>NC_041385.1:579761205-579778811 GCF_002162155.2 Triticum dicoccoides
TTTCGCGCGGTGTGCGAGGGGGGGGGGTTGGTGCATTGTCGGTTTCTCCAAGTGCAATCCCACGTGTCAATGAAGAGGCAAGCCGAAGCGCGTTCCGTTTGCGTGAGCTTTGTGTAGGACTAAACGTGTGTGGGGTGCAATGTGACCGTGACAAGGGTGCTGTGAGTGTTCCCCCTTTTTCCTTTTAAATTAGGTGCTTCGCCCCCTCAAAAAAACTTGGTGCTTCACACGATCCATTGATACTGCTACTATTAAATCCGGTAATCCCGACTAAAACGGCGGCCGAGTCTTTTCCCGCGTGATATGTTGGGGGGTTGGCTTAGTTGGTTTTTTTTGGACGAGTAATGCTACACCTACATAATCCTAGTTACATAATTAATGTAATGTGAAACATGTGAGCTGTTGATTGTAGATTGGGGGGACGGAGGGGGCCACCACCATGAAAATCAGGGAGGAGAGAGAGAGGCAATTTACGTTAACCCTTTCGTAGGTTCCTGTAGATGTAGAAAGATGTGAAATGCGTGAATGTGTAGTGGACGTACTATTGGAGTGCCTAGGATAAATTGTGTATGTAGACACTATGTGTTTATTTACTTTGCATGTTAGCTTTGTCTCGGTTCAATAAAAAGCAGAGTTGGTGATGATGGTGTGCCTACCATCCTGCAATATAGGTCGTCCGATCTATATCTAACGGACATGAAGGAAACTATGACAATTTACCCGCACTCCTCTCGACGTTTGCAGATAAGGCCTTCCCTCGTTCATCCTTTTCTCCCACAAGATCTTGATGTTCCGTGCAACACACGGGCATCTTGCTAGTACTCCTACAGTATACTATATTATTGTGAAAGTTCACATACACCGACCGAGATTAATGCAAGCATGGCAGATTTTCATTACATTTCGAACTTTTATAGGACACAAAAATAAAAGAAACCCGACCCTAAACCTATTCTACAGCGGTGATCGACGTCCTCCATCTGCGATCTCCATGTACGGGGGCGGGGTTCAAGACGAAGGTGCGGTCCCCGGCGAGGAAGAGTAGAACACGGGAGACGGACCGGCCAGTTGGCACACCATGCCCTGCCGCCTCCCATGCCTTAATCATCCTCGGAGGAGTCCCCGACCTCGGTGGTGGCGGACGTTGGACGACAGCAAGTAGGACGCGTGGCTGACAGTGCTCCCGTCGTCGGCAGCCATCATGCCCACCGCTTGTGCGGTTGCGTCCATGTCCGGCTACGCCGCTATTGCATCGTGAGCGGTGACTGGAGCGAGGGCGGCGACCTCGAGATTCATCCCTGAAGACAAAGCTCTCCCGCAGAGTGTTCTCGTTCGCGGTCATGGCGGATGTGGTGCCAGGTAGCAGGACGATGCGCTATGGTGTGGAGGTTAGCTGGGCATTGCCGCTTTAAGTAGCCCATTCCGGTGAGGCCAAAGTGTCCGGGCGCGTCATTAAGTCGTCGGAGTTTGTTCCTCAGGCACCGAGCCTCTTAACAACGGCATACGGATGGACGGCATGAATGCAAGCAGCTGGCGCCGGCTGGGAAGGCACCGTGCGACGGCACGAGGGACGGGTTTTTTTGGTGTGCCAGGTAGTCAGCTGCGGTCGTGGCAACGTTAGAGATGCCCTTTGCTCACATGCGACCCCACATGTCATTGAAAAATCAAGATGACCCGTCATGGTCTCAGGTCCAGGGGATGCAGTTGGCCGTGCTACACCACTCCACGGACGTCGTCCTAACAGGTGTGCCCCACATGTCGGTTTCCTTGTTTTCCCGGCCATATTCGAGCGTCGGTGCTCTGCGTTGCGCATTAGGTGCAGAACAGGTGGTTTTTGTGCCCTGATTCAAATGTGGTACAGTACCAAGTTGCTACCCTAGCCCCAAGTGTGGTGGTTTTGGGTACGATACCACCCTTTTCCTTATCAAGTAGTGAAGCGTAACACTTGATTAAGTAGCCGGATGGTGTGCTAAATGTAGGTGTCCGACTGTTTGAAAGAATAATTGAGGTGTGCCTAGTCCGTGCCCGCATTTAGGGGTCCAACTTACCATGTTCCGGGAGTAGTAACTATACTAGTCCCTGCGTACTCCCTCTATTTTTATTTACTCCGCATTTTAGCTTTGCCCAAAGTCAAACTTTGAAACTTTGACAAAGTTCATAGATAGAAATAATAACATATACAATAACAAATCAATACCATTAGATTCATTATTGAATATACTTTCACATCGTATATATTTGCTATTGTAAATGCTCATATTTCTACTCTTACTAGCAAGATGCCCGTGCGTTGCACGTAACATCAAGATGCATTCGTATGACTAGTATATCTTGTGAGAGAAAAGGATGAATGAGGGAAGGCCTTATATGCAATTGGGGAGAGGTGTGTGGGTACCTTTTTGCAAAATTGCCATAGTTTCCTTCCTATCCATCAGATATAAATCGGATGGCCTATATTGCAGGATGGCAGGCACACCATCATCACCAACTCTATTTTTTATAAGAGTCTGTCCGATTTATATCTGACGGATAGGAAGGAAACTATGGCAATTTTGCAAAAAGATACCCACACCCCTCTCCACATTTGCAAATAAGGCCTTCCCTCATTCATCCTTTTCTCGCACAAGATAAACTACTCATTCAAATGCATCTTGATGTTCCGTGCAACGCACGGGCATCTTGATAGTGTACATGAAAAGCAGAGTTGGTGATGATGGTGTGTCTGCCATCCTGCAATATAGGTCGTCCGATCTATATCTAACGGATAGGATGGAAACTATGACAAGTTACCCGCACTCCTATCCACATTTGCAGATAAGGCCTTCCCTCATTCATCCTTTTCTCCCACAAGATCTTGATATTCCGTGCAAGGCACGGGCATCTTGCTATTTTTCTATAAACTTGGTCAAATTTTATGAAGTTTGACTTCATTCAAACCTAATATGCGGAGTAAATAAAAAAAGAGGGAGTATCTTACTCCATGACCAAGATGGAAGGGAAAATGATACAACTTATTGTTTATTTGAGCCGTTCAAGTATAATCATGCGGCGTTGCTTATTTCTCATTCCTCTCCAACCCTCTTCTCCATCGATCATGCCGCCCTCCGGTCGAGTCCATCCTCCCGCATGCGTCATTTGAACATTCCGCCGAGTATCATTCGCGTGTAGGCCTAGACCATGCTTGTATTTCCAATGTTGTAATTTGCCCGACATGCATACAAACAAATGGTTCATTTAAAGTTTCACTTTGCCTCCACTGTGTCGCTTCTCGTCTTAGTTTTGACACCCCATTTGGTTCATGCCCCGACACATCTTGATGAGATCGATTGATGTTGAGAGATCAATTGCATGTCGTGCAAAGAGATAAAGGTTTGGTCTATTTCTATGATAGAAATGACTCGCGAGGGAGGGGAGAGTGGGGTCTGTGGGGATCAGACGGAGTATATTGTATGTTCATAAGCGAAACGAACGTATTGTACCCGCCCTAGTCCTCTTTCAATCGATCTTCGGACCCCAAGATGAAATCGAGAGAAAATGAGTGGGTGCATGTGTGATACCTAAGGAAGATTCAAAATTTTGAACCGGTGATCATAGCATACGCAAATCATATATAAAGGGTATTCAATGTTTGTTTCACTTTTGAACGTACAATGTCCCTATGATCCTTTCTAGTTTACACATAAGTTTTATGTGTAGTCAAAGTATCTCTACTTTGATCAAACTTACAGAAAAAAGTATCAACATTCAATAACGCCCAATCAATATTGTTAGATTCGTATGTACTCCTAGATTTGTATTCAAACAGATGGTTTCCAATTTGTTTTCAACCACGTGAATGTGCTTGTTCTCGCGCATTCTCTTCCTACTAGGATTTCGCCACGTATAGCCAGTCCAATAGTAACTTTTCTTAAGCTCCCTGTGAAATAGTACTAGTGGAGTACTGACAACATATGTAGTAGAGTATGCAGTGCTCATAGTACTCCCTCCTTCCATTAATATAGGGCGTACACTACAGAAAAAAGACACATCCATGATATTTTTGGCCGAACGAATTTTTTTCCTGTCATACTTATGACACTTCTATGACGATAATTGTGACAAAACCCGGTAACATCATAGATGTGGTGGGCTCCTACTTCTATGACAAAAAATCATGACAGAAAATGGGCTTTTCGTCCTGGGCGGGCTGGAGACGCAGCTGCATGACATTCTTTGGGCCGTCCATGACGGAAGAAACCATGGTAGAAGCGAGGGCGAGGAAAATTTTAGGGAATTCCATGTTACGGTGGGTGGTCGGGGGCCGAGCGATGCACGTTTTTCTCATACACGTACGCACGTGTGTGCGAGGCGTTGGCTCTAACTGAACCCAAGCAAGGCGTTGGGCTCTAATTGAACCCGAGCGATTGCACTGCAGGCTATGCGTTACTGAACCCGAGCGATCGATCGATGGCTGTTAACTGAACCCGATCAAGCGATTCCTTCGCTACTGCTGCTAACTGAAGCCGATTGATTGGATGAACAGTGAGCGTTGTGGGGGGGGAGGGGGTGGGTTTGGATGAATAGTGAGCGGTGGGGGTGGGTGAACAGGACCCCGTGGCGTTGCCTCTGGATGAACAGGACGACCCCGTGGAGGGCTGGATGAACAATAGACGGTGGAGGGGTACCCGTGGAGGGGTGGTTGAACAATAGCCGGTGGAGTAGCACGCGGTGGAGGCTGGATGAACAGGATCCCGTGGAGGCTTGAGGAGGTCGACGGTAGCCCGTGGAGGCTGGAGGAGGTCGACGGTGGAGATGAACAATGTCCCGTGGAGTCCCGTTTTGCGATACGCCACAGCCCTCCCGATGAACAGGACCCCCGTTTCGACCGTAGCGCTCCAACACAAGTCCGTTTCGTCCGTTTTGTGGTACGCCACACCCATCCCGATCAACAGGACCCCCGTTTCGACCGTACGAGCTCCGTTTCCTCCGTTTTGCAGTACACCTGACCCCTCCCGATGAACAGGATCCCGTTTCGAACGTGGCCGGTCGAACACAAGGCCATTTCCTCCGTTCTGCGGTACACCAGGCCTCGTTTCCATTGCCTGTTCCGTCCAAGCCCTCCCTATGAACACGACGATGCATTCCATTCCGACCCAGCCGGTTGGCTCCCCATGAACACGATGACGACGCTATTTATCCGTTCTGACCCAGCCATGTACACGAGCCCTGGCCGTACGTATGCACAAGTAGGCGTTTGAGACCCCGCCCGTATGTACACATACGTGGCTGTATTTTCTTTCTTGCACACTGGCCGATGTACGTACGTGTACATGCTACGT
Organism: Triticum dicoccoides; assembly: GCF_002162155.2. Taxonomy (NCBI): domain Eukaryota; kingdom Viridiplantae; phylum Streptophyta; class Magnoliopsida; order Poales; family Poaceae; genus Triticum; species Triticum dicoccoides. The sequence goes on from NC_041385.1 coordinate 579,766,524, forward strand.
GCGCGCCTCTACTACAACACGTGCGTGCATCTACTACGACATGTGCGCGCCTCTACATCCACTAATATGTACATACACGTTCGCGAACAGAATGACAATGCTACGTGCGCTTCGACCAGGTGGATCCCGACTGTCAGGCACTTCCTTGCGTGCGAAGATGTAGCTGGTGGGTCCGAGCAGTCACGGGGCGAATCGTTTTTTTTTCGGACGCACTTCCTTGCGTGCGAAGATGTAGCTGGTGGGTTCCAATAGTTAGGGCAAACATTTTTTTTCACGAAATACAGTGGCCCGTCTGGTGGATCCCTGCTGTCAGGTGGAGGTATCATTATTTTCCACGTAATAAGGAGGCACTTCCTTGCTGCGGCAGTGGACCCAGCTGTCAGCCTCCCCACGTACAATCCACGTCCAATGGAAGTCGTTCCTTGATCACGTTGACCACGCCGCGCTGAGAGCACCAGGGCGGTGGACGACAGCGAGGCCTAGGAAGGGGACGACGCGGAGTCGGGGAACACGTGGTAGTGGATGCCCACGCAGAGAGGAGTACGAGGGTCCACTGGTCCGGCTGCGGTGTGAGGCTGCCGTCGCCGCAGAATAACAGGGGGTGTGGGTGAGTAGAGGGATGGCCTGGCCAGCGGTGGGAGTAGTAGGAGGCGGTGAGGCCTCCGCGGCATCACAACCGGCCATGGGAGGCAGGAGCATGCGGCACGACCGGCGCTGCTTTGGGCAGCTGGTGCAAGAAGACCAGAGGTTGAAGAAGCACTATGGCCGCTGGATGGACCTCGTACAGTCACTGGAGCTAGAATAGTTCATATTGACTAAAGTTGACAAAGGACCCCATCCCAGTCAACTTAGTAGGCCCACAAGTCAGCCGCCCACCATGGTGGATCCCAGCTAGCAGGAGGAGTATTCATTTTTTTGTGTGTAATAAGGAGGCACTTCCGGTGGGTCCGAGCTGACAGCGGGGGGAACGTTTTTTTCGCGAAATAAAGTGGTCCATCCGGTGGGTCCCAGCAGTCAGGGGGAGACGTTTTTTCGCGAAATACGGTGGCCCGTCCATTGGGTCCCAGCAGTCAGGGGGAAATGTTTTTTTCGCGAAATACTGGTGGCCCGTCCGGTGGGTCCCTGCTGTCAGGTGGACACTACTAGGAAAAGGCCTACTAGTGGCGCACCAGTTTTGCCTACTAATGGAGCACTACTAGTGTGCCACTAGTACCACGCCACTAGTAGTTTTTACTAATGGCGCACCTGTGGTGCACCATTAGTATCTGGTATACTAATGGCGCCCCACAGGTGCGCCATTAGTATAGACCATGGTGCGCCATTAGTATGCCTCCCAGGGGGCCATATTTACCCAGGTGCTTTGGCATACTAATGGCGCACTGTGGTGTGATGCGTCATTAGTATCCTTTGGCATACTAATGGTGCACTGCGGGGTGATGCACCATTAGTATCCTTTGGCATACTAATGGCGCACTTTGTGGTGATGCGCCATTAGTATGAATATTAGGTTTTTTTTTTCTTTTCTATTTTTTTCACAATTTACAAAATGTATTATTGGACAGAATATAGACAACACCACACAACAACAGTAGATTCATCGAATACAATAGAAGATTAGTCTCCGAATACAATTCATCATATTAGTCTCCGAATTCAAAGGACCGAACAAAGACAGAACATTACAAGTCTCGGAGACCACGAGTAGCGAGTTTGTCTTCACATTACAAGTCAATATCGATCATCTAAACTACCATCACATAGAAGAGAGCTGCGGTCATCATGATGAGCATCATCGCGATGAAACTGGTCTTCATCCGGTTCCTCCAACACTCCCTTCTTTGTCCCGCTAGATAGCAGGCGTATCTAGATTCCGCCTCCGCCCTAGTGGTGTACCCTTTCTAACTGTTACCGCTGAAATGGTGAACCTGTCTCCGACACTCCTCCTAGTCGTCGTAGACTCCGGGAACCTTACCCTTGTACACGACATACGACGGCATCTCTCTGCACAAGCCAAACAACAGACAATACATAAGCAATATATAAGTATGCAACAAAAGGATCGGAAGAGAAAAGCAAGACATTAATAGCACGATTCATGGTCCTACTAATAAATAGCATCGATTACTTCTAAGTTGAATGACTGTCCAAACCAAAGAGACATACAAGTTTATTAAAGTTTAATTACAACATGAGCTAATCGATGTTTCAGAACTACAAATAGCATCACTACTTTCGACTCGACTCATGGGAACGGAGCATGGATGAAGTCGCCGTCTTTTGTGATGGTCATGAAGTCGCGGGCGTTGTCAGCCTGCATTTGTAGTGTTGTGTCTATCTCACTGTTGGACGGTTGATATCTGAGGTAGAACTGCCACGAGGTACGAAGGACATCTTGATGGATGATTTCTGCAAACTCCGACCGGATGCGAAAGAATTCTTGTCGGAGGTCCGCGTCCTGGATTGCCGCCAAGCTTGCGGCCCAATCTTTAACATTATTTGGTAGCAGAAGGTGATTATGGTCCCGTACGATCGCCCGCATGTGATGGAGGGCATAGTAGGCATCCTTCTGACCGCCAGGCGGCTGCTTGACACAGGGGAACGTCGTATTGTGGGTGAACACGTGCCTGCCGTACATACGAACTGGCCTCTTAAAGGTGCCTCCATATTTGGCGTAGCCGGGGAGAGCATCATCAAGAACTTTCTTGATATTTGTGTAGTCTATCTTGGAGTCACGGTCCGGGTCGAAATACGTGGCCGTGGAATATTTCGGGCTTAAGAGGATGAGTGTGCAATGTGTGTCACTGCACAAAACACGGAAAGTTAGAAAAAAAAGAACGATCGAAATCTAAGAAATCATATGTTACGGGGCGGTGAGGGGATGACTTACTCGGGAAAGTAAGGCACGAGGAAGTTATCCTTATCTGGGTTTGCCAGAATGACGCCTTCGAGGTGTGAACTCGTGACTTGCCGGTCCCCAGCGCTGCCCAAGATCTTGGCATGCATGTAGAAGGGGTTGACTATCACGATGTCCGGGGTCTTGTTTCGAATGATCCGCATCTCCATACTCAGCAAAAACAGCCGAACGAAGGTGTAGTGCAGCGGATGAAGGTTAAACATAGCAAAGATGTCATCAAACCGCAGGACAATCGTACCCCCGATGACGCCATCCACAAAGCCCTTGCCCTTTGGCACCTTGGTGACGAAAACTGGGTATGCCACATCATTCTGGGAGAGACGCCGCTTCTCCAAAGAAAGAACACTATCATGCAGACTCCGCATAGCACCGGTTGCAGCATTGAGCATATTTGGCCGTAGCATCGCCCTACCCGCCACATGCACCCTCCTCGAGATATCCTTAGGTGAAGGTAGCCCGTCCTGAGCACGGATCGTACTCGGTGCCGGCTGGCTCGCACCGGCACCCTTGTTAGTCTTCCATTTCCGTCCCTTCTTCTTGATCTGCTGTAATGGGACCGAGTTCTGCTCACAGACCGCCTTCTTGAGCGTGTTGGGGCTGATAATATTTCGCACCTCAGCTATCTGAGGCTCAGTGAAGGCGGGAGCTGGAGGCGTCTCCTGAGAACTGAATGCCAGACGACGCCTGTCGCAATTGGATTTCTCTGCCGTACCAGCTAGACCGCGGTCATCTTGGTTGGGTTCTTGAGAAGGAGGCCCGCAGAACTCGTCAGCGTACCCATGTTCGGCAAAGTACTTATCGATGTTGGTAAATGTACCGTCGTCATTGTCGTCGTCGTCTAGATCCTATGCCATATGCATGTCCGGATCCTGTGCCATAGGGATGTCCGACATGTCCGGTAGCGTTGCGGCGTTCTTGCCAAGGCTTGGCGCCGGCACGACTGGCGGTCTTGTCTGTGGGGTGGTGTCCCCCGCCCCCAAACAAATCTGGCTCTTCGGCCAAAGCAGGGGCCAGCTTACGCAGGTGCTGAGGGTCATCTCATCTTCTTCTCGGCCCCAGCAGGTCGAATCGGAGGTAACAGCTCATCGCAGCCCGGCAGCACCCGAACGAGTTCAACCCTATACAAGGTGGGTGGCATCGGATTACCGTGGAACATGGGGTTGCCCGGTTGAACGATTCTGCCCTTGGCGACATCGACCAACTCGCCGCCCACGAAGTGCAGGAGAGTGCAAGGAACATCGGCGGCGCCCTGCGAAAACATGTAGGGCGTCAGGGATACCCAGTCAAAGGCAAGGAGATGAAGTCATCGGCCGAAAGGCTTAGTTACCGTGATGCCGTCGAGCTCGGCTAATGTCGAGGCACCGCCAGCGTCGGGCGTGCAACTGACGGAGGGGCCGCTTGCTGGCGAGGTGCCAGCCAGCATACACCCGGGTGCATTAAGCTCCAAATCCCCGTGCCGGCGCCGGAGACACGAATACCGCCTCCGCCAGAGACACCAATGGCGCCGCCGGAGACACCAATGGCACCTCCTGCACGTTATGCGAGTTGCTGGCCTGAAGCTGGGAACCGGGGGAGGCCCCTGTTGGCCGCCCGCAATCCACGTCATCAGCCCATGAATCAGCGTAGGCACCATGGCGGTGAGTGTCGTTCCCAGTTATTGTTGCACTTGCTCTTGGACAATCTCGGGAATCCGCGCCACTTGTGCATTGAGTGCTTCAACCTCGCGCGACCTGCTTTCCGAGCTGGTCTTTTTCTCCTTTCACCCACCAGGGGTATAGTATGACGACCATTTTGTGGACAAGCCTTTGCCGGCCACACGACCAGCTGACATCCGCTTACTGAGATTATCCTTGTTTTTCATTACGTTCAACGCCCTATTTAAAGGGGTGTCGAAAGGGGATCTCTGAGACGACCCCACGCTACTGCTTTCAGTGTCCTGCGGAAGGAACGTGAGCCATTTAGAAATATTGGGGATTAATTAGAATGCAACCATATGGAGCTAATTACGCGGGGGTGTATTCCTTAACAGAACAAGCTCGAGCGCCCTGGTCTTCGGATCCGTGGTAAGCTCCTTTGTTACCGGGTCCTCCTTGTGCCGGGCCCTGAGAAAGTTCCTAATCTGCTTGTCACTGTATTTCTCGAAGCAGGGCGGTAGGCCTTGCTCGGCACGCTCCGCGTCCTCCTTGTCCCATATAGGCTCCGCCACTCTGTAACCGCCGGGACCGAGTTGGTGGACCCCTAAGTTCAACTGCCGCATTTCTTTCCCCCGCTGACTTGATTCGGAGGTTGCGCTGCTCTTGCACTTGATCTTGAACTTCTTGTAGTCATCTTCGCTCATCAAAGGATATTTCGCCTTGATCTTCTCATAAATATCACCTTTTTCAATCATTGCCTTCACCGTGCTTCTCCAAGTAGACAGGGCTGTGCTCATCCTCGTGAGGCGGCATTGTTCACTTTGTTCCCTAAGAGGCGTGTGTTTGCAAATTCAGCAGGACACTTGTATCGTTCGTGCAGCTTCGTGAAGAGGAGGCTGCGCAAATTCCCTCGGTCCTTATGCCTTAGGTTCTCAGTGTTGATCGAGACGGTGCTCCGGAGAATGCACCCGAGCTGAACCGAGTACCCCTTGACTACTTCTTTGGGCGCCATCGTATGCCCGTCGGAGTTCACTTCAGCAAATTCCTCCTTGACGGTGCCGAGCATGTTCAGGCGCCGGTCCTTCCGTTGCCTCTTCGGTTGGCTGCCATCTGTGCATGCACCGCCATCATTAGTGGTGGCATCCTCGGTGGTACCATCAGTGGTGTCATCCCCGACGCCACTAGGGGTTGTGTAGTCAGGATCAGTGTCTTCCGCGGCGTCCTCATAGGGGTGAGGTTTTTCCTCCAACTCCTGGGACAACTCCCAGAATTGCTTGCCGCCTGAACCGCCGGCCTCATCGTTGTGGGCCATGTTTCGCTCTAAATAGGAAAAAAGTTTGGTCAAAAAGTTGGTTATTGTCAAGGAACAAGATCATGGTCTCATCATTTAGGGTTTGTCGACACCGAGGCATCCTAAAAGCTAAGCTTTTATCATTTAAGGTTTGTCGACGCCGAGGCACCCTAAAATCCTAAGCATACACCATTTAGGTTCTCATCGACACCGAGGCACCCTAAAAGCCTAAGCGTACATCATTTAGGCTTCGGGTATAACCATGGTGGTGAAATACCGGTCTTATTTTATGACGCTCTTGGCCCATCTTACATGGAACATCGGGACCTTCTTTCCAGCGTAACTCAGCTCCCAGATCTCCTCGATCCTTCCATAGTATTTGTCCTTGTCGTTACCGGTGTAGGATTCCGTCGTTACCCCGGAGTTCTGATAACCATCACTCTTCATGTCCTTTCCCTCGGTGTAGAATGTGTAGCCGTTGATATCGTACGCCTCATACGTCATCAGGTTGTGCTCGGCGCCTTGTGACAAGGCGAATATGAGTTGTTCTTCCGCGGAAGAATCCTCGTGTAAAGGGTATGACAGAAGCTTCTTCTTGAACCAACGCGTGAAACATGAGTTGTGCTCTTTGATTATATCTCCGTCCGTCCTCTGTTGGCCTCGGTCATTGTACATCTTCTCAATAAAGGTTTTGTGCTCTACCACCCAAGGATCGACCACGTCTATGTGTTGTAGTGCGACTAGGTTTGCTCTTTCAAAGTCGGCGAGTCAACCCTCGACGTCGACATGCATTTCGCGGCGACCCTCACGGTGACCCCATCCAGCAGCCTGCCGAGGTGGCTGTTGACGGGTAGACCAACGGGGTTCTCGATGCCTAGATAATTCGTACAGTAGGAGATGCACTCTTCGGTCAGAAAGCCCCTGGCTATGCTTCCCTCTGGGCGGGACATGTTGCGAACGTATCCTTTGATGACACCATTCATTCTTTCGAATGGCATCATGCTGTGCAGGAATGTCGGACCGAGTTAGATGATATCCTCCATGATATGGACCAGCAGATGAACCATAATATCGAAGAATGCGGGTGGGAAGTACATCTAAAGCTCGCATAGTATCACCACGATCTCTTCCTGTAGCCTTCTGAGTTGCCTCACGCCAACCGACTTCTAAGAGATGACGTCAAAAAAGTTGCATAGGCCAAATAGCGTTTCATGGACGTGCGCGTCCATGATGCCACGGATTGCAACTGGAAGTATCTGCGTCATTAGCACATGAAAGTCGTGAGACTTCATCCCGCTGAACATCTGCTTCGCTGGGTCTAGGTATCTGCTTATCTTCCCCGCGTAACCGTAAGGAAGTTTTACTCCTACGAGGCAGGTGAAAAACTGATCGATCTCCTCCTGACTTAGAGTGAATCACGCGGGAGGGTAGTCATTTCCGGTCTTCTTGACCTTTTTGCCTTTGCGACGACTTTCCGTGTCCTGCTTCGCCTCATCATCATCATCATTAGTGTGAAGCTCCTCCCTGATGCCCATTGATTTCAAGTCTGCCCTTGCTTTCGGCCCATCTTTGGTCCTCTCTGGCATGTTGAGCAGGGTACCAAGCAGACTCTCGCACACGTTCTTCGTGATTAGCATACAGTGCACTTCGCGAAGAAACAATTCCAAGTGAATGATATTAACGTTATTGAAAAATCTCTGACAATCACTATTGGAAGTTTTCAAATACCTCTACCTATTGTCAAAAAGAAATATGAAATGCTTATTGTTGGGGACATTCATATCCCCATTGAGGTAACCTAGTGATTTACAATAGTTCTTCGGTTTCATGCTAATCGAAAGTGGTTGTTAATGAGACTAGATCAACCTTATTAATGGATCATTTTTAGCGGTATGAAGTCGATGAATTTAGTAAGCACTACCTTCTGTCCCTACCTTTTGTTTTCTGTTTTTATTAGTTAAATAAAATAAAATGCCATGTTTTTGTCTGTTTTTTGAATTTCCCGTGCAATAAAAGAATGACCCAAAAATAAAAGTTCTCGAAATGCTCTGAAAATTTAATACGATTTTTTTGAATATTTAAGAACTTTTGGTGCAAATAACATCAGAGGGAGGTGCACCAGGTTGGCACAACCCACCTGGGCGCGCCAGGACCCCCAGGCGCCCACTGGTGGGTTGTGGTCCCCACGTGGGCCCCCTCACTTATCTCTTTACACCACATCATCACCTACCTCCAGAAAAAAATTCACCATTGCTCTCTCTCTCTCGTGTTCTTGCTCTCAAACCCGCGGATTTCAATCTCTTTGCTCGAAGCTCCATTTCCAAATCTGTTTCGGGGGATTGTTGCTTGGTATGTGACTCCACCGTTTGTCCAATTAGTTTTTGTTTTAGTGGTTTATATTTTGAATAATTATCTACTCTTGGTGCTGCTATAGATGAGCTTGCATGTTGAATTCTTAGAGTTCTAAGTAGTTTGAATGCTTGCTATGGCCTCTATGTATCCCTATGAGTAGTTGCTATCAATTTTGTAAAGTTTTGTCGATAAATTTTTGTCGCTAAATTTTTTTCAGAAAATTGTACACGAACATGATGAACCTTTTTGGAAGGAGTTCTTCGAGGAGGAGATCCTCAGGGGCATCCTCTAGTGACAGCTCTGCTCGCCGGTCTTATGTTGAACCAAGTGAAAGTTCCACACGAGATGCCGCCACCAAAACATGATTATGGCCTTGCGCTGAGTATACGATGCGTGTGGGCATTAAGGAGGAATTTGAGCAATATGTTCACAATGCCGGTCTCGGTCCCTACTGTCACGCCCAATATGCGACCCTATCCAAAAGGAACTCGAAGGTCCCACTAAGGATAGACCCGCATATTGAAACGCTTTTGCAAGGTGGATATCATTACATCAACATTACATAATAGATAGGGATACATACATAAGGCATACAATGCCACACGAATACAACAATACATCATATAAGAGATCAACATCCGACTGCGGATGAATCATAAACAGAAACTCAAACGACATCCACCCTGCTAGCCCAGGCTGCCGACCTGGAACCTATCCCCTGATCGAAGAAGAAGCAGAAGAAGAACTCCAAACAAGCAAACATCGCTCTCGCGTCAAGATCATCGCATAACCTGTACCTGCAACTGTTGTTGTAGTAATCTGTGAGCCACGAGGACTCAGCAATCCCATTACCATGGGTATCAAGACTAGCAAAGCTAAATGGGAAAGGAAGGGGTAAAGTGGTGAGGTTGCAGCAGCGGCTAAGCACAGTATGGTGGCTAACATACGCAAATGAGAGCGAGAAGAGAAACAAAGGAACGGTCGTGAAGCTAGCAATGATCAAGAGGTGATCCTGAACACCTACTTACATCAAACATAACCCCGAAACCGTGTTCACTTCCCGGACTCCGCCGAGAAGAGACCATCACGGCTACACACGCGGTTGATGCATTTTAATTCGGATCAGGTGTCAAGTTATCTACAACCGGACATTAACAAATTCCCATCTGCCACATAACCGCGGGCACGGCTCTCGAAAGTTTATACCCTGCAGGGGTGTCCCAACTTAGCCCATGACAAGCTCTCGCGATCAACGAAGGAATAGACCTTCTCCCAGGAAGACCCGATCAGTCTCGGAATCCCGGTTTACAAGACATTTCGACAATGGTAAAACAAGACCAGCAAAGCCGCCCGATGCGCCGACAATCCCGATAGGAGCTGCACATATCTCGTTCTCAGGGCAACACCGGATAGGTCAGCCTACGAGTAAAACCAGACCTCGAGTTGCCACGAGGGGGCCCCGCAGTCTGCCCGGTTCAGACCAGCACTTAGACAAGCACTGGCCCGGGGGGGGCTAAAATAAAGATGACCCTCGAGAGAGAGACTCCCAAGGGAAAAGTATAGGTGGTGGTGAGGCAAATGGTAAAAGTCAATGTTGGGCCTTGCTGGACAAGTTTTATTCAAAGCGAACTGTCAGGGGGGTCCCATAAATCACCCGACCGCGTTAGGAACGCAAAATCCGGGAACATAACACCGGTATGACGGAAACTAGGGCGGCAAGAGTGGAACAAAACACCAGGCATAAGGCCCAGCCTTCCACCCTTTACCAAATATATAGATGCATTAATAATATAAGAGATATTATGATATCCCAACATAATCCTGTCCACCATGGAGAAATCTTCAACTTCACCTGCAACTAGCAACGCTATAAGAGGGGCTGAGCAAAGCGGTAACATAGCCAAACAGTGGTTTGCATAGGAAAGGTGTCAAAGGTTAGAGGTTCATGGCAATTTGGGATGGCTTGATAAACAAGTAATAGGTAGCGCAGCATAGCGATAGAACGAAGCAACTAGCATAGCAATGATAGTAGTGAGATCCAGGGTAGCGGTCATCCTGCCTGAAATCCCGCAAGGAAGAAGAACGAGTCCATGAAAAAGATGAAGCCACGAAGACGAACCACACGTAGACGAACGAATCCTCACGATCGCAACGAAACGGAAACTATCGAGAAGAAGCACACAACATGGTAAACACACCACACATGAACAAGGCATGATGCACAACAAGCATGATGCATGACCAAGCTACATGAAGCTACTCATGGCAAGAGATGATGCAAACAAGAACAACACATCAAGGCAAGTTTAAATGAGTCCGGAAACAACATATAACAATTCCGGTAAGTCCTCATATGCAAATTCCAAAATTGGTCCAGAACTGAACAAACCTTATGTTCAAGTTGTTAAACATCAAGTTAAGATGCACCAAGATGATCTACACGAAATTCTAGTCAAGTTACATATAAAGTTCATTAGATTCGCAGCTACGGGCTAGAAGATATGAGCAAAACAAGTTAAACATGGCATTGATGCAAAATGCACCCAAACATCAAGCAAACACACCAAAACAAGGATGAAACATGGCAATATGAATCTATATGCAAAATCAAGCAAGTTTCATATAGAGCACACTCAAAACGGAGCAACGGTGCAACACATACACTCTATACAAGTCATAGCAACAATCTGTCCATAACAGCAACTAGGCATCTTACAAGCATCAAAACAACAAGCTACAGCACCCCAACATAAGAACAAAAGGCATAAGCATGAAGTACACTTAAAGCACTACAAAACATGAACAATAAGCTATCTCTAGAAATCACTAGAACATGCTCAAAAAGACATGGGAATATTGCAAATAATAACAGTTTCAGACTTTAGCAGAAATAACATCAGGTTGCAATGTTTAGAGCAAGCAAACAACATGCTACATGAACTTAACATGGCAAACAAAGGCATGGCATGAATCTACTAATTGCATAGATCAAAAGTCCCTTACTGACCATGAGCCAAAAAGGATCAGAAAATATGATGGCACCCATGTAAACATGGCAAGTTATATTACAGATTCATACATGGCAGGAACAACAATAAGTAGGCATGTTGGTGAGCTTGAACCACTCACTACAGAGCAATACATAGCATGGCAAGGCAACCAACAGTAAGAAGGCATATTTGTGAAGCTAAGCATGGCAAGAACAAGTTCATAGGGTACATGGATCACTAGCAAAACACATGGGAACTAGTGAACTTAATGTTAACAGGCTGACAGCAACATTTTCAAGCAACTTTAGAGCAAGATAACAACATGTTAAAGCAGGCTATAATTGCAACCAAGGACATGAATGGATAGAGAAAGACATATAGATCAAAACATGTTTATAGAGCATCTCCAGATTATGCACAGAATGATTAGTAGAAGCATGTTATCATAGCAACAAAATATAACAGAATCTGTCAGGAAAACAGCAACAGCAACTACCCTACTTAACAAGCTTGATGCACTCAGCACACAATTCCCAAAAATACATGGTTGGCACCTCTGGAAAGACGGCATAGCATAGATCAACATACATGTAGACATCAACCTCATAGGATGCACACATCAATCATGGCAAAAATGATAAAACAGCAAGTTATAACAGTTTCAGCAGATTAACATCAACATGCACTCTTCCAACAGCATTTCTGGCATTAAGATGAACTCAAACCAAAATGATGCAATGAGATGAAATGAAGTACTCGTCAAGACGAACAATTTGACATATTATACGCACAAAACGGAGCTACGGATGCAGAGATATGATGGCATGAACATGGCATGATAATGCTGGAATCTGGGGACTTAGCAGATTTTGGAAAAAAAAACAAAGTGAGCGCTAAATGACTATACGTCGCCCGGGGCGGGACTTAGTGGGCTGCTCACCACTGGGCTTCGGCCCAGGTTGCGGGAAGTAGGCCGAGGGGGATGCGGGCTGGGCCGGCCCTGCTGGACTGGGCCGGGGCCCACGAGGCCTGCGGCTGGGCTCTCCCCGAGCGAGCGGACGGCGACGACGAGCGGGGCCGACGGCGCCGAGGCGGACTCCGGCGAGT
>NC_041385.1:579779168-579808240 GCF_002162155.2 Triticum dicoccoides
CGGGCCCGGCGCGGGCTCGCGGGCCAGCGGCGGCGGGGACGACGCAGAGGGCGACGTGGCGCGCTGCGACTGGACGAGGGCGAGGGTGGACATGTCCGGGCGCGGGCGGACGTGTCCGGTGGCGGCGGGGGCGATTTGATCTAGGGTTTTGATCCGAAAAATGGAGGAGGAGGACGTTTTTATAGGTAGAGGGAGCTAGGAGAGTCCAAATGAGGAGCGGTTTTCGGCCACGCGATCGTGATCGAACGACCGAGAGCGTGGAGGGGAGTTTGCTGGGTTTTGGGCCACTTTGAAAGGGGTGTTGGGCTGCAACAAAAGAGGCTTTTATGGTTACCTGGCTAACCGTTGGAGTACCAAACGACCTCCAAATGGCACGAAATTGACAGGCGGTCTACCGGTGCTATACCAAGGCCGCTTGGCAAACCTCAGGCCATTCCGAGAAAGTTTAACACCCGCTCACAACAGGAGAGAAGAAGGGGACGCCGGATGACATAGGAGTGCCGGATTGCAAAACGGACAACGGGGAAAATGCTCGGATGCATGAAACAAACATGTATGTAAAATGAAATGCACATGATGACATGATATGAAATGCAGATGATGACATGGCAAAGTGCAACACGCAAGCAAATGACATGGCAAAGATGGTGAATAATCTGGTGGACACCTGGCGCAACGAATCCGGGGCGTTACACCTACATTTCAGATAAGTGCGAGCAACGCCACCTTCTCACTGAATCATTTGTCAAAGGATTTAAATTTTATCCCCGTGAGTCTAGGGTGTCGTTTATGCTTTATGATAATCCATTTACCATCTCACTAGAGAGTTTTGCTTACCACTGCAAACTCCCATTATGGGGTACGCTTGACGAACCGCCAAGGGCTGAGTAGCAATAATTCTTGACTAGTCTTTGCTACGGTGAGACGAGGGGAGTGACACAAGGTAGAGTAAAGAGCATTCATTTTCCCGCAATTCAGTACTTTACATTTTTTAACGGGAAATGTATAGTAGGCAAGCAAGACTGTAGTACACTTTGTGCTCCAGACTTGAGCCTCATACGCACCGCTCTCACCGGTGAAAGGAGTTATATCCTTGGACCGATTGTTGCATGCAGACTGCAGCCGCTAACAGTGGCTACTTCTATGGTCGAATTTATGCCACACGTCTAGCACCAGGGTTGGGTGTTTCACCTTTGCCCTTTGATCCTATCCTACCCACACGGTATTTAGATTTTGAGACCTTAAAAGATCATTGTCGGTGTCAAAACCGGCAGATATCGGGTAGGGGGTCCCAAACTGTGCGTCTAAGGATCAAAGGTAACAGGAGGCAGGGACATGATGTTTACCCAGGTTTGGGCCCTCTTAATGGAGGTAATACCCTACTTCCTGCTTGATTGACTTTGATGAGTATAGAAGTTACAAGAGTTGATCTACCTCGAGATCATAGTGGCTAAACCCTAGATGTCTAGCCTGTATGATTATGATTGTCTCTATGGACTAAACCCTCCGGTTTATATAGACACGGGAGGGGGCTAGGGTTATATAGAGTCGGTTTATAGAGAAAGGAATCTTCATATCCGAACGCCAAGCTTGCCTTCCATGCCAAGGGGAGTCCCTTCCGGACACAGGGGAATGCCTTCCATCTTGTATATTCACGGCCCATGAGTCTGGCCCACGCCACATAGCCAGACGTCCGGGGCCCCCCTAATCCAGGACTCCCTCAGTGTCCGGACGACTGTTCGACCCTCAGTGTCCTCACATATTGGTGCTTTAATAGTCCGGGACTCCCCTTGGCATTCGGATATGAAGATTACTTTCTCTGTAAACCGACTCTGTATAACCCTAGCCCCCTTCGGTGTCTATATAAACCGAAGGGTTTAGTCCATAGAGGCAATCATAATCATACAGGCTAGACATCTAGGGTTTAGCCATTACGATCTCGAGGTAGATCAACTCTTGTAACCTGTATACTCATCAAAGTCAATCAAGCAGGATGTAGGGTATTACCTCCATTAAGAGGTCCTGAACCTTGGTAAACATCGTGTCCCTGTCTCCTATTACCTTTAATCCTTAGACGCACAGTTCGTGACCCCCTACCCGAGAACTATCAGTTTTGACACCGACATTGGTGCTTTCATTGAGAGTTCCACTATGCCATCGTCGAAAGGATCGATGGCTCCATCGATCATCTACAACAATGCTGCCGTGATAGAGATTTTCTCCCCGGCCAAATCTTTGTATTCGGTGGCTTGGCACTACGGGCCAACTCACTTCGCCACCTAGAGCAGATCGACAGCTACGCCCCTGGTCATGAGATCAGTTTTGGAAATCTGAACTATGTCGTTGACATTCGAGGAGACTTGATCTTCCAAGGGTTCGCTGCCCCAACCACCGCTCTGGCCTTAAATCCGGAGTCCGTCACCAGGTCTGAAGACGGGAGTTTAGAGCCCACCAGACTCTCTGCAGCCATGGAGCTCGATTCTGGAGAATCGGAGGGGGTAGCATCGCCGGCAGACCCGGAGTTACGCCAGGCTCCCTCTATCATCATAACACCGGACTCCTCTCCGGACACTAGCTCCGAACCCTCGAAGTCCGCGTCATGTGAGCTCGGCCAGGGAACTTTTGTCTCGCCTAACTCCACGGACCCTTGCTTCACCGTCCAAACCTCGCTCTTAAGCGAGGCTTTGGACTTAATGCAATTCCTCGCTATCACAGAGGAATCGCTTACAAATTGTGCCCAGCCCGGACTAGGGGCTGAGGGCAAGTAATTTTGCTTCCCACCCACCACCCACTTCATAGCCACTCTCGAGGATTTAACCGACATGATCGATTACGCCTCTGAAGACATTGGCGGTATGGACGACGATGCCGGAGAGGAGCATGCCCAAAACCCGCCGTTCACTGGACGCTGGATGGCCAATTCCTCATATGACGTGTACATGGTGGAGACACCTAAAGAAGGCGACGACGATGACAAGAAGGATCCAGTCGAGGATGAACCTCCTACGATACCACCAACGCATCGACGTTAGTGGCGTCGCTCTAAATCGCGTCGCGGAAAAGATAGCAATATCGGAACCGGAGATGATATTACTCTGGAGAACGCCGAAGACCAAGAAGCCCCCATCGAACCAACATCCGAGTAGGATGATCGGGAGGACGTGCAAGTTGACCCTGATGAGCCAGCAGGGAACGAGGACTCGGAAGATAGCAACTATCTACCACACTCCGAGGACAACATGAGCCTTGGCGACGAAGATTTCATCGTGCCAGAGGAGCCCCTTGAACAAGAGCGCTTTAAGCGCCGGCTAATAGCCACTACAAGAAGCCTGAAAAAGAAGTAGCAACAGCTTCAAGTTGATCAAGACCTGCTCAATGACAGATGGACTAAGGTCCTGGCAGCCGAGGAATACGGCCTCGAACGCCCAACTAAGAGTAACCCAAAGTGCAAGCTGGTACCCCAATTCGACGATGAGGCGCTGGAGCCCATACTGCCAACGTGTGATGCTATTGACAGACCGGACCGACCACCACGTGGCTGGGACAGGGCGGCAACTCAAGCCTAACACCATCCCGCACAACCTCACCGCAGAGGCAGAGAAACAGCGGCTCCAGAATACACCTACGACCTACAACAGGACCTTGACAATAGAGCCGGTCAGACTAGATCAATCTACGGATCAAGGGGATGTTCCCCAGCATGAGAAGACGGCCATCAGGCCTGGCGCGACAAGCACAACCTCACCCGGGCAGAAAACCGCATATGTACCTCATCCGAACTGCGTCGAGACTTTGCCCGATACAGAGGCGCCACACACCCCCTATGCTTCACCAATGAGGTAACGGAGCACCAATTCCCAGAAGGGTTTAAACCCGTGAACATCGAATCATACGATGGTACGACAGACCCCGCAGTCTGGATTGAAGATTTTCTTCTGCACATTCACATGGCTCGTGGCGACGATCTACATGCCATCAAATATCTCCCCCTAAAACTTAAGGGACCACCACGGCACTGGCTAAACAGCCCTCCAGAAAACTCCATCGGCAGCTAGGAAGATTTGGAAGATGCCTTTAGGGATAACTTCCAAGGTACTTACGTACGGCCCCCAGACGATGATGACCTCAGTCACATAGTCCAGCAACCATGAGAGTCAGCCCGGAAACTCTGGACCAGGATCATAATAAAAAAGAATCAAATTGTAGACTGTCCGGACACCGAAGCCCTCGCGGCCTTTAAACACATCGCCCGGGACGAATGGCTCGCTAGACACCTCGGCCAAGAAAAGCCGAAGTCCATGGCAACCCTTACCGCGCTCATGACCTGCTTTTGCGCGGGAGAAGACAGCTGGCTAGCCCGTAGAAGCAATAGCACCAGCGACCCCGGCACCTCCGAAGCCAAGGACGGCAATGGCAAACCACGACGCAACAAGCACAAGCGTCGAATCAATAATGACGAAGATACGGCAGTCCACGCCGGATTCAGTGGCCCTAAACCCGGCAAACGAAATAAGTCGTTCAAAGGAAATAGAGATGGCCCATCTAGTTTGGACAGAATACTCGACCGGCTTGCCAGATTCATGGCAGCCTCGATAAGCCTGCCAATCATACCAACAGAAACTGTTGGGTTTTCAAACAGGCCAGCAAACACAACGCCGAACACAAGGGGAAAGGGCCGCCTAGCAAGGACGACGATGAAGAGCCTCGTCAACCGAGCATAGGGGGCAAAAGAAATTTTCCCCCGAGGTGAAAATAGTAAATATGATATATGTCACACATATCCTTAAGAGGGAGCGCAAGCGTGCATTACGG
This sequence comes from Triticum dicoccoides, assembly GCF_002162155.2. Taxonomy (NCBI): domain Eukaryota; kingdom Viridiplantae; phylum Streptophyta; class Magnoliopsida; order Poales; family Poaceae; genus Triticum; species Triticum dicoccoides. The sequence goes on from NC_041385.1 coordinate 579,783,981, forward strand.
GACGTCTACGCCATAGAGCCGGTCGTCCCAAAATTCAACCCATGGTTCGGCTTGCTCGATCACCTTCAATCGAAAGGACCACCCAACTAGTATCTGTCATGGAGGTGCAGTAGCTCTGGTCCTCGATCCAATTATTGATGGATTCCACGTCACACGAGTCCTCATGGACGGCGGCAGCAGTCTCAACCTACTTTACCAAGACACTGTCCGCAAAATGGGCATTGATCCATAAAGAATCAAGCCCACTAAAACTACCTTTAAAGGAGTAATACCTGGTGTAGAGGACCGCTGCACGGACTCTATCACATTGGAGGTCGTCTTCGGTTTGTTGGACAACTTCTGAAGCAAAGACTTGATCTTCGTTCGCTCGCTTCAATGCGGTCCCACACTACACCTATCTAAAGCTCAAGATGCCAGGTCCACGTGGCGTAATCACAATCAACGGAAACATGGAACGCTCCCTCCGTACTGAGTAGCATACTGCGGCCATTGTGGCCGAAGTACAAAGCGGCCCTGTCAAGCCGCACACCTCATCGGCTATTAAGCCACCGGGCTTTATTACACAAGGCCGGCCAATTCCGCATGCTAACAGCTCGGCAATTCTAGAGCTGGATTAGCAGTTTCTCCTCCACTGATTGCCACGTACATCCGCAAAATCCGTACCGCGCATGCATAATTATGGACTCAAAATACCTTGGGCATCAGCGGAGGCACAATACGGGCAGGCCTATAGTACGGTTTGACCCTATACGACCTTCCCTTTTATTTAATTATTTCTTCTGTTTTACCATAGGTGAATCAAAACCTATTCATCCTACGAACTCACAAGGATTCTCTCCGAGCCCGGTTTCGTACAAATAGTCGAAGACCATTCCTCTCAAGGAATCTTTCTTTCTCAGGTGAAAGCGGCGCAGGCGTGCGACAGGGAAGGTCCAAAGGATTTTGTAGACCACAACTTCACTCAAGAACCTGTATAGAGCTTTTCCCCTTAGTCTTAGACCCCCGGCATGTAAAATGGCCTTGGTGATTATGGTACCCTCTGTAAGATTACGTTTTGACGTATCAATGAGATACCAGTGAACACAATTTGGTATCGTCTTTATTTATAGACTATATTCCATCTCTTCAGTTGTCTCACGCACACACCTCGTCACAAATGGCCAGGGGCTCTATATGTCAACATATGTGTTGCCAAATAAAAGCCCGAACAGCTTCATAGCACAATTCGGCATCCCGAGCTTGGCATTATATGCACCAGCTCCGAATCATGTCTTTGGTCAATAGTTGGGTTGCCCGGCTCCTGTGTTTGCTACCTTACGTTCCGTCTGATCAGCTAGGGTAGTAAAGGGAGAATTACTGCGATTGTGTTTCTGGTTCGTCCGGTTAAGCACATCAGTAGAGAAAGCCGAAAACTGACTGTCATGATGTAGCGAGAGCTAGTCAGCCACTCGGTGACTTATTAAAATCTTTAGCGATGTTTCTGTACTACACGAAGGACTGCTTGCCGGTCACATATGTAACCCATCCGCATCCGGATAGCCGCGTACATACCAGGGCCTACCTCGTAGACCCGTCGTCAAACTCCTATGGCTAAGTGAGAGTGGTAAAGCCTCATAGTCCGATTGCTTGGTTCGCCGCACTGACACCTCCTTTACCGACCAAGACGTTGGGTCAAGTGTGAACATGTGCTATTCTGAACACCCCCATAGTATCTTTGTGGGGGCTGAAGCCGACGACTGGAAAACTCTCAGGAATATAACAACGGCCGCATAGGAGGATAGAACTTTCAGATAATAGCACAAATATATCGCAAGCCCTGAGTACATAATAAAAACGTCCAGGCAGTTCACGTACATTCATTCAAACATAATGTCCTTTAGCACTGACCCTCTATCAAGCGGGCGCCCTCTAGGACGTCGTCTAAGTAGCGCTCCGGCGTACGGTGGTCCTTGCCTCCAGGTGGGCCCTTAACTGCAACATCGGAGGCCTTCATCTTTGCCCAGTACATCTTGACACGGGCGAGGGCCATCCGTGCACCTTCTATGCACACTGGTCGCTTGACTACGTCAATTTGCGGCACTACATCGACAAGACACTGCACCAAGCCGAAATAGCTGCTCGGAAGGGTATCGGCTGGCCATAGACGAACTATAACATCCTTCATGGCCGCTCCGAATATCTTATGCAGCTCGGCCCACTGCGCCATTTGGTCATTTAGCAGCACCGGGCGCTCCTACACCGTGAACTGTGTCCAGAATAGTTTCTCCGTCGCATATCCCTCCTGAGCCTAGAAGAATTGTGTGGCATCGGCGGCACTCTTTGGAAGATCCGCAAAAGCGTCTGGAGAACTCCACGGTCGATTAAGCAACGCATATCTCTGATCGCCAAACTTAGTCTGTAAAAGAAAGGGCTTACCAGCTGCTATCTGTCCGGCCTGCCGGATCTCCTCGCGAGCCACTCTGGATTCTGACTGCGCGACTTTGGCCTCCTGAAGGGCTTTGTCGAGTTCGGTTGCCTTGGCTTTATTCTCCTTCTCAAGGGACTCGCACTTGCAGGCGGCGTCCTTGAGCTCTCGCTCTATGAAGGATATCCGCTCCTCGCGCAGGCGCCGGGTGGCCTGTTCGGCCTACAAATCCGTAGCCGCATTGCTCACACTGGCCTATTCTTTGGCCCGGGAAAGTTCACCGTGTCTCAACCTCGGCAGCGCCATCTGCAACTATGCAAATAACAACATCTGAGTTTCAACCTGGAGTTCACGCATTCATGTAGGCACAACAGGGATGTTCGAAGCATACCTTGCGCCTTGTCGAGCCGCTTGTTAATGAGGATAATGTCCTCATCATCCAGCTTCAGTCTCTGCTTTAGTTCGGGAACCTCCGCGGCCTGGGCGGTTGTCGCTAACAGTGAAGCTTGTTTTTCCAATAAGTATGTTATTTCCCACAGACATCTATAGATCCTCTGTTCGCCCTTGTTCATGGGCCAACCAAAGTCTCAGGGGCTACTATCTATATACATGCGTATTGTTCATATGGAAAGCGGCTAAAGACATTACATCACATACCTCGAAGCCTGTTAGTAGGATCGTGAAGGCTTCATTTAGCCCGCTTTTGGCAGACTGAATCTTCTCAACCACCGTACCCATCAAGGTACAGTGCTCCTCCAAGACGGATGCACTCTGCAATTCGCCTATCAGTGTGTTCGGCGCTTCCAGGTTCATGGAGGTCGCCGCAGTATTAGGCGCTCCCCCTCCCTTGCAGGGGGCCGCTCACCCGACTCCGGATCTGTCTTCGGAGTGGTATTCGGCTGAGGGCCGAACAATTCAGGGCCCCCATCGCTGGCCTTCACAAGGGCCGCACCTCCAACGACCAGGTATTCCCCTTCGGTGTTGTGTTGATAGTCCCCAGTACCTCTCGGTGACCCGGAGAAGTTCACTGGGATGACACCTCGATGTCATCCGCCCTTGGGGGCGAGGAAGCTTGAGGTGGTGTCTCACTCTCCATCATCTCCGGCGGTAGATCCCCCGATGATGATGATACTTGAGGGAGGTCGCGGGCCGGATGGGAACACGTAATTTAACATTATTCTCTCAATTCACAAAGTATTGGAAGTATGTGAGGCATCCTTAGGTACTTACGATGCGGCAGTAGGCTTGGTCCGGGGGCGGTGCTTGGGGATTGCTTCGGCGTCCAAATCCGAGTCATCCGTAAGGGATATCCTTCCCCTCTTAGACACTTCCTCCTCCGGATCTACAGAAGCCGCCCTCTTTTTCCCTTTGGGGGGAGGGTTCTCTTCTTCCTCCTCCCCTTCCTCCTCGTCTTCGTCTTCCTCGTGGGAGGAAGGAGCATCGGTCCCTCCGGACGTAGCGCCCGAAGTACCTTCGTGGTAGAGGCCATCTCCAGCCTCCTTGCCCTTCTCCTTGTCTTTCTTTGTCGGCGCATGGTAGGGTGCTGGGACCAGCATCCTCATTAACAGAGGTTCGGCTGAGTCTTTGGGGAGTGGAGCCGAACATCTGATTTGCTTCACTTTCTTTATCCAGCCCTGTTCAAGAGGCGAAATTTTCAGTACCCTCCCTAAAGATTGACGAACTAGGTAATGTTCGGAAATTTAACACTTACTGGGGAGGCCGGATTGTTGCAGTCGAGGCCGGTGTCGTCAGACGTCTGTGGCCACGTCTTCTGATTCTTGAAGAGCAGCTTCTAGATCCCTTTGTGCGTCGTGCCAAAGATTCGCTGCAGGGTCCGTGGCCCTTCCGGATTAAACTCCCACATGTTGAGAGGCTGTCGTTGGCAGGGGAGAGCTCGGCGGATAAGCATCACCTGGACCACGTCGACAAGGGTGATGTCCTTTTCTATCATGCTCTTGATGCGTTTTTGCAGCATCAACACCTCGTCAGAGGATCCCCAGTCTAGACCTTTGTTGGTCCAATATGCGAGCCGCAGCGGGGGAACCGGATCTGAAAGCACGAGCGGCCGCCCACTTGGTGTCGCGGGGTTCGGTGATGTAGAACCACTCATGCTGCCATACCTTTACAGTGTCCACAAATGTCCCTTCAGGCCAGGTAACATGGCGGAGCTTGCTCACCATAGCGCCGCCGCACTCAGCGTGTTGACCGTCAACCACCTTTGGCTTCACATTGAAGACCTTGAGCCACAGGCCAAAGTGTGGGGGGATGCAGAGGAATGCCTCACACACAACGATGAACGCCGAGATGTGACGGAAGGAATTCGGGGCCAGATCGTGGAAATCCAGCCCATAGTAGAACATGAGACATTGGACGAAGGGAAGTGGGGAATAAATACCACCCTTTCGCCGGGCTTTGGGGTAGGGATGACCTGCCCCGGGGTAGGAAACCTGTGAGTAATCTCCGCTGTCAAGTACCTTGCTTCCCGTAGATCCTTGATATCCTTCTCCGTTACGGAGGATGCCATCCACTTGCCCTGGGAACCGGATTCGGCCATGTCTGGAGGAGTGGGGGTGAAGGGAAAGATTGGGATTGGGGCACTGGAGCTCGAGGATGTAGAGGCAGGAAGGGAGGAAGGTGCGGGGAAGAGGGATAGATCCTTATCCTTTTATAAAGGCAGTGAATGTGAAGCGCCCCTCCCTGGCCTTAAATTTGCCTGCTCCCAAGGGGTCGTGCGGACGGCACGGTTGGATTACCCAAGTTCTCATTAATGAGAATCCCGTAATAAGGGGACACGATCTCTGCTTTGACAGGACGTGTCACTTGCGTCTCAAAACGCGAAATGGGAGGACAAAAAAGATTCGAAATAATGAAGTGGCCAGACGTAACATCTCGCCAGTAAAACTGTCAATAAAGACATATCGTGTTCTTTGATTTAGTATTATGCCCTTGCGATAGTGGGTTGTAACTGTTAAACAGAGCCGGATATAGTTCATGATTGATCCACTACTTTGAAGTGTTCGGAGGAGGAACCCGCCTTGCAATGCCGAAGAAAATCTGCGTGCACCGGACATAACGTCATTGTAGCCTGGTTCAGGGGCTACTGAGGGAGTCCAGGATTAGGGGGTCCCCAGACATCTGGGCTATGTGGCGTGGGCCGGACTCGTGGGCCGTGAAGATACAAGATGGAAGGTGTTCCCCCGTGTCCGGATGGGACTCCCCTTGGCGTGGAAGGCAAGCATGGCGTTCAGATATGAAGATTCCTTTCTTTGTAAACTGACTCTGTATAACCCTAGCCCTCTCCGATGTCTATATAAACCAGAGGGTTTAGTCCGTGGAGGCAATAATAATCATACAGGCTAGACATCTATAGGGTTTAGCCATTACGATCTCGAGGTAGATCAGCTCTTGTAACCTCTATACTCATCAAAGTCAATCAAGCAGGAAGTAGGGTATTACCTCCATTAAGAGGGCCCAAACCTGGGTAAACATCGTGTCCATGTCTCCTGTTACCTTTGATCCTTAGACGCACAGTTTGGGACCCCCTACCCAAGATCTGCCGGTTTTGACACCAACAATCATAAGATCCTTAAAGGAAAAATTCATGACTTCACTTACATCTGTTGTTTAACCAAACATCTATTGTGCACACATATTTGCCTGCGCCTGCTCTTTTTGACTATCATAGCAAAGGAAGATATTTTGTTCTTGAGAGCGAGGCCCGAGCTCACAACGTAGCAGTGGAGGCAGCACGGCAGGCCAAGGCATCCGCACCGAGAGCCGCCGTGAGCTACCACACCAACTACTATCCATGCTACTGACTGCTTACCAAGTTAGGCCAAAAGCCTAAGCTTGGGTAAGTACGTGTTTCTCACCGACATTACATTCATGTCCACTTATTCCATTTGTCGGTGTTCACATTTTTTCATTGTATCACCCATGCTTAGATTTATTTTCTTGCTTTCTTCTTGTGTGTTTGAAAAACCTTAGAAAAACCAAAAAAATTAGTTGTAGCTAGTTTATTTTCTATGCATGCTTAGTTGTAACATTGAAAAGGAAACCCAAAAAGATTTCCTTATTCTTCTTTTGCTTGTTGGGAGCTTTCTCGTGTAAATAATTTTTCTCGTTTTTGCTTTTCCCTTTTATTTGCTTGTTTAAGAAAACCAAAAACTCCAAAAAATATTTTAGTGTGTTTCTCTGAATTTCTTTTCTTTTTATTCGAGTTGTACCAAGGAGAAGACCACGATGAAAATGTTGGGTGGCTCTCATATGAATAACTGTTGATCTAATAAAGAGCCCATTTTACCTTGTCTTCTCCTGTTGAATAAAATGTTTCCAGATTCTAGCTTAGTCTACGGCACTCTTGCACTATTATTATTTTCATATCGTTCGGTCGTGCAAGTGAAAGGCAATAATGACAACCTTCGATGAGATGGTCGTGGCAGAGAGAAATGGGTATGAACTTGACTTGTTCTGTTTGTGTAAATATGTTTAACCTAGTATCCATGATTCATCCCATTACGATTAAACATGTCTGCAAGGACAATTAGATATTATAGTTTCTCATGCCATGCATAAGTAGCTGGGAGTGGATAATGATTTATCTTGGATATCAACACTGCGTTAAAATGATTGTGATGTAGTATGATGATATGGTATCCTCCTTTGAATGTTTGAGTGGCTTGACTTGGCACATGTTCACGCATGTAGTTGAATCAAAACCAACATAGCCTCTCTGATATTTATGTTCATGGTGTTCATATCCTACTCATGCTAGTGTCTAATGTTACTTATGCATAATGCATGTTCATGAACATTGTTGCTCTCTAGCTGGCCGCTTCTCAATCTAATTGCTAGCCTTCACCTGTACTAAGTGGGAATTCTGCTTGTACATCAAAAACCTTGAACCCAAAGTTATTCCAGATCAGTCCACCATACCTACCTATATCCGGTATTACCCTGCCATCCTAAGTAAATTTGCATGTGCCACCTCTAAAAACTTCTAATAAATGTCCTTTTTGTGTGCCTGGATCATTCATGGAACGACAGGAGGTGGTTGGTATCTTCCATGCTAAGTGGGTTATTCTCTGGTCGAGTGTTTATTCACTCACCATCGCACAAGAAAAGGGCAGTAATAGGGATGCCCAGTCCCAAACTGCAAACAGAAAAATCTTACAAATAATCAAACAAAAACTCCCAGAGTCAAAACATTTACTTTTATCGCTTGGGAACTGCCACTAGCGTGCTTAGCATGGAAGATATAGATAACTGATAGTCGTGAAGTGAATGAGAAGGGTGCATGTCTCAAAATATCGTTTACCTCTATTATAAAAGCTTGAGCTCTGGCACCTCTGCAAATCACTGATTCCCTCTGCGTAGGGACTATCTATTTACTTTTATGTTCTGTCATCACCTTCTAAAAACAAGCGCTAGAACTTGAGAGCACTGCTGTCATGACTTATGCATTGTATATAGCTAATGTTGGGTGCATCATGACTGGATCTTTTCTACCATGCATTACAATGTTTACTCGCTCCTTGAACTTTGGAGGTGCTCTGCATTTATGTTTTTCAGTCTCAGAAAGGGCTAGCAAGATACCACATTGTCATATTATATCATGGTTGTTTTGACAACATGTTGCCATTTGACATATCTTATTATTGCTCGCTAGCTGATTATGTCATTGATATGAGTTAATATAATCTTTAAGAGTTATGGTTAGCATGGTTAGTTACAATGTTGGATGAAAACCTAGGTGCTGTTAAAGTTTATTTATGCAAACAAGAGCAAAAGAGTTCATAAAAGTTTTTCTTTTTCACTTTCAGTTTATCAACTGAATTGCTTGAGGACAAGCAAAGGTTTAAGCTTAGGGGAGTTGATACGTCTCCAACATATCTACTTTTCCTAACGCTTTTCCTCTTGTTTTGGACTCTAATTTGCATGATTTGAATGAAACTAACCCCGGACTGACGCTGTTTTCAGCAGAACTACCATCGTGTTGTTTTTGTGCAGAAATAAAAGTTCTCGGAATGGAACGAAACTTTGCGAGGAATTTTTATATAATAAATAATAATTTTTGGAGCCAAGATCCTTCGAAGGGGGGCACCTGGGTGGGCTCAACCCACCAGGGCGCCCCCCTCTTGGCGTGCCCAGGTGGGTTTTCCCCACCTGGTGGCCCCGTAGACCCTGATTCCAACTCCATAAAGACCTATTTTTCCAGAGAAAAATTAGGGAGAAAGAATTATCGCGATCCACGAGACGGAGCCGCCGTCACCTCCTGTTCTTCATCGGGAGGCCATATCTGGAGTCCGTTTGGGGCTCCGAAGAGGGGGAACTTCGTTCTTCGTCATCACCAACCCTTCTCCATCGCCAATTCCATGATGCTCCCCACCGGGAGTGAGTAATTCCTTCGTAGGCTCGCTGGTCGGTGAGGAGTTGGATGAGATTCATCATGTAATCGAGTTAGTTTTGTTAGGGCTTGATCCCTAGTATCCACTATGTTCTTAGATTGATGTTGCTATGACTTTGCCATGCTTAATGCTTGTCACTTTGGGCCCGGGTGCCATGAACTCAGATCTGAAACATTTATGTTATCATCATTATATCCATGTTCTAGATTCGATCTTGCAAGTTATAGTCACCTACTACGTGTTATGATCCGGCAACCCCGGAGTGACAATAGTCGGGACCACTCCCGGTGATGACCATAGTTTGAGGAGTTATGTATTCACTATGTGTTAATGCTTTGTTACTGTTCTCTATTAAAAGGAGGCCTTAATATCCCTTAGTTTCCAATATGGACCCCGCTGCCACGGGAGGGTAGGACAAAAGATGTCATGCAAGTTCTTTCCATAAGCATGTATGACTATTGACGGAATACATGCCTACATTATATTGATGAACTGGAGCTAGTGCTGTGTCGCCCTAGGTTATAACTGTCTCATGATGAATATCATCCAACAAGTCACCGATCCAACGCCTACGAATTTATCTTATATTGTTCTTGCTAAGTTACTATTGTTATCATCACTTTTACACTTGCTACAAAACTACTGCTATCACTATTACCGTTACTATTGTTGTCGCTACTATTATCAAAACTGTCAAACTACTTTGCTACTGACCACTTTGCTGCAGATAATTAATATCAAGGTGTGGTTGAATTGACAACTCAGCTGCTAATACCTTCAAATATTCTTTGGCTCCCCTTGTGTCGAATCTATAAATTTGGGTTGAATACTCTACCCTCGAAAACTATTGCGATCCCCTATACTTGTGGGTTATCATCGTTTAAGTCTTCAACTTCATCCTTCTCGCACGATGAAGAGTATAAACTGGTGACCAGCTGAAGAACTTTGACCTTCTTGAATTTCTTCGAAGGTGGTTGTGCCCAGTCAAAGTCCTGTTGAAATTCCATCTCCTTGAGATCTTCACCACTATAAAGATTAGATAGAATAGCCCACACTACTAGGAAAAGGCCTACTAATGGCGCACCTAATTTGGCCATTAATGGCGCATTAGTGGTGTGCCATTAGTGCCACGCCATTAGTATATTTTACTAATGGCGCACCACTGGTGCGCCATTAGTATCTGGTATACTAATGGCGCACCTCTGATGGCGCACCACATAAGTGCGCCATTAGTATGCCTCCCAGGGGCCATGTATACCCAGGTGCTCTGGCATACTAATGGTGCACAACAACAAGATGCGCCATTAGTAACCTCGGCATACTAATGGCGCACTGTTTAGTGATGCGCCATTAGTATACTTTGTCATACTAATGGCACACTGTGATGTGATGCGCCATTAGTATGAATATTAGGTTTTTTTATTTTTTATTTTCTGTTTTTTGCACAGGTTACAAAATGTATAATTGGACAAAATATAGAGAGCACACATCAACAACAGATTCATCGAATACAATAGAAGATTAGTCTTTGAATACAATTCATCATATTAGTCTCTGAATACAATTCATCATATTAGTCTCCGAATTGAAAAGACCGAACAAAGATAGAACATTATATTACAAGTCTCGAGACCGCGAGTAGCGAGTTTGTCTTCACATTACAAGTCGATATCGATCATCTAAACTACCATCACATAGAAGAGAGTTGCGGTCATCACGATGAGCATCATCACGATGAAACTCGTCTTCATCCGGTTCCTCCAACGCTCCCTCCCCTCTCCCGCTAGATAGAGGGCGTATCTAGATTCGGCCTCGGCCCTAGTGGTGTACCCTTTGTAACTGTTACCGCTGAATCGGTGAACCTGTCTCCGACACTCCTCCCAGTCGTCGTAGACTCCGGGAACCTTACCCTTGTACACGACATACGTCGGCATCGCTATGCACTAGCCAAACGAAACGTTAGTACCAATTCACAGACAATACATAAGCAATATATAAGTATGCAACAGAACGATTGGAAGAGAAAAGCAAGACATTAATAGCATCGATTACATCTAAGTTGAACGACTCTCGAAACCAAAGAGACATACTACAAGTTCATTAAAGTTTAATTACAACATGAGCCAATCGATGTTTCAGAACTAGACACAGCATCACTGCTTTCGACTCGACTCAAGGGACCGGAGCATGGATGAAGCCGCCGTCTATCGTGGGAGTCATGAAATAACGGTCGTTGTCAGCCTGCATTTGTAGCATTGTGTCGATGTGACTGTTGGACGGTTGATTGTTGAGGTAGAACTGCCCCGAGGTACGAAGGACATCTTGATGGATGATTTCCGCAAACTCCGACTGGATGCAAAAGAATTCTTGTCGGAGGTCCGTGTCCTGGATTGTCGACACGCTCTTTGCCCAATCTTTGAGTTTACTCGGTAGCAGAAGTTGATGATGGTCCCGTACGATCGCCCGCATGTGATGGATGGCGTAGTAGGCACCCTTCTGACCGCCAGGTGGCTGCTTGACGCAGCAGAACATCGTATTGTGGGAGAACACGTGCTTGCCGTACTTACGAATAGGCTTGGTGAAGGTGCCTCCAGATTTGGCGTAGCCGGGGAGAACATCATCAAGAACCTTCTTGACATTTGTGTAGTCTACGTTCGACTGACGGTCCGGGTCGAAATACGTGGCCATGGAATATTTGGGGCTTAGGAGGATGAGCGTGCAATGTGTGTCACTGCAGAAAACACGGAATGTTAAAAGAAAAACGAATGAAATCTAAGAATTCATATGTTACGGGCCGGTTGAGGGGAGGACTTACTCGGGAAAGTAAGGCATGAGGAAGTTATCCTTATCTTGGTTTGCCAGAATGACGCCTTCGAGGTAAGAACTCGCGACTTGCCGGTCCCCAGCGCTGCCCAAGATCTTGGCACGCATGTAGAAGGGGGCGACTATCACAATGTCCAGGGTCTTGTCGCGAATGATCCGCATCTCCATACTCAGCGAAAATAGCCGAACGAAGGTGTAGTGCAGCGGATGAAGGTTCAACATAGCGTGGATGTCATCAAACCGCAGGACGATTGTACGCCCGATGGAGTTATCCACAAAGCCCTTGCCCTCTGGCACCTTGGCCACGAAAACCGGGTATGCCACATCCTTCTCTCTGAGACGCCGCTTCTCCAAAGAAAGAACACTGTCATGCAGACTCCGCATAGCATCGGTTGCAGCATTGAGCATATTTGTCGGTAGCATCGCCCTACCCTCCACATGCACCCTCCTCGAGATATCCTTAGGTGAAGGTGGCCCGTCCTGAGCATGGATCGTACTCGGTGCCGGCTGGCTCGCACCCTTCTTAGTCTTTATTTTGCGTGCCCTCTTCTTCTCCTGTAATGGGACCGAGTTCTGCTCACAGACTGCCTTCTTGAGTGTGTTGGGGCTGATAATATTTCGCACCTCGCCTATCTGAGGCTCGGTGAAGTCGGCAGCTGGAGGCGTCTCCTGAGAGCTGAACGCCAGACGGCACCTGTTGCAACTTGGCTTCTCCGCGGTACCAGCTAGATCGCACACGTCTTTTGTTGGGTTGGGTTCTTGAGAAGGAGGCCCCATGAAGTCGCCATCATACCCATGATCGGCAAAGTACTGATCGATGTTGCCAAATGTATCGTCGTCGTCGTTGTTCTGATCCTGTGCCATATGCATGTTTGGATCCAGTGGCATAGGGATGTCCAGCACCGTTGCGGCGGTCTTGCCATGGGGCTGACTTGGCGCCGGCACGACTGGCGGTGTTGTCTTTGGGGTGGTGACCCCCGCCCCCAAACGAATCTGGCTCTTCGGCCAAAGAAGGGGCCAGCTCAGGCAGGCACTGAGGGTCATCACGTCATCATCATCGGCCCCGACGGGTCGAATCGGAGGTAACAACTCGTCGCAGCCGGGCAGCACCTGAACCAGTTGAACCCTAAACAAGTTGGGTGGCATCTGGGTACCATGGAACAAGGGGTTGCCCGGTTGAACGATTTTGCCCTTGGCGACATTGATGAACTCGTTGTTCACGAAGTGGAGGAGAGTGCACGGAACGTCGGCGGCGCCCTGCGAAAACATGTAGGGCATCAGGGATGCCCAGTCAAAGGCAAGGGGATGAAGTCCTCGGCCGAGAGAGGCTTAATTAGTTACCGTGATGATGGCGTCGAGCTCGGGTAATGTCGAGGCACCGCCAACGGCGGGCGTGCAGTTGACGGAGGGGCCGCTTGCTGCAGAGGTGCCGGCCGGCATACACCCGGGTGCATTAAGCTCCTGTGCCGGCGTCGGAGACACCAATGCCGCCTCCGCCGGAGGCACCAATGGCCCCGCCATCGCATTATGTGAGTTGCTGGCCGTGAAGCTAGAAACCGGGGGCGGCCCCAGTTGGCCGCCCGCAATCCACGCACTCACCCCGAGATCAAGGTAGGCACAATGGCGGTGATCGTCGCTCCGAGTCATTGTTCCACTTGCTCTTGGACAATCTTCGGAATCCGCGCCACCTATGCCTTGAGTTCTTGAACCTCGCGCACCTGGCTTTCCGAGCTGGTCTTTTTCTCCTTCCGCACACCAGCGGTATAGTATGACCCCCATTTTGTCGACAAGCCTTTGCCGGCCACACGACCAGCTGACGTCGGCTTACTGAGCTTATCCTTGTTCTTCATTACATTCAACGCCCTATTTAGAGTGGTATCCCAAGGGTTGCTCTTAGTCGACCCCGCGCTACTGCTTTCAGTCGCCTGCGGAAGGAATGTGAACCATTTAGAAATTTGGCTTCATTAATTAGAATGCAACCATATGGAGCTAATTACGCGGGGGTGTATTCCTTACCAGAACAAGCTCAAGCTTCCCGGTCTTCGGATCCGTGGTAAGCTCCTTTGTTTTCGGGTCCTTCTTGTACCGGGCCCTGACAAAGTTCCTGGTCTACTTGTCACCGTATTTATCGAAGAGGGGCGGTAGGCCTTGCTCGGCACGGTTCGCCTCCTCCTTGTCCCATATAGGCTCCGCCACTCTGTAACCGTCGGGACCGAGTGTGTGTTCCCCTATGTTCAGCTCTCGCATTTGTTTCCCCCACTCACCTGATTGGGAGTTTGCGGTGCTCGAGCAATTGATCTTGAAGTAGTTGTAGTCATCTTCGGTGATCGAAGGATTTTTCTCCTTGATCTTTTGATAACTCTCACCTTTCTCGATCATTCTCTTCACATTGCTTTTCCAAGTAGACAGGGCCTTGCTCATCTTCGTGAGGGCAGCATTGTTCACTTTATTCCCTTTGAGGCTTGTGTTTGCAAATTCAGCGGGGAACTTGTATCGTTCATGCAGCTTCGTGAAGAGGAGGTTGCGCAAATCCCCTCGGTCAGGATGCCTCAGGTTCTCGGTGTTGATCGAGACGGTGCTACGAAGAATGCACCCGAGCTGAAGCGAGTACCCCTTGACTATTCGTTCGGGCGCCGTTGGATTCCCGTTGGAGTCCACTTCAGTAACTTCCTCCTTGAGGGTGAGGAGCACGATCGGGCGCCGGTCCTTCCGTTGCCTCTTCAGTTGGCTTCCATCTGTGCGTGCGCCGCCATCATCACTGGTGGCATCCTCGGCGGCACCATCAGTGGTGGCATCAGTGGGGTCATCCTCGGCGGTACCATCAGTGGTCTCAGGATCGGTGGGAAAGGCGGCGTCCTCATACAACTGAGGTTGGACCTCCATCTCCTGGGACAGCTCCCAGAATGCCTTGCCGCCCGAACCCCCGGCCTCATCGTTGTTGGCCATGTTTCTCTCTAAATAGGAACAAAGTTTGGTCAAAAAGTTGGTTATTGTTTAGGGTTTGTCGACACCGAGGCATCCTAAAAGCTAAGCTTTTATCATTGAGGTTTTTTCGACGCCGAGGCACCCTAAAAGCCTAAGCTTTCATCATTAGTTACAAGTACCCCATATGTCCTATTTTTAGCAAAGTCATGCTAAAATTCACGGAAAATTTCAGCATGACCATTGCTGAAAATAGGACATATGGAGTACCCGAATTTGCTGGAACAGAAGTTAATCAACATTCCAGCAAACTCAAGGGCCTCTCGGGTGGACAAGGCAAAAAAAGCCTCCATCACAACAAAGCAAATCGTTGCATGGGCATACAGATGCTGAAGTAAGAACGCCAGAAGTAGCATTCACAAAATTAAGAGCAAAGTCTAGCTTGCGAACCACAAAATTAAGAGAAAATTAAGAGTAAATTTGGCTTCGGGTATAACCATGGTGGTGAAATACCGGTCTTCTTTTAGGACGCTCTTCGCCCATCTGACACGGAACATCAGGACCTTCTCTCCAGCGTAGCTCAGCTCCCAGATCTCCTCGATCCTTCCGTAGTATCTGTCCTTGTCGTTACCGGTGTAGGATTCCATCGTTACCCCGGAGTTCTGATAACCATCGCTCTTCATGTCCTTGGCCTCGGTGTAGAATGTGTAGCCGTGATATCGTACGCCTCATAGGTCATCAGGTTGTGCTCGGCGCCCTGTGACAAGGCGAATATGAGTTGTTCTTCCGCGGAAGAATCCTCATGTAAAGGGTACGACAGAAGCTTCTGCTTGAACCAACGCGTGAAACATGAGTTGTGCTCTTTGATTATATCTCCGTCCGTCCTCTATTGGCCTCGGTCATTGTACGTCTTCTTAATAAAGGTTTTGTGCTCTACCACCCAAGGATCGACCACGTCTATGTGTTGTAGCGTGACTAGGTTTACTCTTTCAAAGTCGGCGAGTCGACCCTCTAAGTCGACATGCATTTCGTGGCGACCCTCACGGTGACCCCATCCAGCGAGCCTGCCGAGGTGCCTGTTGACGGGCAGACCAACGGGGTTCTCGATGCCTAGATAATTCGTGCAGTAGGAGATGCACTCTTCGGTCAGAAAGCCCCTGGCTACACTTCCCTCTGGACGTGACATGTTGCGAACGTATCCTTTGATGACACCATTCATCCTTTCGAATGGCATCATGCTGTGCAGGAACGTCGGCCCGAGTTGGATGATATCCTCCATTATATGGACCAGCAGATGCACCATAACGTCGAAGAATGCGGGCGGGAAGTACATCTCAAGCTCGCATAGTATCACCACGATCTCTTCCTGTAGCCTTCTGAGTTGCCTCACGCCAATCGACTTCCGAGAGATGACGTCAAAAAAGTTGCATAGGCCAAATAGCGTTTCACGGACGTGCGCGTCCATGATCCCACGGATTGCAACTGGAAGTATCTGCGTCATCAGCACGTGACAGTAGTGAGACTTCATCCCACTGAACTTCTGCTTCGCTGGGTCTAGGTATCTGCTTATCTTCCCCGCATAACCGTAAGGAAGTTTTACTCCTAGGAGGCAGGTGAAAAACTTCTCGATCTCCTCCTGACTTAGAGTGAAGCATGCGGGAGGGTAGTCATTTCCGGTCTTCTTGGCCTTTTTGCCTTTGCGACGACTTTCTGTGTCCTGCTTCGCCTCATCATCATCATCATCATTAGCGTGAAGCTACTGCCTGATGCCCATTGATTTCAAGTCTGCCCTTGCTTTCGGCCCATCTTTGGTCCTCTCTGGCATGTTGAGCAGGGTACCAAGCAGACTCTCGCACACGTTCTTCGTGATATGCATGACATCAAGGCTGTGAGGCACACGGTGGATCTTCCAGTACGGCAAGTCCCAGAAAACAGACCTCGTTTTCCATACCTTCAGCAACGGCTCTGGCGCCTTTCGCTTCTTTCCCGGCTCTGGCGCCTTTTGCTTCTTTCCCGGCAGTGGGCAATCTTTCCAATTTTTCAATAGCTTGTCTATTTCCTCGCCGCTCCTCGTACACGGGCGTTTCGGGGTTCGGTTTCACCATCGAACAGATCCTTGTGTTTCCTCCACGGGTCATCGTCGCGAAGCCACCTTCGATGTCCCATGAACACGGTTTTCGAAGACCCGGGATCTCTATCTAGCTGGCGATACGTTGTGGCATCCATGCACCTTACGCATCCAGAAAATCCGTGGACTACCTGCCCCGCAAGATATCCGTAACCGAGATAGTCGTGCACCGTTGTGAGCAGTGCGGCTCTCATAGGGAAATATTCTTTCTCTGTGGCGTCCCACGTATTGGCTGGCGTTTTCCACAGTGTGTCAAGCTCCTCTTTCAGCAGCCCTAGATACAGATTGATGTCGTTCCCTGGTTGTTTCGGCCCTTCAATTAGCATACTCATGTGAATGTACTTCCTCTTCATGCACAACCAGGGGGGA
This sequence comes from Triticum dicoccoides, assembly GCF_002162155.2. NCBI lineage: Eukaryota > Viridiplantae > Streptophyta > Magnoliopsida > Poales > Poaceae > Triticum > Triticum dicoccoides. The sequence goes on from NC_041385.1 coordinate 579,801,034, forward strand.
AGGTTGTACATCCACACAAACACAGGCCAGGTGCTATGTGTGCTTCTCTGGCTGCCAAATGGATTGACTCCATCGGTGCTCGCGCCCAGCACGATGTTCCTTGGATCGTTCCCAAATTCTGGGTCTTCGAAGTTCAACGCTTGCCACTGGCTCGCATCCTTAGGGTGACTCAGCATCTTGTCTTTTTATTCTATCTCCGAATCATTTGTGTCATCTTCTCGCTTCTTCTCCTCCCTATCCGCGTGCCAACGCAGGAGCTTTGCTACCTTAGGGTCCGTGAAATACCGCTGCAGACGAGGAGTGATCGGAAAGTACCACACCACTTTTCGAGGAGCTTTCTTCCTCTTCTTGTATCGAGTGACGCTGCACACCGCACATATGGCAGACTCCGCGTGCTCGTCCCGATAAATGATGCAATTGTTCATGCACACATGGTATTTCACGTGCGGTAAATCCAGAGGACACACGATTTTCTTCGCCTCCTACAAACTGGTCGGGCACTTGTTCCCCTTGGGAAGACGTTCGTGCCAGAATGACATGTTCTCGTCGAAGCATGCGTCGGTCATTTTGTGTTTTACCTTCATCTCCAGAGCCATGAGCATTACTTTCAGGCGGGTATCCTCGGGCCTGCATCCTTCATACAATGGACTAACCGCGTCTAACTCAAGTTGATCCATCTTGGCTTTCTCTCGGGCGGCAGCTCTTGCGTTATCCGTCTGCTTGAGAAGCAGCTCTTGAATATGAGGGTCCTGCACCCAGCCCATCGATGGTCAAGCGTCGTCTGCTCCGCCGGCATCATCATCATGTCCTGCATCTTCTACATGATGACTGTGTACAGCATCACCGTCGTGATCATCTCCTGGGGATTCTTTGTCTTCTCGCCCGCCCGAGCCGCGGTGGTTGTCTTGCTGCCCTTCCTCATTTCTTGCCCGGCCCCCATGGACGACTTCGTAGTCATCTTCATCACCTTGCCACCGATAGCCATCCATGAAACCACGCAAGAGCAGGTGGTCCCACACCTGCCCGGAATCCGGGTCCGCAATAAGGCTCTTCAGCTTGCATCTTCGACACGGACATCTTATCTCCGTCTCGTTCTTTTGAAGCATCTCGGCCTTCGCGGACCTCAAAAACCTATTCACGATGCCTTCGGTCATCGTGCGGACCATGGTCGCCTGCGGGGTAGAGCAAAACGATATTTTAGAACCAAGAAAAAATTTGGCATGACTTTCCCTAAAAATAGGACCAAAAAGAATGCTTAATGCCAAAATTCTCGCCGAAACGGAAATGAATCAACATTCCGGCAAAATATTGGCAACTATCGCATTTCAAATACCGGTACACCTCCAAACACAAACACATATGCAACACCACAAACATATGCAACACCACGAACATACATAGATCTAGCTAGGCCATAAAAAGTGCATGTGCACATTGTTGTAGGGAGAACAACATAAATATAGCTTCCCCCCTTACTTACCTATCAAAACAAGGTAATTTAACCACTTAATTTGAATGAATCTATGGTGGAAATGAGGTGAAAAAGAGGAGGCACCCGAGACAAGGAGGAGGCGGTGGAGAGAATGAAGTGGGGAGAAAGTGAGTGTGGGAGGAGAGGCTGTCCAAAATATCTTGTTGCTGCCCACTTACTAATGGCGCACCAACCATAAATGCGCCATTAGTAATCCAGGTTACTAATGGCGCACCCTCTGGTGGTGCGCCATTAGTAGTTTAGCAAAAAAAATATACTAATGGCGCACTGTCCCACAATGCGCCATTACTAGTTTAAACTAGTAATGGCGCACGGTGGAACAGTGCGCCATTAGTAGTTTTGCAAAAAAAGGAATAAAAAAACAACATTAGTGGCGCACTGTCTGACAGGTGCGCCATTACTAGTTACAACTAGTAATGGCGCACTTCGTCTGGATGCGCCATTAGTATGTTTGGACAGGTGCACTAGTTCAAAAAAAAAATTGATACTAAGGGCGCACCTTGGGCCAGGTGCGCCATTAGTAGTTTCAACACTAATGGTGTATCAGAAGGTGGTGCGCCATTAGTATATACTAATGGCGCACCACTTGTCTGGTGCGCCATTAGTGTTAATCCCATCTATAGCCCTTTTTATAGTAGTGCCAAGTGTGATCAAAGATTTCATGCAAATAGTAGTGATTCTTCTTCACAGTACTTTGTGTGATTGTCATGTTCTGAAGAATTGCACCAAACTGACGCTTGACCCACTTGTGGTTTCGATCAACTTTCTGATGAAGACTGAGGAGAAGTTCACAATCAGTCATCACACGCGGAGCTGTGGCTTGAGGATTTTGCTTTGAAGCTTTTGCGGCAGAATCTTGTGTTGCAAAGTCATCATTGGTGGAATAGGATGTAGCTTTGCGAAGCTGACCATCCAATGGATGAGTGCCTTCATCAATAACAGCAGACTTTCCCTTCTCATCAGCTGAGGAAATGGTCCTTTTGAGGACTTCAATAGGCGGCAAATAGCTAAGATGATTTTGAACATCAGCCTGATAATGAATTGAAGACCTTGATATGATGAATCTCATAATCTAGGGAGCATAAGGCTTCAACTCAAAAGGTGACAGAGTAGCATTGGCCAAAGTCCTCATGAATAAATCATGGTAGTTGATAGGAATATCATGTATGATATTGAACAGAAGATTCTTCATGATTGCAACAACCTCTTCTTCATCAGAGTTGTGGCCCTTTATCGGACTGAGAGTTTTAGTCAATATGTGATATACTGTCCTTGGCACAAAGAGTAATTCCTTGACGAGGAATGTGGTCCTTGGAGCTTGGCCAGGCTTCAATGGCTTCATCAGTACTTGCATCAAGTAATTTGAGAGTTCAGGTTCCTCATAAATAAGTCTTGCACCTTCAACAGGAGGATTGACTGGAACGGCGTGAGGCAATCCAGAGGCCGGTGCTTTGTAATGAGTATTCTCAGTCATCCAGTCTAGCACCCATGAATTCACATCTTCAACATTTTCGGTGAGGTGAAATGTGGCATAGAATTGAAGAATGAGTTCTTCATTCCAATCACAGATGTCAGTGCAGAGATTAAGCAGCCCAGTGTCATGAAGAACACTCAGGACAGGTTGTAAGCAAGGAAGTGATTCCATATCCATGTGAGGAATTTGAAGATGTTCAAAAACCTTGTCCTTATCAAATAGCAGTGAGGAATAAAAGTTCATCGGGCCGACTGTCCAGAAGCGCTTGCGTCTAAGTCTAGAAGAGTCATTGGGATTGTAATCCGTGAAGAAATAATGCTCAGCAAAGAAATCATCAGCTTTGAATTTTTGCTTCTTGGTATGAGGATTTTGTGGCTTCGGCTGAAGATTTACAGTTGAAGGCTTCACACCCTCTTGGTGCAGATTCTCTAGAGCCACAGATTGAGGAATTTCAGCGGCAGTTTCATCAACAACAGTCTTAGCCTCCATGTCTTCAACATTAGTACCTGGAACTTCTTCGTCATCCCTTGTGCTTTCATTTTCTTCAACAGTCTGATTTTCATCAGATGTGCTACCATCTGTAACATCCTGGCTTTTGGCCCTTTTCTTTTTCTTTTGATTTATTGGTTTTTGCTCTCATTTTATTTTTGGAGTGGATATGTGGCCTTGCAACTTGGGAGATCATCCTCATTTTTCTCCCAAGTGGTCCTCATTCTTAAAACTTTCCCCATACCATGTCAATTCCACTCTAGCCCAACCCTAAAATTATTTTCTAAGGAAAAGGAATAACCCTGCTTGCCCTAGGTTGTGAAGCAACCTATACTTCTGTCACTCCCAAAATTCCCAAATAATTCTCATAATTTCTTTAGGTCATATATTGCTCAAATATGCCCAAACTTTCTTGTCCTAGCCCAAGAATAATTCCCCAATACTTATTCTTCATTTCTGTCCAGTGTGGCTTTTTGTGAAGGAAGTGCCACCTATATTTCCTTGTTGGCTCCCAAACTTTTTTGGCATGCTTTTACATCCAAGTCATTGCCTCATGCAAAAATGCAACTTTATTTTCCTAGCCAATCTTCCTCAGTTATTTTTCAAAGTTTATGTCAGACAGAAGGCTTTTTGAAGGAAGTAATAGCTAGGGGTATCCAAATGAGTTGAAATTTTGCACAATCTTTCATGTGCTCATATTAACCCTCTCCTCCAATTTTCAGCTTCATCCAATCATCTATGTGACCACAGGACCAAATCTTTTCTTCTGTCAATATTTTCAGGTTGTGAAGCAAGTGTATTTAATATTGCTTCATTTTGGCTGAAAATTTACCAGAGCATTCTCATGACCATAACACCCCTCTCCACCAAATTTGGGATCCATTCATCAATCCCATATTTCTCTAGAAGTTTTCCAAGTTTCTGGACAAAGAGGATGTTTGTGAAGCATGTACCATTTTGGCAAGTCCATTTGGTATGAAATTTTTATAGCATCTTCATATGTCCAAATAACCCTGCCTTGCCAAATTCTAGCTCAAATGGCTACTCCATGTGAGTGCCCCTTCTTAATCAAGTTTCTGGACCTAAATTGCAGTTGCAAAGCAACTATTGGGGACTTGCGCGTTTCTCCTACTGGATTGATACCTTGGTTCTTAACTGAGGGAAATACTTATCTCTACTGTGCTGCATCACCCTTTGTTCTTCAAGGGAAAAACCAATGCAAGCTCAAGAAGTAGCAGTAAGCAACACTGAGAGCTCGAATTCAAAATCCATGGAGTAAACTTGATGAGATCTTTTCAATCTTGCATCCGAGCCCTTTGATCCCGCGGCCCTGCCGGTCCACTCGAGGCATATCCGTCTCGCCGACAAGTAGCGTGCGGCGGTGATGGACCGCATCTTGCCGGAAATGAAGGTTATCTATGATCTGCTCCGCGCCGACTTCGACAAGTCCGAGCGCGACCGCGTCGACTCCATCGCGCAAGCCATCTCCATGCTCGATGCCAAGCTGGATCAGTTGTCAAGCCGCATCAACGACATCTAGGTTTTGCTGGGCGTCGACATCGAAAAACTACGGCAAGGTCTGGATCGGTCCTCGCAACCTCCACCTGATGCAACCAGGGGCGCTCCCTCCACTCCCTCAAGGCCATCCGGAGGTGGATCGTTCGGCCTTGATGGACATCGCATCGACACAGAAAACCAGGGGCCGATGCATCAGGTGTATGTGCCGCCTCCAGTCAGAGGTATGCAGTTCGACCAAGCCCCACACAGAACTCTGTTCAATTCAATCAAAAAATTTCAGCAGTCTACTTCTGATGTGTTTGGTTTTGGACCTCGCATCGAGCTTCCTTGTTTCGATGGCTCCAACCCAAAATTATGGCAGACCCGCAGTGAAGACTATTTCAAGTTTTGGGGCACACCTATGAATCAATGGATATCTCTTGCCACAGCATTGTGTGAAGGTCAAGTTGCACGATGGCTGGAATCAGTGCGCTGTCGAGTCCCCAATGTGACCTGGGATGAGTTTTTCCGTTTGCTATAGTCTAGGTTAGGCCGTAACCTACATCAGTCTATTCTCAGGAAGTTTTTCAGCATTTAGCAAACGGGAACAATCGAAGATTATGTGGATAGGTTCTCAGAATTGTTTGATCAGCTGGCTGCGTATGAAGGCTCACCAAACACAGTCCATTATGTCACGCGATTCATGGAGGGATCAAAACCAGCAGTTAGAGTGGCCGTAGAAATTCAACAACCCCCTGACTTGGACACATCCTACTAGTTGGCCCTATTACATGAAGAATCGGGTCTCTCTAGTTCCACTGTCAATTCGAACAACCAATCCTCGCATCGTGCCAGTGCCCAACCTCTACCTCCTCCACCCACCGCTGTTAGTGACAGCAGTTCTGCTCCACGGACTGTTGAATAGAAGAGAACCATTGACATTTACAAGTGGCAGGGTACTGAAGATAAATGGGGTGCGTTACGAGCCTTCCAAAAGGCAAAGGGCATGTGTTTCATCTGTGGGGAACGGTGGGGCAAGGAACATGTATCCAAGCAAGAAGTGCAGTACTACCTCTTGAGCACTGCATTGGATTTCCCTGAAGAGGAGAGGATGATGCAGCAAAGTAGCATAAGTATTTCCCTCAATTTTTGAGAACCAAGGTATCAATCTAGTAGGAGACCATGCACAATTCCCTCGTACCTACACAAAACGATAGCTACTCGCAACCAACGCGATTAGGGGTTGTCAATCCCTTCACGGTCACTTACGAGGGTGAGATCTGATAAAGATGATAAATAATATTTTGGTATTTTTGATAGATAGATGCAAAGTAAAAAGTAAAAGGCAAAGTAAAACAAAGCAAGTAAATAAAGCGATAGAGATTGATATGATGAGAATAGACCCGGGGGCCATAGGTTTCACTAGTGGCTTCTCTCAAGAGCATAAGTATTCTACGGTGGGTGAACAAATTACTGTTGAGCAATTAACAGAATTGAGCATAGTTATGAGTATATCTAGGCAATGATCATGTATATAGGCATCACATCCAAGACAAGTAGATCGAAACGATTCTGCATCTACTACTATTACTCCACTCATCGACCGCTATCCAGCATGCATCTAGAGTATTAAGTTAAAGACAGAGTAATGCCTTAAGCAAGATGACATGATGTAGAGGGATAAATTCATGCGAAGAGAGGCTGTCAGAGGAGGGGAAGAAGATCTTAGGCGTCTGGAGATGGAGCCCGAGGTACTGCTCGGCTGTGATGGAGGGTTTCGTCGTTTGAGCAGCTCCGGTGAGTTGTACGACGCCGAGGCTGAAGCAGGACAAGAGAGACAATGAACAACGTTAACCTGAGTGGAATTCTAATAGCATCTCCAATACATGACGTAAAATACATAACCACAAAGTGCTAGATGTAAAATACATTAGCCGCTCATCTCTGAACTTAACTGTCGAAACTAAATTTAACTGTCGAAACTGAACTTAACTGTCGAAACTGAACTTAACTATCGAAACTGAATTTTGCTATCGAAACTGAACGCACTAGCAAGGTGAGGCTACACGTCGGTCGACTGACTTTTTCATCTCTGGTCAGTCGATTTTGCAGCCGTTCAATACAAAATCAAGGGCCTGTGGTTCATCTTCAACCTAAACCCCCCTGAGCCGCCAGCCACCACCGGCCAAACAGCAGCCCCCCGCCGCCCGCGGCCGGCGATGTGCCGCCCCGCCCGCCCCGAAAACACTCCCCAC
>NC_041385.1:579808438-579811183 GCF_002162155.2 Triticum dicoccoides
CACCCCGGCAAGTCCCCCCACCCCCTGAAAATCGACTGACCCAAAAGTCGATTCAGTCGACTGAAGTGTAGCTAAATCGGAGCGGCATCGCAAGCAAGAGCAAGAGCGAGAGCAGCAGCGCGAGCAAGAGCAATAGCAAGAGCATAACAGGCAGGGGACCGGGAGCAAGAACAGAGCAGCAGCAAGAGCGAGAGCTAAAGCAGCAACAGCTCCTACTGATGTGGACGTCGCCGCCGAGGGAGCGACGCCGTGGAGGAAGTGGCCGGCGATGCCGCCGTGGATGGGGCCGCGCCATGTCGGCTCGGGACTGAACGCTAGCAGCACCGTGAGATCGAATCAAGAAGAAAATGTGACGATTAGTGTACAACCTCTTTGGTGGTGCCGATTAGGCCGCAGCTTCATCCGAGGAAACAATGATGATGATGCTCTTTTGGTGGTGCAGGTGAAGACGGCGGTGTGGGAATGGAGGTGGCACGAAAGACAAGGGGAACGTCGGGGCAGCTCCTTGGAGGTGCAGGACGGGGTGGCTGAACCGGCGGTACGACGGGATGTCGAGGTGTTGTTGTGGACGACGTCGTCGGGGAAGAGCCTCCGGCTGGGTGGCAGACGGAGCAGGGTGTGGGGTTTCGTTGCAGGTTTTCGCGGCCTCGGTGTATGAATGGGTGGGCGATGGGATGGCAGTGGGGAATCATTGCTTAGAGACACGCTTGTCCGAAATGTGGGGTAAGTTACGAAAGTACCCCCACCGATTTGAGGTGGTTCTTTCGGTTCAGGGGTACCACGGGCATTTCACGTGTCGGGATTTCACAGGAGGTAGGAGTTTTCGCGCAGGTTGTAATTTTGGAATAGCAAGGCGCGGGTTGAGATGGAGGGAGTTGTCGGAGCACGACGAGACAAAGATATATCTTAAATATTTCGGGCTAACAAGGCGCGGGTTGAAATTTCCGGACAAGCCTAATGTGTATTGTACCAAATCAATGCGCACTACAAATGTCATTCAAAACTTTGAATTCATGTTATGTTCAATTAAAATATTTTGCTACGTGTATAATGCATGCAACCTACTACTCAAACGAACGTTTTAGTGCATTCCAAACGTATATACTACCGCTTCAATATGAACTAAATTTGAATTTGTTTCTCTATTTGAATAAGATCTACAATAATGATTGTTGTGAAGTCAAAGCATTTGAATTCATTTCTCTGTTTTAATAAGATCTACAATCATCATTATTGTCAAGTTAAACCATCGTTTGTGTATTATCTTCACACCACACCACATGATTAGTCTCGAGTTACATATGAACTATGTGTACTATAAGAACTCAAACTCGATTTTTTGAATCCACTTTATGTTGTTTTCAAATCACATTACATTTCTAACTCTAGCTAGATCTTCATAATCTAAACCATGTCTCATATGTATAATGTGTTTATCACATTATGTATGGTGCCCCGCCCCCTACGCCTACAAGTATTTAGATGTGAGTTGCAAACACCACACATTACCACAAATTCAAATAAAATGTGAGAATGTTTGATATATAGAATTATTTAGATTGTTTGATATTTAGTTGTAAGTTGCAAACGCCACACATTATCACAAATTCAAATAAAATGTGAGATTGTTTGATGTATAGTATGGTTTAGATTGTTCGGCGTTTAGCCGTGAGTTGCAAACGCCATGCATTATCACATTATGGTATAACATGTGCACAACACGTGTATCACCGCTATATTCATGCATGCAATGTTTAAAACACTATGATCTCCAATTCAAATATATTAATCCGCTTTCATATCAAATTATGATTTTTGTTAGTCTCTTACACCCACACAATGCTCTAACCTTTGTAGCTACCACTAACTTTCTCTCGTGCATGCACACGCCCTCCTCGCCCTCCCGCTCCCTCGGCATTCTATCCACCGGGCACATTCATTTTTTTCTTTAGGTCATTCTCCCAGAGTCTCCACAACTCCTTTCCGACACACACCGATCGATAAACCTCTCCAACGATGCCTGCCTACAACATACACACACACCTTCAATCTCCTCCTTTATGTGTCCTTGCCTCGTGTCTCTCATACGGTCACACACACGTGTAAACTCTCGCCCCTCTTTTCACCGATCTCACAACCGCACACTCCTCCCCCTATCTAGCTAGTAGCTGGGCCTCTTGCACCACCTCCTAGCTCCATTCTCTCTGTCTATCCGTCTCGCTGGGCCTTATTTGCCTCTAACAAATGGACGTACACCGACCGATCTCCCGCTATACATATAGCTAGCTAGGTCCTTATAACTCGTTTTTACCCATGCGTCGATGATCTACCTCATGAGTTGTGTCTCTCCCTTCCTCCGACAAACAACAATTGATCTACCGATCTAGTTAGGTTTGCTTACCAAACACATGGTTCCCCTTCATCATCCATGGATGCATCCTGACAGATCTATCACGCACAGGCACACACAGAAACACATCCCCACTCTTATTGATAACATTGCAGTTCCACCCTCAGTTTGTCTAGTAGGCATCTCCCACCATCTTCGAGAAGCAACTCCATCACCCATCCAGCACTCTACCCCTCTCCCTCCCTCTCTCTCTCCTCTCTCTCTCAGTCCCATCATATTTCTCGTCCTTCAGTTATGTATGGATGTCGACCGATCTCCCTCAAGACATAGCTGGGTCTCTCCTTCTCAACACATATACGAGTCGTTCTACCTCTATAGTTAGCTCTGCCTACCCC
>NC_041385.1:579811652-579825892 GCF_002162155.2 Triticum dicoccoides
GAACGCGGTTTGTATCTCTCACACACACCCACGTAGGTGGGGGACATGCACGAAGAGAAGAGGTGCATGCACGGCGCACGTACTCCCGTCTCTTTCACAACCACACCCGCGCGGGTACACGGTGGAGCTCATTTCGGTACAAAAAAGGCAGCCCACATGGTAATTTGGCACGTGTACTGGTTATCCACTTGGTGGAGGGAGGACCGTCTAATATGGGTGAACAAACAAATTGTGACTTGACGCGTTATGTTAAACTAAAAAAGAGGCAAACCATATGGGGCCTACCTTAGAGGCAAGGCTCTATACACTAGAGTACTTTTGATGTGTCCCGTCAACTCGCAGAATGAGGAGAAGCTTGCTTAGTACGCCATCTCCCCCGCCCACGGGCGCGGTGGCTCACAGGATGAGGTGAAGCTTGCTCCGCCTTACGCCCGCTCCCTTGCCCATGCGCGTGGTCGCTCGCAGGACGAGGAGAAAAATTTACTACTCCCTCCGTTTACTCCTCGTCCCTACTACCTTGGTTATAGAGATTATATCATATTGTTTGGAATACATATGTCCTTTAATAGATTTCAATATGAACTACTAGTACATACTCCAAACACTGATGTATATAGACGTATTTTAGAGTGTAGATTCACTCATTTTGCTCCAGATGTAGCACTCTCCCTCGCCCCTCGACCCTCGCCCATGTGGTGGACGTGCAGTAATTCATTCGGTCTCCTATAGCCAGAACGATATATACTGCACTACCATTATTGCTCAACTTCCCGAAGAGGCGAAGAGCCAATCACAAGGTTAATATTTTGGAGATGCCAAGCGCAAGGTTATAGGAGAACGAGTAGTAGGTGTCGCGTCATTTATAAATAAAGTTTTTTTTCTTCAGTGGCACATACGCAATATGATAGGTTCATATGGAGAGAAAAGGAAACCGCTCCACTATATACATACTCAGGACGGGCCAGCCTACACGGTTGCTTGTTGGGGTTGCTCTCTTCACACTCTCTCGCACAAAATGACTGTGGCCACATCCCGGCGGATCACGTCCGCTGGGGGAAGGGGTGGATGCTTAGTGTAGATGCGGTCGCCGTCGCCGACGGCGAAAACCCACTGCCAGCACGTCCCGATCAGGGGTCGCCACCGTTCTCTCTCACAAAGCCGGTGAGGTTGCCTTCGTGCCTTGCTCACTGCCGCGACGTGGGCAGTTGCCGCCTCCCGCCGCCCTCCTCAAGGTTGAGCTACGTCCCTCAGGTACAACTCCCTTTACGGCCGGCTTGCACCACTGCTCCAGCTGCCCACATCACTCCTGTGGATATTTCTGTACTTCTTTGCCCTGCACATACCTCTACTGTCTTCTACGTACTGTATTTCTGATGAGTTTATGTCTCATCAACTAGTCCCATTAATCTTATTCTAATCACGCTTCTTCAATTTCTTTGCCAGAGGGATTCTCATCTCGATTTTGGTGAAACTGCACAAAATGATCCGATGGTCAAAAGGTTACAAACTTCATTTATTAGGAAGCTCGAACGTTGCCAGCAAATTGAAGCCTGGTTAGGGTTCACGGTTCAAGGGCTAGGGACCGCATGGATCATTTTTTTCTTTAGCAGCCTCTGTTCCAAAATAAGTGTGAACTTTAGTAGTAGTACAACTTTGTACTAAAGTTTGCACAAAGTTGAGACACTTATTTTGGAACGGGGGGAGTACATATTTGCTATGATCTGTCAATCATTGAGATGCAATAGCATGCATGTTAGTCTCCTTTGTATTTGATGAAATGTTGCAACGGGCAACCTTGGACGCAAGATACATGTAGCAGAAGCTGGAAGCTTCATAGCATTGTACAAATTTATCTCGCTGATAAATTACAGTACGTACTATACTAGTACTTCCTCCGTTCCTAAATATAAGTTTTTGTTGAGATTTCACCATGAACCACATGCGGATGTATATAGATGCATTTTAAGTGTAGATTCATTCATTTTGTTCCGCATGTAGTTCACCTAGTGGAATCTCTACAAAGACTTATCTACTAGTAATAGCTAGCCCCCACTACTAGGAATTCTCTATCCTCTCCTTGAGCCACACCATCAAAATTAATGTAGCCGTTAGATGAATTAAATCAGTCCATAATAGCCGTCTGATCTAGACGTTGAGAGGCTCCGCACTAAGCCACATGCAAGCATGCAGAAATACCATGGCATGCATGTGAGTGGGTTTTAAATCACATCAACATGTCTGCATGCAAGCATGCACCAGCAGCATGCATGTAAGTGAGCTTTTAAGTCCCATTAACATGTCAAAAAGAAAAATATAATCCCATTATGCAGTAGGAGTTGGCTGATCTTTTTTCCTTACGTGGGATGATCTAAATGATGATGGGAGTTTATTTAGTTTGGCTACCACATTTGTCACGCGGTTATAGAGTTTTTTTAGTTCTATGGAATCGATAATTTTGCGCAGAGAGATATATGGCTGTTCTGCGGCAACACGCAGGGACTCATCTAGTAATATTTAGGAACAGAGGGAGTACTATGTCAAGAGTTAGGTGTCGCACGGTGATAGTGTGAGGTGGGCCATGTAATCACTGAGCCTGCATGTTTTCACTACTCTTGCACTCCTCCGCTATAAGAATGGAGAAAATTGTAATCCAGTAGTACCTCCTTTCGCCGAAAGCGTGGGACATCCAGCAGTCCTACCACCTCAATAATAAAGACCAATGACCCGTCAAATCACATAGACCCAACAGTAAGTTGGACGGACGAAGAAACCATCACTCTTGCGCCAGTGAGAGGTCGCGTCCGCTCTGCCCGGGCATGAATGCGGCACCGATTGGAGCGGCGCTGGCCGTTTCAGGCAGGAAGCGCGTGCGGGCGATGGAGGGGCTTTGGGTGGGCCAGGCTAGTCAGGAGCGGGCGTGGCAGCTGTCCGCATGTCCCTACAGTACACGCCCAGAAACGAGAGGATGCACCGACTCTCGCGGCTAAAATCGTACACTACACACCATCTCCCTGTAGGAGTAGGTCAATCCGTCGCTCTCTCTAACGCACACATGCTGTTAAACACACACACACACACACACACGCACGCACGCACGCACCTTGGTCCTGTTGCACCTTCTAACATGACTTATTACACCTAGACGGAGGGAGTAGTAAGTATACGAGATACAGTGGCACACTGACTTAAGTCGAATACAAGTGCCCAAACTTGGGTGCATGTTATAATAAGGATTCACTTAAAATAGTAAGTGAGCGAACAGAGGGATCAATTGGACAGTGTTCCCGAGCAGTAGCGAGATGTGTGAGGTAAGATACACCGCTGGCGCTTTTAATTTTTCTTATTAATTTGTTTGTTTCACCCTCTGACTGGCGGGACCCAATGTACTACGTGGAGAGAGGTAAGGTCACTAAGGCTGCATTATTTCTGCACCACAGTGGATAGTCTTACCACCAAAGCCACATGACACGATTATGATTGAAATCCCAATGACTCCCACACACACAAAAAAACATGGCATGCTTGTCAAACGAATGCAGGAATGTATAAAAGGTTATTTTCCTCTTGTTGAACATAACGGGAGGGTTGTGTAGCTGGTTAGCCTGTTCACTCATCAAACTTGAGCTCTCGGTTTCGATAACAACACTTGAGCATAATTTGTGCCAGGAGGATTCTTTGACTGGTCAAAATGGATGGATACAGAGCTATACGATCTCGTAGTGGCCGTATAATCACCTCATCACATACAAGCTATAGCCTCGGCGCTTGTTTTCTAGGGTTTGCACGCTTCACACTCTTTCTCCAGTATATATACATGTTGGAGCCTTAGCGCTTGTAGTTCCTCTCTTCACACTCTCTCGCCCTCTCCAGATCTAAATAAGACTTCGTTGGCCTCACTCTTCCCTCACTGATGCTCAAAGAGCCGGCAGGATCCGTCTGCCAGGAAGGGAAGGAGGCTTAACGCTGTCACCGTCAGCGAGGGAGGGAATCCACTACTAGCGCAGTTGTTCACTTTCACCCAGCGGCAGCGTGGGAGGGCCTCCGACCCCTTCTTGTTCGCCGCCGTCCCGTCGCCCACTGAACCACGCCCCAAGAACCTTAAGGTATAATTTACTTACTCCACATGCATTGCTCTAGCTGCATGTATACCATGAATCTTGGACGTGGTTCAAAGAGGAAATGAGTGGGGGAAAGTAGTGGGAAAAGTTGTATATAGCATGAATCTAGGACGTGGTCCAAAGAGGAAATGAAGGGGGAAAGTTGTATAGCATGAATCTAGGACGTCGTTCAAAGAGGAAACGAATGGGGGAAAGTAGTGGGGAAAGTTGTATCGCATAAATCTAGGACGTGGTTCAAAGAGGAAAGGAAGGGGAGAAAGTACTAGTACAGACTGGCTATCGAGCACCTACGTTGGTCGAAAAGGGAAAACAATGACCAACGCAGTACGCACATCTGTAATGAACTAATCTTTTGTTTTGGGGGACAAGGCTGTAGAGTTTGAGCAGGACTAGATTTGCTGCGCTCACATAGGGAAAGATGTCTAAATATAACAAAACTAGGACCAACACAAATATGCTCCTTGGTTGTTTGTTCTTTGTTGCAACAGACTGTGCATGACCACAGTACATCGGTAGATGCACATGGTTCTGGTGCGTCCACTGTCTCGTGCAACTCATTAGTTGTTGTTAATCTAAAGCCCTGTTTGGTTAAAAACTCCCTAGTCCCTACCTGCTTGGTTCCAGGGACTAAACATGGATTAGAGGTTATTAAATGACATGCTAAAAGACCATGTTACCCCTAGTAATGAACTAATAGAGACAAGGTGTGATGCGTGGCACGGGCAACTGTTGGAAAAAGTCCCAAAAAGACTCCCTTGGGGTCTTCTTTATTTAGTCCCAAATGCCCACTTTTAGTCCCTAAAAGTCCCTCATGTTTGGTTTAGATGGGACTGACACAGAGTTTTTTTAGTCCCTACACCAAAATGTCCTTGTAAACAAACACCCTCTAATAATGCCGCTAGAAAATCGATGCAATGCCAGAGTTAAAAGCAAATTACATGTTTAACGAATTTTATTGTTAATATAATCTCTATATTAATATTAATCAATGCCACCATTTGAGAAATGCTAATGTCTTGCTTTCTTTCCCATTTAGATAAGGTAGATGCTTCTTTTTGTTGGCTTCTGTGTCATCCACCGTTATTGACCACCAATTGTTTCCTTTGCACCTCTGTGTAAACAGGGTTATCTACTTCAACTCGTTGCCATTGTGACCTTTTGTTGCACTACACAAAACACTTTTGTTTTAAGAGTGTTTTGTGCAGTTCAACCAAAATGTCACACCGACAACATTGGTTGATTGCTTGGTCTTAGTGGAACTGCACAAGAGGAGATTTTACTTCCTATCCGTGTTGGCAAATTTGGTACAGATCTTCTTCTTGTGAGTTGTTTGAATTCCGCATCATGAGAGGTCAGTACTAGCCTTCTTTCACATGATTCTGCAGTGTGCTTTCATATGTTGTGCTACTTGTACGATAATGTTGCTTGATTTTAGTGAACTGCACAAATGGAGACAAGACTTCCAATCTGTATGTGCACCGTAATGTCCCATTGAGGTAAGATAAGGATATTTCACAACTGTTGGCCTGTATTTTGCCACTTTCATCAGAAAATTAAGTTTAGTACTATACTTGTGCTCCCTAATTGACATGCCAAATCTTACATTGAAGGCAAAGCTTGTCTGTTATTGAACCAAGTGATGAAGGGGAAGAACAAGCGGAAGAAAAACAAAAATCAACACCTGGTGCTGTAATGAAGCACTGGAACTGTGATGAGACAAGTAATGATATAGTTTTGCATCTTAATTTATTGCTATGGCTGGAACGAGCAATTGCTTTGCCACTGATTTGATGCCACTCTTAATGTAATACGTAATTATCTCTACTTGTGCAAACAGGGATCTTCTTTGAAGATACCATATATTTTCGTGGAACTTCACAAGAAGATGTTGGAAACATTAAACTAATCGAGGAGTATATAGTAAGCATGGCCACCACCGTAGATAGCAACAGATGGTTCCGGAGAAGTGCTTCATCTATATGCTCTACACAATAAGCCTCCTGACAAAGGTTGGTACTCGCCCACTGATTTCATCCATATGATTGAGATTTGTCATCTCTATTGGTGTTGTGCTACTGTTTAGGTACTGTCATGAAAAAGTGGTATCGTCCTTGAGAAGTGCTTCATCTGTGTTGTTTTAAATATTTCCTTTCCTTTTTTTCGAGCAAACAGGGATGCTAGCATTTAGTAGCCCTCTTGTCTTTGCACAACAGGATCATCTTCCTCTGAAGAAGAATATGGAGTACGTGAAGTGACTAGTTCTGATTATGCCAGGATGAAGAAGCCTTGTCTATCTTCGCATCAGAAGGAGCAGTTGAAGGATGGTTACATTACTCCCCACAAGACCAAACTAACTTCGGCTCAGAAGGACTGACAAATCTCCATTTTTTTGCTGTGATGTGCGAGTACAATGTTGTTCTAGGATTCTTTCTGGTGAGTTCCATTTTTCTAAAAGTGTGCTCGACATGGACCATGTAGGTGCCTGTTTAAACTATCAATTCATAGTACATTTTGCTTTATACTAACCACTTTTTTGTATTTGTGCAAACAGGGGTGCTCAGCTTGATTTCAATGGGAACTGCACAAAATGTTCATGAATACATCGAATCATTCATTTCCACCACAAGAAAGGAGGTGCCGATAAGTTCAAGGCGTGGCAACATATAAGGGCAAAATCATACAAGCTACGCGCAAATTTGGTTGATTTTGGTGAAACTGCACAAAAAGAACAGCTGGTTTATTTAGCACGAGGTGCCATGTCAATGTCCGAACTGATGGCAAACCCTGCCCATTCCACAATCGTAGGCATTTGATATTTTGGAATGGGACAACCTTGTCAAATTTTGCTCATTGATTTTAGCAAGACATGTGTTTGATATTTTTGAATTGGACGCCCTTTGCTGTCAGCAGCGTCGATCAATTTTTTCTTTATTCTTTAGTTGTGAAGTAAATATTGCCTCTAACATGTGAGTCGCTGAGATGCATAATCATCGACTGTTTTGAATGTTCTCTATGAATTGCCAGCCCTGTGTGTTTGATTGCAATGTACATAAACGCTAAAAAGCTGCTCAAACTCTTTGTACTCCTTCTGTTCCTTTTTACTTCGCACATTCTGAAAGTGCATACTTTTTTGTATAAGATTGGTCAAAGTAGAGATACTTTGACTGCAGACAAAACTTGTATGCAGACTAGAAAGGACCGGAGGGAGTACATGTGAAACTGCTGCAAACGAGGTGATCACCCTGGGAATAATGCTAGTACGTATTGTTTTGCATGTTCATCCAATGCCAGTGATACAGGAATTCGAACTAATCAAAATAAATTCATTCATACACAGTCGGATTTCATATAAACATACCGGATTTCATTACATTTCATACATTCTTCAACTAAAAAGGGGTGCACTGGAGGTATAATTAATTAACCGAAGCTACCCACCTGTGTCCCGCTGAGCTGAACAGAAGCTTCAGTGACTTAACTGCAGGTGCAGTTGCATAACTGACATGTGACCTGTTGGGCCCACGTGTCAGTCGGCCAACTGCACCAGTAGTTAAGTAGAAGCAGCGTTCTTCTCCAGCATAGCTCTCCGACTCCACGTCGCCGCCAAGAAGCTAACCGGCCGTCAATGGTCAACCCGCCTAGCTTGGCTTGGTAGCAGCGGTGGCCTTACTTGGACCTGAGCGGCGGCGACCTACCGTGTTCTACTCTTCCTCGTTTTCTGTGTGGTGGGGCCTCGTTGGCAGCAAGGCGGGGCCTCGGCAGAGCCGATGATGTCCTCTGTCTCGTTGCCGGCGGGCGGCGCCTCGGCAGAGCGGTGGAAATCCTCCCCCTCGTTGCTGGCAGGGTGGGGCTTCGGCTGAGCCGGCGATGTCCTCTGCCTCGTTGTTGGAGGGGCCGGGCCTCGGCGGAGCCGGCGGTGTCCTCTGCCTCGTTGTTGGCGTCGCGGGGCCTCGGCAAAGCAGGGCCTCGTCGACGCCAGCGGAGCGGGGACTCGTCGGAGCCGGCATTGTCCTTTGCCTCATCCTTGGTCTTGCCAAACAGCGCCTCGCCCTCTTCATCGCCCTCTTTGTAGGCGGCCGCAGCCTCCGCCACCCACATGCTGTACCGCCAGCGCTCGAGGCGGCCCTTGCGGGCGGAGCGGTATGAGTCGAGCAGCGCCTCCTGCTTCGCCCGCTCCGCGGCGATCTCCTCCTCCGCCTACAGGTGCTCCTGGAGGAGATGGTGCTTGTAGGCGGCATTGGCAGGCGCCTCTCGGAACTGCTCCTCACGCATCTGCCTCACCGTGTCCATATATTGGGCACGGGCCCCATCGATGGTCATGGTGCAATGCACCAGCAAGGATGGCGTGGAGGAGGGGGTTGGCGCCGGATCGTCGACTACCATGTTCTCACTAGTAGAAAACCACCCATTAGACCCGGTTCGTAAGGGCCTTTAGTCCCGGTTCATGAACCGGGACTAATGGGTCGTTACTAATGCCTCCACCCATTAGTCCCAGTTCAAACACGAACCAGGACCAATGAGCCTCCACGTGGCCCTGTGCGCCGAGCCCAGTCAGGGGGCCTTTGGTCCCGGTTGGTGGCTCCAACCGGGACCAAAAGGCATCCACGCGTCTGCATTCCAGTGGCTGGGTTTTTTTTTGAAAGGAGGGGGGTTGGGGGTTTAATTTAGGTGTTTCGTATATTGTGTTAGCTAGCTAATTAATAGAGAGAAGTGTCCTCTCTTATGTCCGTTCTTGGTCGATGCTACGTAGTATATATACATAAGTGATCGAGAGAACCATTCAGTATAGAAGTTCGTCATGCATACCGAGAGAAGATCGATCGACCTCTCCTTCTCCGAGAGATTGGTCGAACAACAAGTTTTTTACTGGCTACATACATGTTCTCGCATTACAAACCACTAGCATTTGAAATGAAGTTCCACATGGTATTCTTCGGCTTTACTGATGACGTGTTCAAGAAAGAATCCCGCCAATTCCTCTTGAATTGCTTTCATGCGATCTGGTTCTAGGAGTTCATCCCGCATCTACCACGTCTAATTAATTTGAAGAAGGGGGTTAATTAATACATATATATGAATGAAACTCAACAGAAATGATGGTGTAATAAAATGAAATTGTGAATATTGCTTACGCACTTCATATTGTCTTCTAGAGTAGCCCCGCTTGTTTTTCAAAGTCACGTTGTGGATGAACTCGCACACGTAGTATCCACAGAAATCATTCCCTTCCTCCTGCCATAAGCACTTTACGAGAAATAGAGATCAATCAAACTGATAATGAAGCATTATATAAATGGCATTGATGAAAGTATAGCTATAGAATCAACGGGAGATGCGCGCCAGTAGTACTTACTTTCGGATATACATATCGCAGCTCCTTTGGCAGTCTCGAAGCTTGTGCGGTGAACTGTTTCCAAACCCTGCAAGACAAAGAAAATTATTATTATTACTTGAGATATCAGGAAATGAACAAAAAGTTGCCGATATGGTGCGATAATGATCGATTGAACTTACTTGCTGAGCATTTCAGTCATGTCCGCATAGGTGCTGGGATCTTTCCGTCTGGAGTCTAAGACGGTTACTAGTCCACGCTCAAGCTTACTCTCCAGAAGAATATAGTGGTACCTGCACACGCATGCATAACTCATCAGTTACATTAACCTCGCTCGAGTAATAAGGGAAACCGAATATGCACATGACAGTAACACTCACGGGCCGTTGTAAGGAAAGAGTATGGTATCTTTGTTTTGATTTTTGATTAACGATTGTAGCAAGTTGTCCTCGGCCTCTTCGACGTTCTTTTCAACCAGAAATACATCTATGATATTTGTGTTAATGAACCCAATATCATAGATTTCATTTTTTTTTGCACTCGACGATCTTCAATCTGCATAATATATTGAGGATAATTAATTATAAATACATGCAATGAAAGAGCCGAGCTATATATAGAGACTAATGACAGAAATAGTACTTACAGGCAGTAGCAAAAGACCATTAATTTATCGAGGGCCTTTTGATTGAAGAACTCGAAGAACTCCTCAAATGGAATAGCCAACACATCATTTGAAATGAGGTCGTGCTCCTCTTTAATTTTCAGATACAAACTGTTCGTCCCCTCAGACTCTCTGCAGGTTTTCATGTACCAACTATGGAATCTTCGCATCATTGTTGTCAGAGATTTTTCATCTTTGACGAGAGGCTTCCCGTACTCGTATCTGAATACGTCCACCTCCATGAAATCAGGAAGTGCATCGTCAGGCAGGTAATCTTCAAGATTGCCATAACCGGCCACCGTCCCCGGAGGATTAGACACATTGAGCGGGGGGCACGATTGCTGTGCTTGTTCACTGAGCTGGGAAATTTTTTCCCCTTTGCTCGTTGTTCTTTTGACCTTTTATCACTGACAGTAGTTCCCGACCGCTTGGCTTGGAGATATGTCTGTTCAGTAATGCGCTCATAGTTGGTTCTCGGCGGAGACTTTGGTGGTTTCCTCAGGGCATCGAGAGTGCGCTTTGCTTTCACCGGATCTACCTTCTCCTCCGGAGGTGGATGTATCTTTGATTTCACCCCTTCAAAGAACTCCTTCACTTGGGCCTACACGATCGTATTGTTTTCCTCCTTGGTCCTCTCGTACGTTAACTTCTCTACAGGCTTTAGAGGTGGACCGTATCTGTATTGCCTCTCTCTTCTTGTGCTGCTAGACGCCGGAGCAGACGGAGCGGCTGCGGCATCTGTCTTCTTTCGTGCTTGCTTACGAGGCGGAGGAGAAGGACTACGACGCGCCGGAGCAGCCGGGGCGGCGGCGGGTCTCTTCCGCCCTTGCTGGCGAGGCGGAGAAGGAGGAGGCGGAGTGCCGCCACGCGCCGGAGAAGGAGGCGGAGTGCCGCCACGCGTGTCCTGATCGTCACTCGCCAGAGGAGGAGGCGGTGGAGGAGGCGGAGTGCCGCCACGCGTGCCCTGATCGTCACTCGCCGGAGGAGGAGGCGGAGTGCCGCCACGCGTGCCCTAATCGTCACTCGCCGGAGGAGGAGGCGGTGGAGGAGGCGGAGTGCCCTGACTCGCCGGAGGAGGAGGAGGAGGCGGAGGCGTCCAGTTCAGAAGGTCGATGAGCTCCTTCCGCCATAGGCATGGAGTCTTCAGAGCAGAACCCAGCCTAGTCTCCCCTTCACCGGTAGGGTGCTCAAGCGCGAGGTCCTCAAATCCCTCCGTTATTTCATCCACCATCACCTTAGCAAATCCTTCTGGAATCGGCTGGCAGTGATAAGTTGTGCCGGGTCCACTAGGATAAACTTGGCCAACAGCCGCCTTGACCTTCAAATTCATGCATCGCACCATAATGTGGCAATTTTGAGACTCCGTGATACCATTCATGGGATAGCTGGCAGGAGCCGTCAAGACATGCTCCGGCTGAAGCAGCTCGGTGGAAGCAATGCTGCTACTCCGCTGAGATGGCGGGGTAGCTTCGGGGGAAGCTTCGGCATGTCGTTTGTTGCGATCTGCTGCTTCTCGTTCCTCTTCTCGATCCTCTAGCCCCATTACCCTTCCAAGCAGCGCCTGCATTTGGTCCTGCTCCAGTTTCTTCCTCCTCTCGTGGGTTTTGTAACCCCCTGCGTCCGGAAAACCAACCTTCCACGGAAGGGAGCCTGGCATGCCTCGTGTCCGTCCAGGGTGCTCGGGATTCCCAAGGGCCATTGTGAGCTCGTCCTTCTCCCTGTTTGGAAGGAACGTCCCTCACTGCGCTGCATCGATATAGTGTCGAAGGTTCTTGACTGGTGTTTGCAGTTGCTCGTCCGTCCACTGACACTGCCCTGTTACAGGGTCCAAGGTTCCGCCAGCCCCGAAGAACCAAGTCCGGCAACGGTCTGGCCAGCGCATTGTCTCTGGTTCGATCCCTTTTTCAAGCAGATCATGCTCAGCCTTGGACCACTTAGGCCGGGCTTTGAGGTAGCCACCTGACCCCGTGCGATGGTGAAGCATCTTCTTCGCAGCATTTTTCTTGTTTGTCTCCGACATCTTCTTACTCTTTTCCGATGTCTTGTGGGCCACAAATGCGGGCCAGTGATCTTTGATCTTCTCATATTTGCCGATGAATTCTGGTGTCTCTTTTTTCTTGACAAACTGGTTCAGCTCTTTCCTCCACCTCCTCATTAGGCCTGCCATCTTCTTAAGAGCACAAGACTTGATTAATTGCTCTTTAACTGGCTTCTCCGGATCCTCCTCTGGCGGTAGGGTGAAATTTGCCTTCAGCTCAGTCCAAAGATCTTCTTTCTGCATATCATTGACATAAGACACCTCAGCGTCTTCATCCTTAGCAGGCTTATACCATTGTTGGATGCTGATCGGGATCCTGTCCCTAACAAGGACCCCGCACTGAGCAGAAAATGCCTTCTTTGTCCGGATGGGTTCAATCGGTTCGCCGTCGGGCGCGATTTCTATGATCTCAAACTTTTCATCCGAGCTCAACTTTTTCTTTGGGCCTCGTCTCCTTACTGAAGTTGTGCTCGATCCGGAGGGCTAGAAATTATAAGGAAGAAAGACGATAGTAATTAATATGTGTACATATACCAAAACAATGGATGCATCAATTAACTTGTCAGCACGGGCTTAACTAATATATATATATACCTGGCCGGACTCGGTTCAGTGACCGGAGCAGTCAGCACGGTCTCCTTCGTCTTGTACCTCCATTGTGTCACCGGAGCCATCATGAACATAGTCCTCCTCTTGTACCGGCATTAATGGGTCGAAGCCATCATAAACATAGCCCTCTTCTTCATCCAGCTGACCAACGGTGTCGATGAGAAATGACGCAACATCATCACTTCCATTTGCGATTATGTCCCCCAACATCACTTCTATTTCTTCGTCTCGGGAGTGCTCCATAGTTTCTGCAAATATTGACAACATGTCAATTATTATTCAAACATGGTACATAGTAGCAAACGTAGAACTAGCTAGCTAATCACAATAAGGAATCATGTTAGTGGCCTCGACGCTGCTTCTCTAGGGTTTGGGGTCGCCTCGACACAAAGCTTCAAGGGTTTGGGGTGGCCTCGACGATAACGCTCTTTTAACTTGATAAATTTGGGTGGCCTCGAGAGAGTTAATTTGTCGGGTAGGGGCGCGGCGGGAGGGGGTAGGAGACCTGCAACATCGTTTTCTCTGTAGGGTTTGGGTGTCCTTGAGAGTTTTGGTCGAGCGAGAGGGCCGAGGGTGCTGCTGCAGTTGTATAAGTTATCACGGTCGAGAGGGGGTATATATATCGACCGCCCCTCATGTCGAAGTTATCTAGAGGGGGTTATATCGACAACGACGCGACATACATATACATGGGAAAATAATGTTATCGGGGAGGGGGTATCGGTACCACCCCCTCGTGTTGAAGTTTCTTCTTTCTCCTTTCCTTTCTTTCTTCTTCTCCTCTTCTTTTTCTTCTTCTCCCTCGAGAAAGGAAAATAATTAAGGAAAAGAAAGAAAAGAGGAAGAAGGAAGAAGGAAGAAGAAGAAGTAAAAGAAGAAAAAAAAGAGGAGAAGAAGAAAGGAATAGAGGAGAAGAAGAAAAAATAGAATTTTTAATTATATTTTTTCTTCTTCTCCTCTATTCCTTTCTTCTTCTCCTCTTCTTTTTCTTCTTTTTTCCTCTTCTTATTTATTTCTCCTCTTCTTCCTCTCCTCTTTTTCTCCTTTCTTCCTCTTCTTAATTATTTTCCTTTTTCCTCTCATTCTTTTTCTTCTTCTTCTTCTTCTTCCTTCTTCCTTCTTCCTCTTTTCTTCCTTTTCCTTATTTTACTTTCTCCTCTACACTAACCTAAAATGCACTAACCTAAAATCGATCGATATCTACTAACAACCTAAATATAAAATTAATACATATATGAAAAAACATATATAAACAAAAAAAATGCTATGAACATTATATTCATACATACATATATAGCTACATCCATTCATCATATATATATATAGCTACCACATACATATATACATTATACATATGAAAAAAATGCAATGAACAAAAAAATACATTGATGAAAAAAATACTATGAACATGTACACATATATACACATACAAACACATATACACAAAAAATGCAAAAAAATGCTATGGAGGAAAATTTG
>NC_041385.1:579826687-579840338 GCF_002162155.2 Triticum dicoccoides
GGCCACTGTGCTGCCCGCATCGGGGCCAAAGTTTAGTCCCACCTCACTAGTTGAGAGGGGCGCGCAGTGGTTTATAAGCCCCACTGCCGCACCCCTCTTGAACTCCTCTCTACTGCAGGCTTATGGGCCTACTTGCTACTGCTTTGCCCGATGGGCCTTCTGGGCCTTCTGCGGGCCTGAATCCTGGCCCAAAGTATGGATTCAAGTCGTATTTAGGCCGTGGGGGCCAGTAGGGGGCACTTTTTTTGTTTTTTTGTTTTCTTTACTTATTGTTGCTATTTTTATTTTTATTCCATTTTTTTGTTTTGTTTTCTGCATTATTTATTTTCTTTTGTTTTTTGCTTTATTTTTTAATTCTTTTTGCTTTTAGTTTTAGAAAAATTATAAACTTCTGTTAGTGCCATTACTTTTTAAATTTGAAAACACTTTTTTTTGTTTTCTTTCTTGCTTTATTTATTTTATTTTGTTTCTACTTAAAACAAAATACTTATTGTTGCTATTTTTAATTATTACGAGGGCCGAACCATAAGACATTAAAGCATTTCAAATGAACTCTGAAAAAGTTGAAAGTTGGCATGGTATCATAAATTGACCCACACATAGCATGTGCATGTACAAAACGAACAATGGTATCATACTCGTCAGTTACAAAGTTGGCATGGTATCATCATAATAGTTGCGGGAGAAAGTCTTCACTTTTTCTTCGCTTGTGTCATTTGCTTATTGCGCCGTAACCATGGATAATCTTCATCGTTTATCAGGATGCTGGGGTCAGCCTTGACTTTAAAGGGAGGAATTTCATGAAACTTTTCATAATCTTCAGACATGTCTGTCTTGTCCTCCACTCCCACGATGTCCCTTTTTCCTAAAAGAACTATGTGGCGCTTTGGCTCATCGTATGATGTATTCGCTTCCTTATCTTTTCTCTTTCTCGGTCTGGTAGACATGTCCTTCACATAGATAACCTGTGCCACATCATTGGCTAGGACGAACGGTTCGTTAGTGTACCCAAGATTTTTCAGATCCACTGTTGTCATTCCGTACTATGGGTCTACCTGTACCCCGCCTCCTGACAGATTGACCCATTTGCACTTAAACAAAGGGACCTTAAAATCATGTCCATAGTCAAGTTCCCATATGTCCACTATGTAACCATAATATGTGTGATTTCCCCTCTCGGTTGTTGCATCAAAGCGGACACCGCTGTTTTGGTTGGTGCTCTTTTGATCTTGGTCAATCGTGTAAAATGTATTCCCATTTATCTCGTATCCTTTCCAAATCAATACAGTCAAAGATGGTCCCCTGGATAACAAGTACAGCTCATCACAAACAGTGTTGTCACCTCTGATACGTGCTTCCAACCAACTGCTGAAAGTCCTGATGTGTTCACATGTAATCCAGTCATCGCACTGCTCCGGGTGTTTGGAGCGCAGACTGTTCTTGTGTTCATCGACATACGGGGTCACCAAGGTAGAGTTCTGTAGAACTGTGTAGTGGGCTTGAGACCAAGAATATCCGTCCCTGCATATTATTGAGTCCTTTCCAAGCGTGCCTTTTCCAGTCAGTCTCCCCTCATACCGCGACTTAGGAAGACCTATCTTCTTAAGGCCAGGAATGAAGTCAACACAAAACCCGATGACATCCTCTGTTTGATGGCCCATGGAGATGCTTCCTTCTGGCCTAGCGCGGTTACGGACATATTTCTTTAGGACTCCCATGAACCTCTCAAAGGGGTACATATTGTGTAGAAATACGGGGCCCAGAATGACAATCTCGTCAACTAGATGAACTAGGACGTGCGTCATGATATTGAAGAAGGATGGTGGGAACACCAGCTCGAAACTGACAAGACATTGCACCACATCACTCCTTAGCCTTGGTATGATTTCTGGATCGATCACCTTCTGAGATATTGCATTGAGGAATGCACATAGCTTCACAATGGCTAATCGGACGTTTTCCGGTAGAAGCCCCCTCAATGCGACCGGAAGCAGTTGCGTCATAATCACGTGGCAGTCATGAGACTTTAGGTTCTGAAACTTTTTCTCTGCCATATTTATTATTCCTTTTATATTCGATGAGAAGCCAGTCGGGACCTTCATACTAAGCAGGCATTCAAAGAAGATTTCCTTCTCTTCTTTGGTAAGAGCATAGCTGGCAGGACCTTCATACTGCTTTGGAGGCATGCCGTCTTTTTCGTGCAAACGTTGCACGTCCTCTCGTGCCTCAGCTGTATCTTTTGTCTTCCCATACACGCCCAAGAAGCCTAGCAGGTTCACGCAAAGGTTCTTCGTCACGTGCATCACATCGATCGAAGAGCGGACCTCTAGGTCTTTCAAGTAGGGTAGGTCCCAAAATATAGATTTCTTCTTCCACATGGGTGCGTGTCCCCAGCGTCACTCGGAACAGCTAGTCCGCCGGGACCCTTTCCAAAGATTACGTGTAAATCATTGACCATAGCAAGTACGTGATCACCGGTACGCATGGCAGGCTTCTTCCGGTGATCTGCCTCGCCTTTGAAATGCTTGCCTTTCTTTCGACATTGATGGTTAGTCGGAAGAAATCGACGATGGCCCAGGTACACATTCTTCCTGCAGCTTGCCAGGTATATACTATCGGTGTCAAGTAAATAGTGCGTGCATGCGTGGTATCCCTTGTTTGTCTGTCCTGAAAGGTTACTGAGAGCGGGCCAATCGTTGATGGTCATGAACAGCAACGCCTTTAGGTTAAATTCCTCCTGTTTGTGCTCATCCCACGTATGTACACTGTTTCCATTCCACAGCTGTAAAAGTTCTTCAACTAATGGCCTTAGGTACACATCAATGTCATTGCCGGGTTGCTTAGGGCCTTGGATGAGAACTGGCATCATAATGAACTTCCGCTTCATGCACATCCAAGGAGGAAGGTTATACATACATAGAGTCACGGGCCAGGTGCTGTGATTGCTGCTCTGCTCCCCGAAAGGATTAATGCTATCCGCACTTAAAGCAAACCATACGTTCCTTGGCTCACTTGCAAACTCATCCCAGTACTTTCTCTCGATTTTTCTCCACTGCGACCCGTCAGCGGGTGCTCTCAACTTCCCGTCTTTCTTACAATCCTCACTGTGCCATCGCATCAACTTGGCATGCTCTCCGTTTCTGAACAGACGTTTCAACCGTGGTATTATAGGAGCATACCACATCACCTTCGCAGGAACCCTCTTCTTGGGGGGCTCGCCGTCAACATCACCAGGGTCATCTCATCTGATCTTATACCGTAATGCACCGCATACCGGGCATGCGTTCAGATCCTTGTACGCACCGTGGTAGAGGATGTAGTCATTAGGGCATGCATGTATCTTCTGCACCTCCAATCCTAGAGGGCATACGACCTTCTTTGCTGCGTATGTACTGTCGGGCAATTCGTTATCCTTTGGAAGCTTATTCTTCAATATTTTAAGTAGCTTCTCAAATCCTTTGTCAGGCACAGCATTCTCTGCCTTCCACTGCAGCAATTCCAGTACGGTACCGAGCTTTGTGTTGCCATCTTCGCAATTGGGGTACAACCCTTTTTTGTGGTCCTCTAGCATGAGATCGAACTTCAGCTTCTCCTTTTGACTTTCGCATTGCGTCCTTGCATCGACAATGACCCGGCGGAGATCATCATCATCGGGCACATCGTCTGGTTCCTCTTGATCTTCAGCAGCTTCGCCCGTTGCAGCATCATCGTGCACATCGTCTGGTTCCTCTTGATCTTCTGGAGCATCACCGTATTCAGGGGGCACATAGTTGTCACCATACTCTTCTTCTTCGCCGTCTTCCATCATAACCCCTATTTCTCTGTGCCTCGTCCAAACATTATAGTGTGGCATGAAACCCTTGTAAAGCAGGTGGGTGTGGAGGATTTTCCGGTCAGTGTAAGACTTCGTATTCCCACATATAGGGCATGGACAACACATAAAACCATTCTGCTTGTTTGCCTCAGCCACTTCGAGAAAATTATGCACGCCCTTAATGTACTCGGAGGTGTGTCTTGAACCATACATCCATTGCCGGTTCATCTGTGTGCATTATATATAACTAGTAAAAATGCCCGTGCGTTGCAACGGGCCCGATAAATACGGCTCAAGACCCTCACAATTCAACGTCTCTCTATTTCAACACGGTGTCCCACCCGTGTCACCACTTATCTTAGTCCCTCACCGACACCGTGTCACCACTTATCTTAGTCCCTCACCACCGGCGATTACCGCAGTGTCCTCTAATCACAACATGTCTGGACTTCGTCAATCGCGGCCATTGCATGACACACATGTCATTAAAGATGCAATCACAATGGAATGTTTAAAACATTAAAAACTAATCTTGTCGAGCTAGACATGAGGACCGCTCTCCTCAAGCTATTCCCTACACTTGGTCCCACGCATCCCGCTACAGTGACAACATGGAGGCCGTCGAGGAAAGTAGCACCCTGAGTAGGGTGTGATTGGCGGCCATCGCAGTGCTTCACTACCATGAGCGGGATCAAGGACCTGGGTTGTGGAGGGTCACTCAAAGTCAGATCTGTTGTGCATTGTTGATGGGTGCCAACGGCCGAACCGGGGATTGGTCATCACACTCTAGCACGCGGCTTTCATGAGCCCCTTCCTACACCAACTTGTAATTATGAAAATTTATAATGATGGTGGGCTTCGCCCCAGTCTCATCTAGCAGAAGATCCGTGTGTTGCTATAGGCAAAAGGTGAAAAATACCTCCGCATGAACCATCGAAAGTGTCAAAATCATCTACTTTTTGCCTCTTTGTTGACCATTATGTGGTTCACCGATCTAAGCTCCATCCTGCGGAGACACGATGTTGAGTAGAGGATGCATCAATGTCGACGGTCGGGCATGCACCTCTCGCAAAAGTGAATTGGAAGTAGATGGCATGCAAGGGTAGGTTGACGACAGCAGCTGGCAGAAACTTCGAATATGGAGCAAGGATAAATAGACAATCAAGTCATGGTCTCCTTTTCTCTCTTATTACTAACTAACTAATTCAATTTTTTTACATTTATCAAAAAAAACATCTTAAGAAACAAATACCATTTCCTATTGATTTTAGCTCTAAAGCTTTTTGTTGCCTCAAACTCACTGACCTATATTGAACCATTCAATATATAGCACACCCTTTTTTGGGGAGCGGATAATACTCCTAGAGTCCGTGCCTCCATTTTTTTATGGTTCTCATTGACTGATAACTACACATCAAGTGCACCTTGATATTGGTAGCAACCGGTCGCGCACTCCCACACTCGTTTTTTTATTCTAGGGCCAAGATGATACGACCGAAAATAATTCAAGCCCTATATCTACACAACAAGATGTAACAGAACTTCCTTTCATTTCATTGATCAAAGCATATTTGTAATCACTCAATTCATAGTTTTGAACATGTCAATGGCAGGACTGACACGTCCAACAATCATATATATGTTATCAACTCTCCGCTTCGATGGCGGTGGCTAGGTCAACCTAGGTGCTAGGTGAGGAGACCATCATACGCAGTGCCAGTTCCTAGAGGGCATCCGAGGAGGCCGGAGAGGCTTGCCTCAGGCAGGAACCTAGAGACGTCGTCCCATGCCCGGCAACGCCAGCCACTGCAGCACCTCGCTTGACAACCCAGCATTCTTTAAACAGCCTGAAATAATTCGTAGTGTCATTAAAGACTGAAGTAAAGTTTGATTTAAAAGTTTCTTCAGTGCTATATTTACCACTGGTATGAGGAAACCTTAGCAATAAATTAATATGGTCGGTAAGATACATATGGTTTTTCAGTAAGAATTCACCCTTCCAAAGCACGAAACTTGCAGATTGCCACCCATCTTCAGTCACACTTGAGACCAGAGAGACTGAAATTGGAGGCGCTGGAATAGACCTCATCTTCCTGGAGGTAAGATTTATTCAAGAGCTCACTTGCAGGAAGTCTTTCATCTACAGGAGCTAGACAGATTTCTATGAAATTCTACTTGTGTTCCTGACTCTAAGTTATACCTACTGACGTATTTTAGCAGTAAACATTATGTTAGCGTCAGACTTACATAGTTGCTTTCGAAGAGCAAAAAGTTTAACGCAGCTGTATTAGCAGGTCAAAAGTAACACCCGTTAACTCCAAAATCCTAAATCTCAAGAAAAGACTCACCAAAAAAAAGAAATAACATGTAATAAACTGTTACCAGGAGTCCAGCATCGAGAACATCGCCTTTTGAAGAACAAATGCCAAGTGTATGTGAGCTAAATACACTTATACAGATCTAGGGGATACGATGAGACTATGCTTCCAAGCACAGAAAGAAGTACATGATCGGCAATGGCACAAACAAATCTGCACATAGTAAATAACCTGATACAGTATAGACTATACACCAAGGGAAACCGGAACAAAGCGATTCACAAAATGTACAAACTTTACTCTACAGACTCTGCATGCTATAAAATCAGAACATATATACTCAGGTGCAGGTTCTTCAAAATAACTTCAATTGGTTGCACCTTTGCTCAGATCAAATACAAATAGTAGCTGCATTTGTGTAGAACAAAGAATGAAGCATTCATAGCTTAGCTGCCCTTTGCTTCAGTTAAACAATACGTGCTAGCTTGCTTGATGGTTGTGCCCAAAAAATCCAGAGTGAACAACTCTGAACCTGGCTCTAGCTAAAAGAACAAAATCATTGGCTTAGGTAAGCTTTACTCATGTTGCTTGATGGTTGTGCCCGAAAAATTCAGTCAGTAACTCTGAACCTGACTCTGGCAAAATTACAGACACTGACATGAGTAGCAACCTGAGTAAAGCTTACCTAAAAGAATAACATCACAGAGGCCTCTCAGACCTGGGAAGCATGCGTAAAACTGATGCTCCTTTCCATAGGAGAAATATAAGTGAACTGACAATCAACTATTCTAGTCATCCATGCTTATATATAGTATAAAAATATGGTGAGTTCAGAAATTAATCTTTTCTTTAAAACTAAACAGAGAAGGAAAAGAAACATACCTGTGCGACCGATCGAATAGGGAAGACATGGCATAATTGTTGTATGCATGTACCCAGCAGTGGGCGTTTCAGGCACCCTGCAGGTAATTTTGTTGGACACTTATCCATTAACAGGAGCATCAACAATGGTACGGAGCAAGAACCGTGGCTATGAACAGACCTTGCAATGAATCTCGGTGGAGGCAGCGTCGAGCGCAGAGATTGTGCATGTGACCACAGACGATGTGAGCACGGCCCAGTTGCAGTGATGCAGGGAGGATGCGAAGGGCAGCGGTGTGCTGCTGGATTGACAGAAGAGGCTGCGAATAGCACAGGGTTCAGCAAGGGGGTTGGAATACCCAAGCAACTTATTGTATTGCCAGTGAAGCGTTCTGGTGCCGTAAAGTCTAATACGCCTGCATTTTAACACAATGGTTGTTAGTACACGACTAAAATAATTTTTTAAACAAAGTAACCTGAGAGTATATCCACAGTAAATAGAATAGGTATATTTTCACAGATCCGTAGCTGTCAGAAAAACACAATGTCACACACCTTTGACACTTTGCTTTTTCCATTGATGCAATAATGTCGCCAGACCATATAGTCGCCGATCTTCACTGTTCCATCAGGACTATTTATGAATATATTGTCACACTTTAAGTCGCTATGTATATTCGTTGGCGCCGGACTCTAATGATATTCCAGCCCTGTCAATATCTGTATTGACCATCGTCTCATAGCTTTCATACCCACTTTCTTGTGCTTCCTACAGAACCTGGTCATTGTTTCAAATTTCAGCAATCAAAATGTATTGAATAGAAGGGCGATAAGAGTGAAATCTGGTTAATTTTCTAGATGCATTTAAGATGTGCAGCCAATCCCAATCAAATTTCCTTTGCACAAGAACAGACTCCGGTGTAGTTAATACGACACCAAATTAATAAGTACGTCAACTTGTAAACAAAATGGGTAATCCATAATAGAATCAGGCAAAGTATTACGAACGCTCCCCGGTAGGAAGAGACATATGAGTTGTGCTAAAGAAAAAGGGACATACTGCCTCGCATGCGAGATGTGCAGGGCTCTGTGATGATGTTAACTGTATTCTTGTTCTCACCAACCCATTAGGCGAACAACTCCTGAATGTTCTTGTCCCTCGGCGTCTTCAACAGCTGGATCTCCATACTCATTTGTTCTATCTTCTCTGAGGAACCCATGACAGAATCTTCAATCTATGTTTAGCTCCATGTCACCTCATCACCCTCCAGCATATCGAAGGTTTAATAGCTATTGGCACAATATACATTAAGGAACACGTGGTGAGCAATTTCCAGTCTTACATGGCCACTGATAAATTCCAACCCAAAAACGGAACTGAAATGTTTAAACTTGATTAAAAAACTGGGGTTTATTATAGGCTATAGGTTTGAATTTGGAGTCTGGCAGGCATACTAATAAAGTAATAATGCAGCAAAGCGAATCAGATGAGCAAAATTAAATACGCTTTCCATGAATTTGTTGAGGTTCACTAAAAGCATGAAATTCATCAGTGGATATTGTAGAATTCAAGCATGAAAGGTCGCACTTCATAGATGATTGGCTGAAATCACACGTGTGAAATCACACTCTAGACAATGGGTCAATGACACATATATGTAGAATAAACATCAGATAGTTCCTTGCGGTCCAGCGCGGCAACCCGTGTTGGTCCGGAGGCGGTGCTCCGGTGGCCGGCCGGCGTGGGGTGGCGGTCCGGGATGGAGATCCAACGACCATGGCTTCCGCTTCCTGTGAAGGGGGGGAGAGAGAGAGGGATGTGAGAAATAGAACCAGAGGAAGGGAGGGAAGAAGGAAAGGAGGGCAGAGCGGCACGTTGGTCCGGCGGCCGCGCTCCGATGGCCGGACGGCACGGGGCGGCGGTCTGGCATGGAGGTCCAGGGCCATGGCTTCCGCTTCCTGCGAAGGAGAGAGAGGGGGGGATGTGAGAAATAGAACAAGAGAGAGGGGAAGGAAGAAGGAGAGGAGGGCATGACGGCACGTTGGTCCGGCAGCGGAGCTCTGGTGGGCGGCGGCGCGGGGCAGCAGGGAGGCACGGGCACGAGCCGCCCGCGCGTGGAGGCGCTGGCGGCGGGGGACACGGGCAAATGCGGCAGGGTGTTTTTTGTCAAAACGGTTTTATCAGATCCACTTAAACAGGACTGCGGGTTTATTTCCATAAAAGTCAAGGGGATTTCTGCAGAAGTGCCGACGACGTACGACCAGAAACCCTGCGTGCATTATTATTAAAAAATTAAGGTAGAGAGGTAGAGAGGTAGAGAGGTAGAGATAGAGATAGAGAGGTAGAGAGGTAGAGAGGTAGAGATAGAGATAGAGAGGTAGAGATTAAGTGTGTCAAAAATCATTACAGAACATCATGAATAGATAATTAAATGACTAAATTAATAGAAGTTCATCATCACATTAAAACCAAAGTACATAGATAGTTCTCATCTAATAACATAAAGCTCTGCAGAGCATCTAAATTAATTAAACCATACACTGAAACTATGTAAAACATTTCAATGCGAAAACAAATGCGATCATAATCGCAACCAATGTAACAACTGATCCAACGGCATAATGATACCAAGCCTCGGTATGAATGGCATATTTTCTAATCTTTCTAATCTTCAAGCGCATTGCATCCATCTTGATCTTGTGATCATCGACGACATCCGCAACATGCAACTCCAATATCATCTTCTCCTCCTCAATTTTTCTAATTTTTTCCTTTAACAAATTGTTTTCTTCTTCAACTAAACTTAACCTCTCGACAATAGTGTCGGTTGGAATTTCCGGTTCAACAACCTCCTAGATGAATAAAATCTATGTCACGTTGGTCGGCATAATTGTCATAAACAATAAATGAACCAATAGTTATGAAAAGATAATATATACCACATTCGAATCATAGACAGGACGAGGGCCGACGGGGGCGGATACCAAAACCATCGCACTATATAAGATGCAATAATAAAAGTAAGAAAATTATACAAGTATCTATCTAAACATACAAATAAGAATTTTTTTTCCTTTCAGAAAGAACATAAAAACAAGAGGCTCACCACGGTGGTGCCGGCGATGAGATCGGTGCGGGTGATCGACGACGTTGAAGACGGGGACGGGGCGTGACGGACCGCTAAACCTAGACAAATATTGAGGAAAATGGAGCTTGGCGGTCGAGCTTGGAGAGGAGAAACCTTAAGTAGTGTGGCTCGGGCATTCCATCGAACACCTTGTGTGCATAGGAGGTGAGCTAGAGCACCACCAAGCCCTCTCCCCCTCGGCCAGAAAAAACAGAGCAGTGTGCTCTGCTCTTGCGCGAGGGGGTATATATAGGCACGACCATTGGTCCCGGTTGGTCGCACGAACCGGGACTAAAGGGTAGCCTTTGGTCCCGGTTCATGCCACCAACCGGGACCAATGGTGGTGGGCCAGGAGTGCGGCCCATTGGTCCCGGTTCGCCCCACCAACCGGGACCAAAAGGTCCAGACGAACCGGGACCAATGGCCCACGTGGCCCGGCCGGCCCCCGGGGCTCACGAACCGGGTCAAATGCTCCCATTGGTCCCGGTTCTGGATTGAACCGGGACTAATGGGCTGGATCGGCCTGGACCATTGCCCCCTTTTCTACTAGTGTCTCCATTGGGACGTCATCGTCCTCCAGCTGCCTGTCGGCCAGCCGGTCGACAACAATGGCTGCCATCTCCTTGGGGTCCATCGTCCGCCCGTCCCGAAGAGCGCTGGAGCGCGAGGAAGCCATGGTGGGCAGTAGTGGTGTGGACAGGAGAAAGGGAACGGATGCGGATGACTGCGGCGATGGTCGGCGCAGCAATTTATATAGCAGCGGTGAGCGGCGGAGGGACGGACGTGTGGCACCGGAGTAGCCGCCTTGGCAACCGCGTATCATTAATGTGGGCGGTAGATGGACGGACGGACGGCACTTGTGTCGTTTGAAGGCGGAGCAATCGCCTGCACCGGGAAGCGGGGCGGGTGGTGCTGACTGTTTCAGGTGGAAAGCGCGCGCGGGCGAGGAGATGACTTTACTTGGAGAGGATGACAATGGGGACCCACCAGGGCCATAGCCTCATGTACGCAAGTGTCTCCTTATTATATATATATATATATATATATATATATATATATATATATAGGGTCACGCTATTCGTCATCCTGGGTGAGGAATAGTTATTCTTCACCCCCCTCTATTTTAACATGAATGCACCGTAATTTTATGTTCCGTAAATTTTGTCTTATTTCAGACATAAAAAGAGAACGTAAGAAAATATATAATCGCCGTAAAAAATATTTTATATTACGCAAATTTCAAACATAAAAATATAGTGTAAAATGTACATAAAATGTAATTTTTCTGGTCTTCTGACATTTTTTATGCCAAATTTTACGCAGTGAATCAATATGACTGTAACTATTTGTATTTGAAACATAATTTATTTATGAAATGATCGTAAGATTACCTCGGGTGAAGAATAACGTATTCGGGACCCTGGGTGATGAATAGTAACACTATATATATATTGCTTCCTCCTGGTTTCCTCACATCGCGGTCCCACACCATTGTCAACCTATGTACTCCCTCCTTTTCGGTTTATAGGCCTTATCTCAAAATTGTAGTTTTTCCATTTTATAAGGCTCAATTTGCTTGTTTTCCATCACATGTTCAGATTCCAAGGTGCATTAAATCATTGCATGCAAGTATTAAGAGAAAATTGACCAATGCATGTACTTTATGCATGCATGCATTGCAATTAATGCATTGATAAACATAATTTTTTGAGGATAACAAGAGCATTAATTAGGTGCTTTTGCAAAACTACAAAAAGTATTCCACCACTCGCCATCTACCTTGATTGGTGAGATTTTCGAATTGAGCATTATAAACCGGAAAGGAGGGAGTAGTTAATAAACGAGAGAATTGCACAAGAAGCGGCCGATAGCTGGGACCAAGCAACTCGAGCAGTATTTGTGTTTTTGAGGTGTGAACACTGCAGAGGTTTTCGATGTTTAGCCCAGATATTAATTTTTCTTCTCTGAACAACAAAGAAAACATCGCTGCAGGTATTAACTGGGCGGGTTGTGGCCCGTCTAGCCCAGACCAGATATCCAGTCCAGATATTAATTTTTTTCAAGCTGAAAATGGCTAGCCCAGCTATTCTTTTTTTAAGGAATACCCAGGCAAGGTCAAGTTGTTATTCTCCGCCCCGCTGGGCTGCAAATCTTTCCTAGGAGGGATGCATTAGGCTTAACAAGAAAATGGGATTTAAGAAATAATAAATGGGATGTAATTATAAAAACTGGGCAGTAACTATTAAAAAATGCACCAAACACGTAATTACTTTATAAAATATTATTTTTGGATATTGAAAATTTTAATTTCATTAATTGTTGCGAGCGCAATGTTTCATTGGATTTTTATGTAATATAAATTTATAATGAAATTGTATTTAATCTGACTAGAAATTTTGGGATAAAAATATTTCGGATCCCATCGAAATGTGGGAAATTTTATTGAATTCTGTTTTGAACGGTTGGTTGAAATGGGTTGTACTTTTAACAAACTGTAAATGGACTGTAGTAAATTCCATTAGAATTCAAAAATGGGTCGCACATTCTTACAAATTTCGAATGGGCTATAAGTTCTCTGCCACACAATTCTGGCCTTACTAAGTTGATGCGTCCCCTAAAAAATAGAGTTGACGCGTATGCAAGGCTTTGTCAAATTATAGTCAACACACGTTCTAGCAGCAATGGCCATTGGATGTCCATCCAACGGATGTCGTGCTTCTTCTTCAATCTCGGATATTCTAGCTTCACCCGCCCAAAAAATGATTCCTCCCCCTGACATCTGGGACGCACCGTTTCGGAAGCTGACCTGTGGGCCTACTAAGTCGATGTACCAAGGGCTTTGTCAACTTAGTCAATATAAACGATTCTAGCTGCAGTGACCATACGATGTCCATCCAACGGCCGTCGTGCTTCTTCAACCTCTGGTCTTCTTGCTCCAGCCGCCCAAAGCAGCGTCGTTCGTGCCGCATGCTCCTGCCTCCCGTGGCAGGCTGTGCTGCCGCGGAGGCCTCACCGCCCCCCACTACTCCCACCCCTGGCCAGGCCATCCCTCCACTCACCCACACCCCCTGTTATTCTGCAGCGACGGCAGCGCAGCCGAACCAGTGAACCCTCGTACTCCTCTCCGTGTGTGCATCCACTGCCGCATCTTCCCCAGCTCCGCGTCGTCCCCTTCCTAGGCCTCACCGTCGTCCACCGCTGTGGTGCTCTCGGCGCGGTGTGTTTAACGTGGTCAAGGAACGACTTCCATCGGACGTGGACTGTACGTGGAGAGGCTGACAGCTGGGTCCACGGCAGCCATAAGGAAGTGCCTCCTTATTACGCGCAAAATCATTATTCCTCCACCTAATAGCGGGGACCCACCGGTCGGTCCACCTTATTTCGCGAAAAAATGATTCGCCCCCTGACTGCTGGGACCCACCAGCTACATCTTCGCACGCAAGGAAGTGCGTCCGAAAAAAACGATTCGCCCCCCTGACTGTTGGGACCCACCAGCTACATCTTCGCACGCAAGGAAGTGAGTCAGGGAA
>NC_041385.1:579840902-579850864 GCF_002162155.2 Triticum dicoccoides
CACCAGCCACATCTTCGCACGCAAGGAAGTGCGTTCGGAAAAAAATGATTCGCCCCCCTAACTGCTGGGACCCACCAGCTACACCTTCGCACGCAAGGAAGTGCGTCCAGAAAAAAAACGATTCGCCCCCCTGACTACTGGGACCCACCAGCTACATCTTCGCATGCAAGTAAGTGCCCTCATTATGGACCTCCTACGGTCGAAACGGGGGTCCTGTTGATCGGGAGGGGTGTGGCGTACCATAAAACGGACGAAACAGACTTGTGTTGGAGTGCTACGGTCGAAACGGGGGTCCTGTTCATCGGGAGGGGTGTGGCGTACCGCAAAACGGGACTCCACGGGATATTGTTCATCTCCACCATCGACCTCCTCCAGCCTCCACGGGCTACCGTCGACCTCCTCCAGCCTCCATGGGCTCCTGTTCATCCAGCCTCCACCGCGCGCTAATCCACCGGCTACTGTTCAACCACCCCTCCACGGGCACCCCTCCACCGTCTACTGTTCACCCAGCCCTCCACTAGGTCATCCTATTCATCCAGCCCTCCACGGGGTCCTGTTCATCCAGCCCCAACCAGCTCGATCGAGGCAACACCACGGGGTCCTGTTCATCCACACCCACCACTCACTGTTCATCCAACCCCCCCTGCAATGCTCACTATTCATCCAGAGACGCAGCATCGATCGGCTTCAGTTAGCAGTAGTAGCGAAGGAATCGCTCGATCGGGTTCAGTTAGTAGCCATCGATCGAACGCTCGGGTTCAGTAACGCGTAGCCTACAGTGCAATCGCTCGGGTTCAGCTAGAGCCCAACGCCTTGCTCGGGTTCAGTTAGAGCCAACGCCTCGCACACACGCGCGTACGTGTACGAGAGAACGCGCATCGCTCGGCCCCCGACCGCCCGCCGTAACCGGGAACTCCCCAAAATTTTCCTCGCCCTCGCTTCTACCATGGTTTTTTCCGTCATGGACGGCCCAAAGAATATCATGCAGCTGCGTCTCCGGCCCGCCCAGGATGAAAAGACCATTTTCTATCATGATTTTTTGTCATAGAAGTAGGAGCCCACCACATCTATAATAATACCGGGTTTTGTCACAATTATCGTCATAGAAGTGTCATAAGTATGACAGAAAAAAATCGTTCGGCCCAAAATGTCACGGATGTGTCTTTTTTGTAGTGATTCCATCTGCCTTAACCCTACAGGCATTCCGACTGGGAAGCGTCCTAGCTCGCATGTTCGTCACCAAGGTACTCTTCATTATATCCTGTTCTTTCATGCCTAGCCAATAAAATAACCAGTGGCAAGCTAATGAGTACTTTAAATGTACTCGCAAGCAACCCAAGAGTGATAACAGAATAATTATGAAAGACTCTACTACTAAATTGGCAGTTTTGCGGAAAGCTAGTTTTTCTCATGCAAGTATGATCAACATTTTATCAAGGATATGAATGCGTCTGCAACAAGTATCAGGAGGTTACAGACATCAACATCGGATAGAGTTGTGAACAACTCATACTCAAGCTCATCGAGACTTCCCCATGAATCACGTCAATAGATTTACCAAACCGTGTTATTTTCTAGAAACTTATGGACATAATCTAAGCAGCACCACCCAACTATCCTTGACCGTGGACACGGCTATCGAATAGTTTGACACTCTGTAGAGGTTGCACACTTCACCCACAAGATCCGGGGAACTTCCATGTCATCCACGACCCGCGGTACCTCAAGTACCCAGGGTTAGCACCCGATCACTATCTTTCCCTAGACGACACTAACATAGAGTCCACTTGATTGGTAGCAGCCCCCGTGCCCAACATTTCACATCTTAAAATTTGTGGAGCCACGCTCCCATATTCATCACATACCACAAGCACGGGTACCAACGGTGTATCCGGTGCCCTGTAAAAACAGCCATGGCCGCCCTACGTGGCACGACCCCATCCCGAGAGTGACCTCATGTCACCCCCGTCACTAGTAATGCGGGTACCATGCTAGTATCGGCCTAGGTAATCAATAATGCCCTTTCCATATAAGGGTAGAGTGGTTGCGCATGTTTTGTTGGGACGGTCAACAAATCTTAAATCTAATATGTCTCTGTAAACAACACTTTCATCAAGCCTCGGTACACTACTTCTCCACCAAGTAGTGACCTAGTTCATCATCATCTCCCAGGGACATCAGTGGCACCCACTGGGGCTATTTGCAAGTATGTCAAACCACACTTGTTTCTTTCCATGCATAACCCTGACCCACTTTGCATAGCCATTTACTATAGCATATTTCTACAACCCACCTGCACCACTCTAAACAAGGATAGAGTCATGAACAATGCAAGTATCAACGGGGTATGCAACGGAGGCAAGCCTATCAAGGTTGCCATTCAAAGTATATCATGCACTCAGTGAAGCAACGAAAATGCTATTATGATGTAAGCTGGTGCATGATGGTCAAAGGGCTACTTGCCTGGTTCATCAGAGTCTTGGAATCTTCTGGTCCTTCTCCAAGTACTCCGTCTACTTCGTTAACTAACGTCGGAAACAAACACGATAAGCAACACAACAAGGCAAAAGTAAAAGTGCTCCCAAAATATGAATTTGACTTTTCTAGGACATCTCTGGTTATATGAAGAATAACCAGAGCGATTTCATTAGGACTGGATCAGTGGATATTTTGAGTATTTCAATATGATAGAATCAATGAATTAATGGATTTCCAAGAAGTGTACAGAAATATATTTTTTAAAAATGAGCAAAGGCACCCATTTAATAAATCATGAATTTAGAAGCATCTAGGAGTTGGTTTCACTGGATTTGGAGTTCAAATAAATTTCCTATGAACTTGCAAAGTTGACAAATATGAAGAAATGGCTCATTATATTGTGTGCCACAGAAAGTATTAATAAAAATGTTCATAACCTAAGTTATGAACTTAGAAGCATCTAGAAATTTGAATCATGGCATTTTATTCGAAGATGATCTCTCTGTGATTTTCTAAAGTTCATCACAGAAATGGAAAATGGGATTTTATTTAATTTGTGTGAGGAAAGTTGTTCTGGAAAAATTTGCATATTGCACCAAATGGTAGATCATGATCTATGGAGTTACTAGAAATTTGAATTACAAGATTTGGAGTTCGTTAGATTTATATGTGGATTTTATAGATTTTAAAGAAAAGAAAAAGGAAAAGATTTTTACCCAAATGGGTTGGATCTGGGGCGGCAGCCGTGCGCATTGAGTGTGGAATAGCAATTGGGCCGGCCCAGCGGCTCGTCTGTGCGGGCGGAAGAGCTGACGTCAAAGGCGGCTTCACAGTGGTGCGCCTTTGCGCGGGGGAGGCAGATCTGGGCGAAGCCGTTTCCACTTAACCGGTCGGGCCCACCCACTGGGCCACTGACGCGCGGGGCCCAGCGGCAGGTCGCCTTCAACCTCCCGTGAGGCGCGACGGGAAACAGAGGAGGCGAGGCATAGCGGCGCTGGCGCTCTCCCCGACGGCACCGGCCACCTCCATGGGTGCCCAGCACACCAGCGTGCTCAGGAGAGCATGCCGCACTCGCCGAGGTGCGCCACGACCGCAGGGGCGGTCGGACGCGAGCGCTCCATCGGCCGTGGCGGGCGAGGCTCGGTGATGATGGAGCTCGATGGCACGACCACGGGGAGGAGATGAAGAAGCACGGGAGGGGCTCGCGGTGATGGTGAAGGTGCTCTGGTGCGGTCTAGAGGGGAGGAGGAGGAGCGGTGGGTGCGAATTTAGGCGGAGGCCGACGGCAAGGCCCCGCCCATGGTGGTGGATGGAGGGCACGGGAGGAAGAATTGGTTGGCCTGGGTGGTGTCGGGAGGGAGAGGGAGCAAATGGAGCAGCGAGGAGGGCCTGGAACGGCCTTATGTAGCCGACCCGCGGCTCACTGTGGACGCGACGCACGGGTGGCCGTGGCAACGGCTCGGGCAGCCAGGAAAGAGAGCGAGGGGTTTTCTATAGTGCTCGTGGGGGTCGAGTAGGGCTCCAGGAAGAGAGAGAGGTGATACGTCTCCAACGTATATATACTTTTTGATTGTTCCATGCTATTATATTACACCTTTTGGATGTTTATGGGCTTTAGTTTACACATTTATATCGTTTTTGGGTCTAACCTACTAACCGGAGGCCCAGCCCATATTGCTGGGTTTTTTTCCTATTTCAGTATTTCGAAGAAAAGGAATATCAAACGGAGTCCAAATGGAATGAAACCTTCGGGAGCGTGATTTTTAGAACAAACGTGATCCGCAGGACTTGGAGGCAAGTCAAGAAGCAGCTGAAGCTTCCACGAGAGAGGAGGGCGCGCACCCCCCTATAGGGCGTGCCCCCTGTCTCGTGGGCCCGTCAGGCATCCACCGACGTACTTCTTCCTCCTATATAATCCTACGTACCCCGAAAACATCCAGGGGGCATACGAAACACAATTTCCACCACCGTAACCTTCAGTATCCGCGAGATCTCATCTTGGAGCCTTTGCTAGCGTTCTGCCGGAGGGGGAATCAACCACAGAGGTCTTCTACATCAACATCCTTGCCTCTCCGATGAGTTGTGAGTAGTTTACCACAGACCTTCGGATCCATAGATATTAGCTAGATGGCTTCTTCTCTCTTTTTGGATCCCAATACAATGTTCTCCCCTCTCTTGTGGAGATCTATTCGATGTAAACTCTTTTTGCGGTGTGTTTGTCGAGATCCGATGAATTGTGGGTTTATGATCAAGTTTTATCTATGAATAATATATGAATCTTCTCTGAATTCTTTTATGTATGATTGAGTTATTTTTGCAAGTCTCTTCGAATTATCAGTTTGGTTTGGCCTACTAGATTGATCTTTCTTGCCATAGGAGAAGTGCTTAGTTGTGGGTTCAATCTTGCGGTGTCCTTACCCAGTGACAGAAAGGGTTGCAAGGCACGTATTGTATTGTTGCCATCGAGGATAACAAGATGGGGTTTATATCATATTGCTTGAGTTTATCCCTCTACATCATGTCATCTTGCTTAATGTGTTACTCTGTTCTTATGAACTTAATACTCTATATGCAGGCAGGAGTCGGTCGATGTGTGGAGTAATAGTAGTAGATGCAGGCAGGAGTCGGTCTACTTGTCACGGACGTGATGCCTATATACATGATCATGCCTAGATAATCTCATAATTATTCGCTTTTCTATCAACTAGCAAAGTGGCGCACTCTTCGCGCGGGCTAGTATTTAATATAGTTTCGTTGCAATAAGTTCATATTTGGCAGATCTTTGGGCTCGTCGTGAAGTGATGATTTTAATGATATAAGAGTTACCCCTTTAATGTTTCGGGAGGCTATGTTGTTGCTGAACTATTTTAGTGGTACGTGCTCAAATCCACGCGCTTGCCTAATGTGGCTACAGTGATTTGTAAATGGTGTGTGCCTGGCTTGTCAATCACGTTGTGGCATATTAAAGTTTCCTATTTTTAGTATATAATATTTTCCCAAGAAGTATCATATGCATGACATTTGAGTCAATATGGGTTATTTTGTAACGATTATATTTTTTGTTCATATTCCTATTAATTATATGTTAGCATAAATTTATTTTAAAAAAATACATCACCAAAACTTACCTAATTTACGCTAAAAATACGTATATGCACTATACCTTTTTCCCTAGAAGATGTACATTAATCATAGTTGTTTTCTTATAATTCATAGTTGATTATTTGTGTTATTTGTACTCAAATATTTTTTTCACTTGAATGATTAGTTGATCTTTTATCTCAACATGCACTCGTAGATGCACACAACATTCAGGCATCTGTCACACTCTTCACACAGAGGCTGGTCTTGCTGATCCCCGATATACCATTTCTCCTTTCCTTCCTTTCTGCGTTGACTCCCGATTGCTGCCGGTGACTGATGCACAGCTACTCATAGAGCAAAGACACCCTCCATTTCTCCATTGACTCCCAAATTGATGTCGCCGGCTGATGTCTAGGTAAACAAAGAGCACCGTCGTGCTATTGCTGATTTGTTGTGGGCATGGATCTCATCTCCTGTAGCCAGCTTGGATCTAGATTGAGTTCATCCCCCATAAGACACATCCATATTAGTAGTGAGTCAAGGCTGGCCGACACTTCATCTTGCTTCTCCATAGCGGCTGCTAACTTTGGCCTACAAGTCCAACTTTTTCCCTATCATGTTCATGTCACATTCCCCCTTCTTCTTATCCTATTCTTGTGTTTTACCATTGAACCGATGTAATTAAGGTAGTGAAAATATTAATTTGTTTATGCCTATCAACTTTATTTGTGATTGGGATTGATATTGGCAGTAGCTCCCGTACCCCTATTCATATTCATGCTCTCAAATATGTAATTATTCTCAAAAATCAGTTAATATTAAGCGTCAATGTTAGGTATGACTGAGTTGTTTCCATCAAATGCTTATGCATGTTTCCATTACTTATGCATATCAGTAGACCATATCCATCCTGCCATATCATGGTAGCACTGATATGTTAGTTATTATTTTGAAGATAATTTGTAGTACTCCGTAAGTACCAGTGCATAAGTCACATTATGAAAACCACATAATCCCAAACACTTAGGTGCGGTGCATTAACTACCCACCTCGTTCCCTGTTTTTTGCCTTGAAAAAGGAAACCGGCCAATAGGAGACGTGTTTCATGTGGACATTCAATGACTTGAGACTACTTAGCATAACATGCGTCAATTCTCTTCATGCAATGGTATTAATTAGCAAATAAACATCATGT
This sequence comes from Triticum dicoccoides, assembly GCF_002162155.2. NCBI lineage: Eukaryota > Viridiplantae > Streptophyta > Magnoliopsida > Poales > Poaceae > Triticum > Triticum dicoccoides. The sequence goes on from NC_041385.1 coordinate 579,847,660, forward strand.
TCTCTCTCTTTTTTTCCATCTTGATTGTGGTGCATAATCTAAGATGACTAATACACCGGTACGAAGGCAATATACAAATTTTCATTATTTATCCTCGTCTAATAAAAGGTCAATATCAACATCTTATTGAGGAAGAACTATACTAAAATTGTGTTTTTCATGCCTTCAGAATATTTATTTATATACTGTTACCCTTTGTCCATCCCTTAATTGCAATTCTTGACAATGCTACGTATAGTTCTCCATGTGCAAACACATGTTTAGGCAGAGATAGGTCTAATTTTTTAATCTGCAAGTCTCACCTCCCCTTGTTTATTTTTAGTCACCATATGATTGAACTAATAAATTAATTAAGGTATTATTTTAGTTACTAACTATCCACTTTATGTTTTTGTACCTCCCTGTATGCTAGCTGTTGTTGATATTCACTCGATTGACTGATGGCCAACTTACGAAACGATGGTAATTTATGAAGGTCAAATACAAAGGCGCAATGTTAATTTTTTTATGCTCCATTTTTTTGGGTCTTGCGACCGGCGTTGGCAGTGTTAGGCTCCCTTACACCTATTAATTTTCAAAAAACTTCCAAAGACATATTAAGATTTAATTTAATAAATGAATAAGAAAACATGTTGATTGCATTCTACATATAAAATTTAAAATATCCAAATGCTCTCACTATTGATTGCAGAATAAGAAAAGCTTGAGGACTCAAATATCACATAATATTGATTTGTGAATGTTTGAAACCAATGGACTATCTTATATTTACTAATTGGAGGCGAGCTCTCATGTTAATCCTAGAAGGTAACAATATTTAGCCATTGATTTGATTTAGAAACAAACTGAAGCCATTGGATCTTCATAACGACGTGTTAAGGCCAACGTGATATATAAGTTTAAAAAAAAGAACCATAACGAGCGCTCTAGCAATTATCTGTACGCTCAAAAGAGAAGGGGATACGTACACATAAAAAAAAAGGAGTCCGATTCTCAAAAAAAAAAAGGAGTCCACCTATGCTATGATGTTTCCTTTGGCAGATGCTACAAATCGTACGTGGTATAAGTCCAGTATCCCCCAAAAAAATCCCAATATGATAAGTTAAAAAAACATCCACTTTAGCAGGCATCTGCATGCAAGTTAGAGAGTTCATATGTGCCACGTTTCCTTGGAAGATATGTGTCCATTACAAAAAGTCACGTATACAAAAATAATGGCAAGGAAACGTGTACGGTCATTCGAATGTTGTTCAAAGAAAAAAAAACATGCATAGTTTTTTAATTGAATCCACCATACCTGCTTCTAAGTTAATCCTCAAAAACAAAATAACCATTAGACCTACATTATTTGTCCAGATTGTAAAAAGAGAAAGAGAAAAAGTCCAAACTAAAATGACCTAACAAACTCAAGTATTTCTTTCCAGAAACATACTAGCGGAAGTTTACCCATGCATACAGTGAGCAGTTAGAAGAATATATATCACGTCTCAATGTCATAGACAAATATCATCCTCTTCGTGAAAATTCAATGTAAAATATTTTAACGTGTGGTGTATTCACATATGTACGTAAAACAATTTTTCTGGCCAGAAATCACGCCGCACACAACCACAAGGGATATAATCATGCCGGTAGAAAAAAGGGGGAATAATCATGGACAAAAAAAATCCCGTCCACCAGTTACCGATACATGTATACTATCAAATTCATTTTGGCCAACACATAGTTTTTTTGAAAACAGAAAAAAAAGAGTCATAAAGATTCAAAATCTATGTCACAAATATATGAAGAAACAAATCCTAGATTATATTATAAAACAAATTCCATAAGAAGACCCAGTGTTTTCGAGGGATGAGTCCACAATAATGTAAGAGCACTTAATAATATATTTTTAGTAGTTGCCAAAAGGAAAGATGCACATAGGCATCGGCCGGATCAAGCTGCATAAAGCTATATATCTTGGGCTAAGACACCAGCTATCTAGCAGTCATCACATAAAGAATAATAGTATCACCATTTTCCCAGGGGGCTTATTTGGGATGTCTGACGGATAAGCCAATTTGAAAAAAAATGTACAAATTAGCCTCATGGATGAGTCAATTTGAAAAAAATAAAATGCACACTCATATGTATTTGGTAATTGCTAAAATTAGGAACCGATAAATATATATGGTGTCACCAATTTTGGTTGTGGAACAACACTTACTATATTTTATGTGTTGTGAAAATAGGTAGTAAAATAGTACAATATAAATATAAATAATGTAATTTCCATTTTTTTACAAGGTTTCAGGCATAACAATACTTACAAAATATCAATGAACAATATTTTAATTTTCCTGTGCAGTTAAATATATAAAAATTCTAGCCGTGCAGTTGCACGGGTTGACGACTAGTTTCCACTAATTGTTATTCTGAGAATTGTATAATAAGACCGACAGTGCTGCTGCAGATACCCATTGCAACGGCTGCTACGTGCGGTCAAGGAAATAGGGGAGTAGTAGCTTTTCTATACATGAGATGTATTAGCTTTTTTGTTTTTTGTTTTGTGTTGAGGGACTGAGATCTAGAGCATGAGATGTGCTAGTTTTTTTCCCTTGACGTGAGATCTAGCAGTATTTTTTTGTACGTGATATGTAGTAGCTTTTTTGTTTTTCCTTTTTTTGGAGAGACTGGGATCCAGAACATGAGATGTGGTGTAGTTTTTTCTTTTTTAGGATGTGAGATCTAGTAGTTTTTTCCTTTAGTTTTTTTAAAAGGACTTGAACGTAGATATATATGATGTACATTTTTTGTTTTTTAAAGGACTTGGAGATAGATATAAGATGTGTACATAGGATAAATCGGATCCACCAGGTTTACATGTAGTTATGTGAGATCTACTAGTATTTATTTTATTTATTTTATTTAAAGGGACATGCAGAAATATGCAAGGTGTGTACGTATGTTTTTTGGCACGTACATGCTAATTTTATTTAAAGCGACATGTAGAAATACACAAGGTGTGTACGTATGTTTTTTTTTGAACCACACTTCCATGCTAAGGTTTATTTAAATTGACATGTAGAATGATATAAGGTGTATATTTTTTTACGTACATTTTTTCAACAGCATCAACATGCTAAGGTTTATATTAAGGGACATGAAGAAATATATAAGGTGTGTATGGTTTCTTTTTCAACAACACATACAGACTAAGGATAGC
>NC_041385.1:579851080-579852176 GCF_002162155.2 Triticum dicoccoides
CTTCTTCTTTTTTTAGGGGAGCGCTCATTTTTTTAACAGCACGTACATGCTAAGGTTTATTTAAATGGACATGTAGAAAGATATTTAGGTGTGTACTTCTTTTTGAGCAACACGTACAATCTAAGGATAGCTGTAGTTTTTTTTCTTAAAATGGAGCGCTCATTATTTTTAACAGCACGTACATCCTAAGGTTGTAGTTTTTTTCTTTTTGAGATGGAGTGCTCTTTTTTTTGAACAGCACGTACATGCTATGGTTTATTTAAATGGACATGTAGAAAGATATAATGTGTGTACCTTTTTTCAACAACACGTACATGCTAAGGGTAGTTGTAGTTTTTTTTTAGATGGAGGGCTCTTAGATCTAACCCATTAATTACGTATTTTAAGTTATGGGTCCACCAAATCAACGATCAGATGTTTCTAATTATTGTGGTAATTTCTAGCTTATTTATCTTTTTTCTGATTAACCCGTCAAGCACTTTTTATATATAATAGATAGATTCCTCGACAGTAATTTGTTCACCCACCGTAATACTTATGCTATCTTGAGAGAAGCCAGTAGTGAAACCTATGGCCCCCGGGTCTATCTCTTATCATATTTGCTTCCAATTTATTTTTATTTGCATCTATATTATAAAATACCAAAAATATATTTATCTTATCATACTATCTCTATTAGATCTCACTTTCGCAAGTGGCCGTGAAGGGATTGACAACCCCTTTATTGCGTTGGTTGCGAGTTCTTTGTTTGTTTGTGTAGGTACGTGGGACTTTTGAGGAGCCACCTACTGGATTGATACCTTGGTTCTCAAAAACTTAGGGAAATACTTACGCTACTATTGCTGCATCATCCTCTCCTCTTCGAGGAAAACCAACGCAAGCTCAAGACGTAGCAAGAAGTATTTCTGGCGCCGTTGCCGGGGAGGTCTTCGCTCAAGTCAAGACATACCAAGTACCCATCACAAACTCATCTCCCTTGCATTTACATTATTTGCCATTTGCCTCTCGTTTTCCTCTCCCCCAATTCACCCTTGCCGTTTTATTTGCCCTCTCTTTCCCAATCTTCTCTCTCTTTTGCTTGCCCTTTCGTTTGCTC
>NC_041385.1:579852843-579854345 GCF_002162155.2 Triticum dicoccoides
ATGATTGGGGTGATTCTTCTTATAACCTTGAAAATTTATTTAAGCCCCATGATGAATATGAGATTGATAATAGTGTTTGCAATAATATTGAAAGTGGGTTTGGAAGAATGTCAACTTTAAATCCCACATATTTGGAGAATGTTAAATCTTATGATATTTTTGATAAAGGTGGGTTTGGAGAGGTCATGACTTTAGTTAATGATAATCCCACTATTTTGGAGGAGTGTCAACTTTACATGCATGTGGATCATGTTGAGAATATGTTACGTGATAGCTATTTTGTTGAATTTGCTTATGATCCTACATGTAATTATTATGAGAAAGGAAATTATGGTTGTAGGAGCTTTCATGTTACTAAATTACCTCTCTTCATGTTGAGATTGCTTTCATCTCTTTGTTCTTCCTTGCACATGCTAGTTTTTGCTTGCCTTGATAATTTATTTTCTTACAAGATGCCTATGCATAGGAAGTATGTTAGACTTAAGTGTGTTTGTCACATGTTTTATGATGCTCTCTTTGTGCTTCAATTCTTGTCTTTCATGTGAGCATCATTGAAATCTCAATGCCTAGCTAAAAAGGCTTTAAAGAAAAGCGCTTGTTGGGAGACAACCCAATATTTTTCCTTGCTGTTGTTTAATAAATCTTGCATCTACCTTCTGTTTAGATGTGTTTTTATCTTTTAATTAGTGTTTGTGCCAAGTAGAACCTATAGGATAACCTATGATGATAGTTGATTTGATTCTGCTGAAAAACAGAAACTTTGCACGCACGAATATAATTTTGTTAAATCACAGAAACGTGATTTTGCGTTGATTCTTTTTGCTGCTGATCAATAAACAAATTTTACAGGACTTACTATTTTGGTAGGATTTTTAGAGTTCCAGAAGTTTGCGTTAGTTACGGATTTCTCCAGACTGTTCTGTTTTGACAGAATCTGTTTTTCGTGTGTTGTTTGCTTATTTCGATGTATCTATGGCTAGTAAATTAGTTTATAAACCATAGAGAAGTTGGATTACAGTAGGTTTAACACCAAAATAAATAAAGAATGAGTTCATTGCAGTACCTTATGTGGTGGTTTTGTTTTCTTTCACTAACGAAGCTTATAAGATTTCGTGTTGAGTTTTGTGTTGTGAAGTTTTCAAGTTTTGGGTAGAGCTTTTATGGACTATGGAATAAGGAGTGGCAAGAGCCTAATCTTGGGGATGCCCAAGGCACCCCAAGATATTCAAGTATAGCCAAAAGCCTAAGCTTGGGGATGCCCCGGGAAGGCATCCCCTCTTTCGTCTTCGTTCATTGGTAACTTTACTTGGAGCTATATTTTTATTCGCCACATGATATGTGTTTTGCTTGGAGCATCGTGTATTATAATAGTCTTCGCTTTTTAGTTTACCACAATCATCCTTGCTGTACACATCTTTTGGGAGAAGACTACTTGATTAGAATTTTCTATAATACTCTATGTGCTTCACTTATATCTTTTTGAGCTTGATAGTTTTTGCTCT
>NC_041385.1:579854355-579905481 GCF_002162155.2 Triticum dicoccoides
GTGCTTCACTTATATCTTTTAGAGCACGGTGGTGACTTATTTTTGTAGAAATTGCTAGTTTCTCATGCTTCACTTATATTATTTTGAGAGTCTTTTAGAACAGCATGGTATTTGCTATGGTTATAAAATTGGTCCTAGAATGGTAGGCATCCAAGTTGGGTATAATAAAAACTATCATAGGAAGTGAATTGGATGCTATGATCAATTTGATACTTGATAATTGTTTTGAGATATGGAGGCAGTGATACTAAAGTCATGCTAGTTGGGTGATTATGAATTTAAAGAATGCTTGTGTTGAAGTTAGCAAGTCCCGAAGCATGCACGTATGGTTAAAGTTGTGTAACAAATTTGAAACATGAAGTGTACCTGGCTTGTGCATCCTTATGAGTGGCGGTCGGGGACGAGCGACGGTCTTTTCCTACCCATCTATCCCCCTAGGAGCATGCGCGTAGTACTTGATTTTGATGACTTCTAAATTTTTGCAATAAGTATATGAGTTCTTTTGACTAATGTTGAGTCCATGGATTATACGCACTTTTACCTTTCCGCCATTGCTAGCCTCTTCGGTACCGTGCATTGCCCTTTCTCACCTTGAGAGTTGGTGCAAACTTCGCCGGTGCATCCAAACCCCGTGATACGATACGCTCTATCACACATAAACCTCCTTATATCTTCCTCAAAACAGCCACCATACCTACCTATTATGGCATTTCCATAGCCATTCCGAGATATATTGCCATGCAACTTTCCACCGTTCTATTCATCATCATGACATACTTTACTTTTGTCATATTGCCATTGCATGATCATGTAGTTGACATCGTATTTGTGGCAAAGCCACCATGCATTATTTTTCATACATGTCACTCTTGATTCATTGCACCATCTGTTACACCGCCGGAGGCATTCATATAGAGTCATATCTTGTTCTAGTTTCGAGTTGTAATTCATACGTTGTAAGAGCACTGCCCAAAGAAAAAAAGAAAAAAAATAAGAAAGGCCAAAAGAAAAAAAGAAAGGCCAAAAAAAGGAAAAAAAAAGAAAAAAAGAAAATAAATAAAAAGGACAATGTTACTATCTCTTTTTCCACACTTGTGCTTCAAAGTAGCACCTTGTTCTTCATGTAGTGAGTCTCGTATTTTTGTGCTTTAAAGTAGCACCATGTTTTTCATATAGTGAGTCTCATAAGTTGTCTTTTTTATAATAGTGGGAATTTTTCATTATAGAACTTGGCTTGTATATTCATACGATGGGCTTCCTCAAATGCCCTAGGTCTTCGTGAGCAAGCAAGTTGGATGCACACCCACTAGTTTTCTTTTGTTGAGCATTCATTTATAGCTCTAGTGCATCTATTGCATGGCAATCCCTACTCCTCATGTTGACATCAATTGATGGGCATCTCCATAGCCCATTGATTATCCTCGTCAATGTGAGACTTTCTCCTTTTTTGTCTTCTCCACACAATCCCCATCATCATATTCTATTCCACCCATAGTGCTATATCCATGGCTCACGCTCATCTATTGGGTGAAGGTTGAAAAAGTTTGAGATTATGTAAGTATGAAAAAATTGCTTGGCTTGTCATCGGGGGTATAGAAGTTGGGAACATCTTTTTGTGACGAAAATGAAGCATAGCCTAACTATATGATTTTGTAGGGATGAACTTTCTTTTGCCATGTTATTTTGAGAAGACATGATTACTTTGATTAGTATGCTTGAAGTGTTACTATTTCTTTTATCAATATGAACTTTTACTTTGATTAGTATGCTTGAAGTGTTACAATAAAGAAAATTACATTGAGAATTATGCTAGGTAGCATTCCACATAAAAAATTCTGTTTTTTATCATTTACCTACTCGAGGACGAGCAGGAATTAAGCTTGGGGATGCTTGATACATCTCCAACGTATCTATAATTTTTTATTGTTCCATTCTATTATATTACCCCTTTTGGATGTTTATGGGCTTTATTTTACACATTTATATCATTTTTGGGACTAACCTACTAACCGGAGGCCAAGGCCATATTGCTGTTTTTTTGCCTATTTCAGTATTTCGAAGAAAAGGAATATCAAACGGAGTCCAAATGGAATGAAACATTCAGGAGCGTGATTTTTGGAACGAACATGATCCAGAGGACTTGGAGTGCAAGTCAAGAAGCAGCTGAAGCTTCCACGAGAGAGAAGGGCGCGCACCCCCCTATAGGGCGCACCCCCTGTCTCGTGGGCCCCTCGGGCGTCCACCGACGTACTTCTTCCTCCTATATAAGCCTACGTACCCCGAAAACATCCAGGGGGCAGACGAAACACAATTTCCACCACTGTAACCTTCTGTATCCGCGAGATCCCATCTTGGAGCCTTCGCTAGCGTTCTGCCGGAGGGGGAATCAACCACAGAGGTCTTCTACATCAACATCCTTGCCTCTCCGATGAGTTGTGAGTAGTTTACCACAGACCTTCGGATCCATAGATATTAGCTAGATGGCTTCTTCTCTCTTTTTGGATCCCAATACAATGTTCTCCCCTCTCTTGTGGAGATCTATTCGATGTAAACTCTTTTTGCGGTGTGTTTGTCGAGATCCGATGAATTGTGGGTTTATGATCAAGTTTTATCTATGAATAATATATGAATCTTCTCTGAATTCTTTTATGTATGATTGAGTTATTTTTGCAAGTCTCTTCGAATTATCAGTTTGGTTTGGCCTACTAGATTGATCTTTCTTGCCATAGGAGAAGTGCTTAGTTGTGGGTTCAATCTTGCGGTGTCCTTACCCAGTGACAGAAAGGGTTGCAAGGCACGTATTGTATTGTTGCCATCGAGGATAACAAGATGGGGTTTATATCATATTGCTTGAGTTTATCCCTCTACATCATGTCATCTTGCTTAATGTGTTACTCTGTTCTTATGAACTTAATACTCTATATGCAGGCAGGAGTCGGTCGATGTGTGGAGTAATAGTAGTAGATGCAGGCAGGAGTCGGTCTACTTGTCACGGACGTGATGCCTATATACATGATCATGCCTAGATAATCTCATAATTATTCGCTTTTCTATCAATTGCTCGATAGTAATTTGTTCACCCACCGTAATACTTATGCTATCTTGAGAGAATCCACTAGTGAAACCTATGGCCCCCGGGTCTATCTTTTATCATATTTGCTTCCAATTTACTTTTATTTGCATCTATATTATAAAATACCAAAAATATATCTACCTTATCATACTATCTCTATTAGATCTCACTTTCGCAAGTGGCCGTGAAGGGATTGACAACCCCTTTATTGCGTTGGTTGTGAGTTCTTTGTTTGTTTGTGTAGGTATGTGGGACTTTTGAGGAGCCTCCTACTGGATTGATACCTTGGTTCTCAAAAACTGAGGGAAATACTTACGCTACTATTGCTGCATCACCTTCTCCTCTTCGAGGAAAACCAATGCAAGCTCAAGACGTAGCAAGAGGGAGCGGGGCGAGCTTCGGGTGGAGCCGCGAGCTCGCACAGCATTGGCGGGCTCGGGAGGCTCTGGGCACGCGCGGCACATGCAGGAAAGAGAGGGGATGGAGGGGGCCAGCGTGATGGCGTGTTACGGATGTTGAGGCACCTCGACTGGCGCGAGGGGGAGGCTCGAGGTGGTTGGGGGACGCGGCGTCAACGGTCGAACACCCTGCCAGGCGCTCCAGAGCGCGTTTTTGGCCGGCACCCGCGGCTTTTAGTGCGCACCCGCGCGTCCACTTGTGTCTAGAGACTGCAGGGGGGAGTAAACAATGTGGAAATGCCATCAGATGCCCTGGGGATCCACTAGAGGAGAGAGGGGGTTGAGAGAGAGTGGCAATGATGATGTCTAGAGAGGGAAAATGGGGTTCTCACCCCCATATAATTGAGCTGAGGCCATGATACTCTTTCTAGTGGTAGAGGGGTTCTAGGACATGCTGTGGTAAAGATTGTGGGTCAAGGAGATTAGTGGAAGGGGCTGAAACTTGGAATTTTAAATTCTGTCAGAAGGTGTTTGATGGTGGTTTGAGCTAGCTGGGTTATTCAACTTGCTTTTAAACTTAACATGACGAAATGGCACATAGAATTAAGGTGTTTCACCAAGTTTGACCTCATTTGGGCAAAGTAGCCAATGTAACTTTGGTAAACCCTAGAAAAGGGCAGAAATAGTTTTGGCTAGATTTGTCCATGCTATCTTGTTCTCCTTGATGCACCACTTGGTGTGGTGTCACCATTTGGGGTTGTGAGCATGTCCACAAATTTTGAGGTCACAAGTAAAAAGTTGGTAATGTAGAGTTGTTCAAATTTAGATCTGGTCAGAAAGGATTTTGGGGCACTTTGATCAAGATATACTTCTCTACAACTTCTTCTATTTGGTCTAGATGCATAATTACACCATTTGAGCACATGCAATAAGTTTTACAGCATTTGGACAAGTTTGACAATGTAAAGTTGCTCAAACTTCAAAATGGACAGAAATGGTTTTGAGGGGGTTTGATGATGTTTTCTTGATCTTCAAGGCATGAGGCTTTGCAAGATCATCAAATATGTTATATGTGACATGCTAGAATTTTCTTGGAATTAATGAAGAAAATTTCCTTTGTAAATATTTCAAAAGCTTGAAATATCTATAAAGGGTTTTTGAGGGGTTTGACCAATAATTTGAACATGTCCATGTGTTGAAACTCTTATATATCAAAAATATATGTCCCATGAGTTTCCCTGATTTTTCTCAAATATTTTTGAAGCTTTAAAATAATTTTAACCTATTAAAGACTATTTTTGGCCTTAAGAAAAATCCTTTATATAAAATAGGAAAATAAGTTTTGAAATTATATTTCTGTGGTTTATGGGAGTCCTATACCTAATAGGTTTCAAATATACCTTTTGAAAGATTTTTCACACCCCAAATCAAGTACTTGCAGTGCAAATCTCAATTCAGGGGTTTTTGGAAAACTAATTTTTGAAAATACTATTTGGCCAAATTATTTTTGTAAGAAATTATTTTTATGTCCTATACACATGGCATGAGCATTGGGCAAGGTTTTGTATCAAGTAGAAGGGTATAAGAGATGGAGGATTTATTTGATTTTTAGAGCACTTGCAACCAACACAAAAAATCAAATCAAGCAAAGTCCAAAGCACTCAAAAGTTTTTTTGTCAAACCACATTTTACCATGATTTATTAGCTCAAGTGCTATGGCATGAAAATTAGGGTGTGACATCATCGTAACAACAAAATAAAGTTTCTACAATCTGATCGTCGAGGTGAATGTTTGAGTTACGAGTTTGGTCTTCATTTGAAACAATGCGGAATAGTTTCGCAACTCACGCCACCCAGAACACCACAGCGTAATGGTGTGTCCGAACGTCGTAACCGCACTTTATTAGATATGGTGCAATCTATGATGTCTCTTACTGATTTACCGCTATCATTTTGGGGTTATGCTTTAGAGACGGCTTCATTCACGTTAAATAGGGCACCATCTAAATCCGTTGAGACGACGCTTTATGAACTGTGGTTTGGCAAGAAACCAAAGTTGTCGTTTCTTAAGGTTTGGGGCTGCAATGCTTATGTGAAAAAGCTTCAACCTGATAAGCTTGAACCCAAATCAGAGAAATGTGTCTTCATAGGATACCCAAAGGAGACTGTTGGGTACACCTTCTATCACAGATCCGAAGGCAAGACATTTGTTGCTAAGAATGGATCATTTCTAGAGAAGGAGTTTCTCTCGAAAGAAGTGAGTGGGAGGAAAGTAGAACTTGATGAGGTAATTGTACCTGCTCCCTTATTGGAAAGTAGTTCATCACAGAAATCAGTTCATGTGATCCCTACACCAATTAGTGAAGAAGCTAGTGATAATGATCATGAAACTTCAGATCAAATTACTACCAAACCTCGTAGGCCAACCAGAGTAAGATCCGCACCAAAGTGGTACGGTAATCCTTTTCTGGAGGTCATGTTACTAGACCATGACGAACCTACGAACTATGAGGAAGCGATGATGAGCCTAGATTCCGCGAAATGGCTTGAGGCCATGAAATCTGAGATGGGATCCATGTATGGGAACAAAGTGTGGACTTTGGTTGACTTTCCCGATGATCGGCAAGCCATAGAGAATAAACGGATCTTCAAAAAGAAGACTGACGCTGACGGTAATGTTACTGTCTACAAAGGTCGAGTTGTCGCGAAAGGTCTTCGACAAGTTCAAGGAGTTGACTACGATGAGACCTTCTCACTCGTAGCGATGCTTGATACGTCTCTAACGTATCTATAATTTTTGATTGCTCCATGCTATTATATTACCCCTTTTGGATGTTTATGGGCTTTATTTTACACATTTATATCATTTTTGGGACTAACCTACTAACCAGAGGCCCAGCCCGTATTGCTGTTTTTTTGCCTATTTCAGTATTTCGAAGAAAAGGAATATCAAACAGAGTCCAAACGGAATGAAACCTTCGGGAGCGTGATTTTTGGAACGAACGTGATCCAGAGGACTTGGAGTGCAAGTCAAGAAGTAGACGAGGCGGCCACGAGAGGGTAGGGCACGCCCACCCCTACAGGGCGGGCCCCCCTATCTCGTGGGCCCCTCGGGCGGCCACCGACGTACTTCTTCCTCCTATATAAGCCCCGAAAACATCCAGGGAGCCAATGAAACACAATTTCCACTGCCGTAACCTTCTGTATCCGCGAGATCCCATCTTGGAGCCTTCGCCAGCGCTCCGCCGGAGGGGAAATCGACCATGGAGGGCTTCTACATCAACACCATAGCCCCTCCGATGAGTTGTGAGTAGTTTACCATAGACCTTCGGGTCCATAGTTATTAGCTAGATGGCTTCTTCTCTCTTTTTGGATCTCAATACAATGTTATCCCCCTCTCTTGTGGAGATCTATTCGTTGTAAACTCTTTTTGCGGTGTGTTTGTCGAGATCCGATGAATTGCGGGTTTATGATCAAGTTTATCTATGAATAATATTTGAATCTTCTCTGAATTCCTTTATGTATGATTGAGTTATCTTTGCAAGTCTCTTCGAATTATCAGTTTGGTTTGGCCTACTAGATTGATCTTTCTTGCCATGGGAGAAGTGCTTAGCTTTGGGTTCAATCTTGTGGTGTCCTTTTCCAGTGACGGCAGGGGCAGGAAGGCACGTATTGTATTGTTGCCATCGAGGATAAAAAGATGGGGTTTATATCATACTGCTTGAGTTTATCCCTCTACATCATGTCATCTTGCTTAATGTGTTACTCTGTTCTTTATGAACTTAATACTCTAGATGCAGGCAAGAGTCGGTCGATGTGTGGAGTAATAGTAGTAGATGCAGGCAAGAGTCGGTCTACTTCTTGCGGACGTGATGCCTATATACATTATCATGCCTAGATAATCTCATAATTATTCGCTTTTCTATCAATTGCTCGACAGTAATTTGTTCACCCACCGTAATACTTATGCTATCTTGAGAGAAGCCACTAGTGAAACCTATGGCCCCCAGGTCTATCTTTTATCATATAAGCTTTCAATCTACTTTTATTTGCATCTTTACTTTTTGCATCTATATTATAAAATACCAAAAATATATTTATCTTATCATACTATCTCTATCAGATCTCACTTTCGCAAGTGGTCATGAAGGGATTGACAACCCCTTTATTGCGTTGGTTGCAAGTTCTTTGTTTGTCTGTGTAGGTGCATGGGACTTTTGAGGAGCCTCCTACTGGATTGATACCTTGGTTCTCAAAAAGTGAGGGAAATACTTACGCTACTATTGCTGCATCACCCTTTCCTCTTCAAGGAAACCAACGCAAGCTCAAGACATAGCAAGAAGGATTTTTGGCGCCGTTGCCGGGGAGGTCTTCGCTCAAGTTAAGTCATACCAAGTACCCATCACAAACTCATCTCCCTCGCATTTACATTATTTGCCATTTGCCTCTCGTTTTCCACTCCCCCACTTCACCCTTGCCATTTTATTCGCCCTCTCTTTCCCATCTTCTCCTCTCTTTTTCGCTTGCCTTTTTCTGTTTGCTTGTGTGTTGGATTACTTGTTGCCATGGCGCAAGATAATACCAAATTGTGTGATTTCTCCAATACCAATAATAATGATTTCCTTAGTACTCCGATTGCTCCTCTTGATGATGTTGAGTCTTGTGAAATCAATACTGCTTTGCTGAATCTTGTTATGAAATATCAATTCGCCGGCCTTCCTAGTGAAGATGCCGCTACTCATCTAAACAACTTTGTTGATTTGTGTGATATGCAAAAGAAGAAAGATACGGATAATGATATTGTTAAATTGAAGTTATTTCCGTTCTCACTTAGAGATTGTGCTAAAGTTTGGTTTTCGTCTTTGCCTAAAAATAGTATTGACTCTTGGAACAAGTGCAAAGATGCTTTTATCTCTAAGTATTTTCCTCCCGCTAAGATTATCACTCTTAGGAACAATATTATGAATTTTAAACAACTTGATCATGAGCATGTTGCCCAATCTTGGGAAAGAATGAAATTGATGCTTCGCAATTGCCCTACTCATGGTTTGAATTTATGGATGATCATACAAAAATTTTATGCCGGTTTGAACTTTGCTTCTAGAAATCTCTTAGATTCGGCCGCAGGAGGCACCTTTATGGAAATCACATTAGGAGATGCTACAACACTTCTTGATAATATTATGGCTAATTATTCTCAATGGCACACCGAAAGATCTTCTAGTAAAAAAGTGCACGCTATAGAAGAAATCAATGTTTTGAGTGGCAAGATGGATGAACTTATGAAGATGTTTGTTACTAAAAATACTCCTCTTGATCCCAATGATATGCCTTTGTCTTCCTTGATTGAGAATAATAATGAATCTATGGATGTGAATTTTGTTGGTAGGAATAGTTTTGGAAACAATGCTTATAGAGGAAATTTTAATGCTAGACCGTTCCCTAGTAATTCCTCTAATAATTATGGAAATTCCTACAATAATTCTTATGGTAATTTTAATAAGATGCCCTCTGATTTTGAGAATAATGTGAAAGAATTTATGATTTATCAAAAGAATATTAATGCTTTGCTTGAAGAAAAATTGCTCAAAGTTGATGATTTGGCTAGGAACGTTGATAGACTTTCGCTTGATGTTTATTCTCTTAAACTTAGATCTTCTCCTCCTAAGCATGATATGAATGAGTCTCTCAAAGCCATGAGAATTTCTATTGATGAGTGCAAGGAAAGAACCGCTAGATTGCGTGCTAAGAAAGATTGCTTTGTAAAGGTGTGTTCTTCTAGTTTCCGTGAAAATAATGGTGAAGATCTTAAAGTTATTGATGTGTCCCCTATTAGATCTTTGTTTTGCAATATGAATCTTGATAATAACGGGACTGGAGATGAGTCAACTTTAGTTAGAAGGCGTCCCAAGAATTCGGAGTTTTTAGATCTTGATGCTAAATTTGGTAAAAGTGGGATTGGAGAGGTGATGACTTTAAATAGTATTGAACCCACTATCTTGGATTTCAAGGAATTCGATTATGATAATTGTTCTTTAGAAGGTTGTATTTCCTTGTTGCAATCCGTTGTTAATTCTCCTCATGCTTATAGTCAAAATAAAGCTTTTACCAAACATATTGTTGATGCCTTGATGCAATCTTATGATGAAAAACTTAATTTGGAAGTGTCTATACCTAGAAAGCTTAATGATGAGTGGGAACCTACTATAAAAATTAGAATTAAAGATCATTAGTGTTTTGCCTTGTGTGATTTGGGTGCTAGTGTTTCCACGATTCCGAAAACTTTATGTGATATTCTAGGTTTCCACGATCTTGATGATTGCTCTTTAAATTAGCACCTTGCGGATTCCACCATTAAAAAGCCAATGGGAAGGATCAATGATGTTCTCATTGTTGCAAATATAAATTTGGTGCCCGTAGATTTTATCGTTCTTGATATTGATTGCAATATTTCTTGCTCTATTATTCTTGGTAAACCTTTCCTTAGAACGATTGGTGCAATTATTGATATGAAGGAAGGAAATATTAGATTCTAATTTCCATTAAAGAAAGGCATGGAGAACTTTCCAAGAAAGAAAGTCAAATTACCTTATGAATTTATCATGTGAGCTACTTATGAATTTAGTGCCAAAGATGGCGCTACTTAGATCTATCTTCGCTTTTATGCCTAGCTAGGGGCGTTAAACGATAGCACTAGTTGGGAGGCAACCCAATTTTCTTTGTGTTTTTTGTTTTTGTTCCTGTTTAGTAATAAATCTTGCATCTACCTTCTATTTAGATGTGTTTTTATCTTTTAATTAGTGTTTGTGCCAAGTAGAACCTATAGGATAACCTATGATGATAGTTGATTTGATTCTGCTGAAAAACAGAAACTTTGCGAGCACGAATATAGTTTTGTTAAATCACATAAACGTGATTTTGCGTTGATTCTTTTTGCTGATGATCAATAGACAAATTTTCCAGGACTTCCTATTTTGGTAGGATTTTAAAGTTCCATAACTTTGCGTTAGTTACAGATTGCTACAGACTGTTCTATTTTTGACAGATTCTGTTTTTCGTGTGTTGTTTGCTTATTTTTATGCATCTATGGATAGTAAAATAGTTTATAAACCATAGAGAAGTTCGAATACAGTAGGTGTAACACCAAAATAAATAAAGAATGAGTTCATTACAGTACCTTATGTGGTGGTTTTGTTTTCTTTCACTAACAGAGCTTATAAGATTTCTTGTTGAGTTTTGTGTTGTGAAGTTTTCAAGTTTTGGGTAATGCTTTGATGGACTATGGAATAAAGAGTGGCAAGAGCCTAAGCTTGGGGATGCCCAAGGCACCCCAAGATATTCAAGAATAGCCAAAAGACTAAGCTTGGGGTTTCCCCGGAAAGGCATCCCCTCTTTCGTCTTCGTTCAGTGGTAACTTTACTTGGTGCTATATTTTTATTCGCCACATGATATGTGTTTTGCTTGGAGCATCGTGTATTATATTAGTCTTTGCTTTTTAGTTTACCACAATCATCCTTGCTGTACACACCTTTTTGGGAGAAGCCTACTTGATTGCATTTATTAGAATATGCTATGTGCTTCACTTATATCTTTTGAGCTTGATAGTTTTTGCTCTAGTGCTTCACTTATATCTTTTAGAGCATGGCGGTGGCTTATTTTTGTAGAAATTGCTAGTCTCTCATGCTTCACTTATATTATTTTGAGAGTCTTTTAGAACAGCATGGTATTTGCATCCAAGTTGGGTATAATAAAATTGGTCCTAGAATGATAGGCATCCAAGTTGGGTATAATAAAAACTATCATAGGAAGTGGATTGGATGCTATGATCAATTTGATACTTGATAAATGTTTTGAGATATGGAGGTAGTGATATTAAAGTCCTTCTAGTTGGGTCATTATGAATTTAAAGAATGCTTGTGTTCAAGTTAGCAAGTCCCGTAGCATGCACGTATGGTTAAAGTTGTGTAACAAATTTGAAACATGAAGTGTACCTGGCTTGTGCATCCTTATGAGTGGCGGTCGGGGACGAGCGATGGTCTTTTCCTACCAATCTATCCCCCTAGGAGCATGCGCGTAGTGCTTGATTTTGATGACTTCTAAATTTTTGCAATAAGTATATCAGTTCTTTTGACTAATGTTGAGTCTGTGGATTATACGCACTTTTACCTTTCCACCATTGCTAGCCTCTTCGGTACCGTGCATTGCCCTCTCTCACCTTGAGAGTTGGTGCAAACTTCGCCGGTGCATCCAAACCCCATGATACGATATGCCCTATCACACATGAACCTCCTTATATCTTCCTCAAAACAGCCACCATACCTACCTATTATGGCTTTTCCATAGCCATTCCGAGATATATTGCCATGCAACTTTCCACCGTTCCGTTCATCATGACATACTTTACTTTTGTCATATTGCCATTGCATGATCATGTAGTTGACATCGTATTTGTGGCAAAGCCACCATGCATAATTTTCATACATGTCACTCTTGATTCATTGCACCATCCCGGTACATCGTCGGAGGCATTCATATGGAGTCATATCTTGTTCTAGTTTTGAGTTGTAATTCATATGTTGTAATCAATAGAAGTGTGATGATCATCATTATTGGAGCATTGCCCAAAGAAAAAAAAGGAAAAAAAAGAAGAAAGGCCAAAAAAAGAAAGGCCCAAAAAAAAGAAAAAAAGAAGAAGAAAATAAATAAAAGGGGTAATGTTACTATCTCTTTTTCCACACTTGTGCTTCAAAGTAGCACCTTGTTCTTCATGTAGTGAGTCTCATCTATTGTGTTTCAAAGTAGCACCATGTTTTTCATATAGTGAGTCTCATAGGTTGTCTTTTTCATACTAGTGGGAATTTTTTATTATAGAACTTGGCTTGTATATTCCTACGATGGGCTTCCTGAAATGCCCTAGGTCTTCGTGAGCAAGCAAGTTGGATGCACACCCACTAGTTTTCTTTTGTTGAGCATTCATTTATAGCTCTAGTGCATCTATTGCATGGCAATCCCTACTCCTCATGTTGACATCAATTGATGGGCATCTCCATAGCCCGTTGATTATCCTCGTCA
Organism: Triticum dicoccoides; assembly: GCF_002162155.2. Lineage (NCBI taxonomy): Eukaryota > Viridiplantae > Streptophyta > Magnoliopsida > Poales > Poaceae > Triticum > Triticum dicoccoides. The sequence continues at coordinate 579,866,899 of NC_041385.1, forward strand.
ATGTGAGACTTTCTCCTTTTTTCTCTTCTCCACACAATCCCCATCATCATATTCTATTTCACCCATAGTGCTATATCCATGGCTCACGCTCATGTATTGCGTGAAGGTTGAAAAAGTTTGAGATTATGTAAGTATGAAAAAGTTGCTTGGCTTGTCATCGGGGGTCTAGAAGTTGGGAACATCTTTGTGTGACGAAAATGAAGCATAGCCTAACTATATGATTTTGTAGGGATGAACTTTCTTTTGCCATGTTATTTTGAGAAGACATGATTACTTTGATTAGTATGCTTGAAGTGTTACTATTTCTTTTATCAATATGAACTTTTATTTTGAATCATTTGGATCTGAACATTCATGCCACAATAAAGAAAATTACATTGAGAATTATGCTAGGTAGCATTCCACATCAAAAATTCTGTTTTTTATCATTTACCTACTCGAGGACGAGCAGGAATTAAGCTTGGGGATGCTTGATACGTCTCCAACGTATCTATAATTTTTGATTGCTCCATGCTATTATATTACCCCTTTTGGATGTTTATGGGCTTTATTTTGCACATTTATATCATTTTTGGGACTAACCTACTAACCGGAGGCCCAGCCCGTATTGCTGTTTTTTTGCCTATTTTAGTATTTCAAAGAAAAGGAATATCAAATGGAGTCCAAACGGAATGAAACCTTGTAGGATCGAAAGTATGTCTAGAGGGGGGTGATTAGATTACTTGACCAAATGAAAACTTATCCTTTTCCCAATTTTAGTCTTTGGCAGATTTTATTTATCTTAGCACAAGTCAAGCAATCTCAACACAATTCAAGCAAGCATGCAAAGAGTATATGAGCAGCGGAAAGTAAAGCATGCAACTTGCAAGAATGTAAAGGGAGGGGTTTGGAGGATTCAAACACAATTGGAGACACGGATGTTTTTGTCGTGGTTCCGATAGGTGGTGCTATCGTACATCCACGTTGATGGAGACTTCAACCCACGAAGGGTAACGGTTGCACGAGTCCACGGAGGGCTCCACCCACGAAGGGTCCACAAAGAAGCAACCTTGTCTATCCCACCAAGGTTGTCTCCCATGAAGGACTTGCCTCACTAGCGGTAGATCTTCACGAAGTAGGCGATCTCCTTGCCCTTACAAACTCCTTGGTTCAACTCCACAATCTTGTCGGAGGCTCCCAAGTGACACCTAGCCAATCTAGGAGACACCACCACTACGGGAAACAGGAGATTTGCCGTTTGTGGATTACAGACGGCAAAGACCAAATTCCAGACGGCAAAGACTTTGCCGTCTGGAAGCAGACGGCAAAATTAGACGGCAAAGAATAGCCGACAAAGAATGCTTTGCCGTCTGCTGTTTATCGGGATGACGGCAAAGACTTTGCCGTCAGTCAAACTGATGTTTTGCCGTCACGCGATCTAATAACAGACGTCAAAGAAAAGCTCATTTGCCGTCAGCCGATTGAGTTTCTTTGCCGTTAGGCTCATAAAAGCACAGACGGCAAAGAATTTTACCTATTAAAATAATCTTAACCGATAGTCTATGTACAGAGGCTAGAAGTAACTAGCGGACAACAACAAACGCCACATTATCCATCGACACTTCGTTTGAAGAATCAACGATGAATGAACAAATTTTACTATACAAAATTACTATATTTACATAGAGTACACCACTACTTGCTAATCCAAGACAAAACAGAATACATCATTACTCTATTTAGACAGAATATTTCATGATAGCAGCACGAGATCTAACACGTCCAACCATCTTGAGTCCGATCTACGCCACCGCCTCCCTGCGAGCATCCCCTGTCCCTTCTCCTGTGCCCGTGGTCACCGGAGCCGCAGCAACCAGCAGCCGCGCACCTATCCCTTCTCCTTTCTTTCTCCAAGAATAGAGCACACTGACGGCACCATGGATGCCTAAGGAGCTGCCGCCGCTCCTCGAGGCCGGGGCCAGCGCCGGAGGTCGAGGCCGGGGCCAGCGCCGGAGGTCGAGGCCGGCGAAGGCCTACGGGGGTGACGGGGCCGGGGCCACCGCAGTCCGGCGGGGGAGACGAGGCACGAAGGCTGTCGGGGACGACGAGCGACGAGTCGTGGAGGTCGGGGCCGGCGGGCCGACTGACGATGGGGCCGGGGCAGCGGGCAAGATGGCGGCCAACGAGGCCGGGGTCGGCCGGCGAGGTGGTGACGGGCGCCGGCGGGCAAGATGGCGGCCAGTGAGGTCGGGGCCGGCCGACGAGGTGGTGACGGGCGCCGGCGGGCCTACGGTGGCGACGAGGAAACTGGCAGGCGCCGGTGGTGACGGGGGCGAAGTGGGGAGTGGCCGCGGCCGCGTGGGTCAAGTGGTGGCCGGCGAGGCCAGGACAGGGGAGAGGTGTTGGTCGGGGTCGGGGGTCGAGGTGGTGGCAGGCACCGGCCGGCGTGCTGGATTTGGGAGCGAGAGGGAGAGATACGTGAGGAAGAGAGAGAGAGAAACGAGCGGCGGGGGTGGGGATAAGGGAAACAGGCGTGGAGCGTGTGGGTTCTGTCCTCGGGGCGCGTGCATCGTGGGTGGGTGGGTGGTGTGTGCGTTCGATGGCCTGGTGGGGATATGCGTTTAAGATCTTGCCAAGTCATCAATCCGCGTGAGTGATCCGCGTGATGTGCTTTCTCTTTGCCGTCTGCAAAAAAAATACAGACGACAAAGAGCACACTTTGCCGTCTACCAAAACAAACACAGACGGCAGAGATTTCTTTGCCGTCTGTGTTATTTTTCGCAGACGGCAAAGTGTCTTTGCTGTCTGTGTTTGTTTTGGCAGACGGCAAAGTTAGTTTTTTCCCGTCTGTGGTTTTTTTGGCAGACGGCAAAGTGACTTTCCCGTCAGTGTTTTCTTTGCCGCCTGCTGATGACGGCAAACCTTTCTTTGCCGTCTACCCCGACGAAAAGCTGACGGCAAAGCTGCTCATAGACGGCAAACTAGCAGTTTCCTGTAGTGCACTCTCCAAGAAGTAACAAATGGTGTGTTGATGATGAACTCCTTGCTCTTGTGCTTCAAATGATAGTCTCCCCAACACTCAACTCTCTCTCACGGGATTTGGATTTGGTGGAAAAAAGATTTGAGTGGAAAGCAACTTGGGGAAGGCTAGAGATCAAGATTCATATGGTAGGAATGGAATATCTTGGCCTCAACACATAAGTAGGTGGTTCTCTCTCAGAAACAGCAAGTTGGAAGTGCAGGTTCGTTCTGATGGCTCTCTCTATGAATGAAGAGGAGGTGGGGGGTATATATAGCCTCCACATAAAATCTAACCATTACACACAACTTGCCAAACTCGGTGGGACCGAATCGGTAAACCCGGTCGGACCGATTTAGCAAATCTAGTGACCGTTAGGATTTTCGGTGGACCAACATGCAACTCGGTAAGACTGATATAGTTAGGGTTAGGGCATAACGTATCTCGGTGAGACCGATTACACAAAGTCGATGGAACCGATTTTGATAATAAGCTAACCAGAGAGTTGGTCAGGCAAACTCGGTGGGACCGGTTCGCTCATTTCGGTGGGACCGAAATGTTACGAAAAGGAAACAGGGAGTTTACATTGCAATCTCGGTGGTACCGAAACGTTACGAAGGGAAACAGAGAGATTACAATCCCATCTCAGTGAGACCGAGATCCCTATCGGTGAGACAGGTTTGCCTAGGGTTTGTAGCAGTGGCTATGACATCTGAACTCGGTGGCGCCGGATAGAAAGAATCGGTAGGGCCGAGTTTGACTTTTGGTTTAGGTCATATGTGGATGTGAGAAAGTAGTTGAGGGCTTTGGAGCATATCACTAAGCACTATGGAGCAAGAAACTCATTAAGCAACACATCATCTCTCCTTGATAGTATTGGCTTTTCCTATAGACTCAATGTGATCTTGGATCAGTAAAATATAAAATGTAGAGTCTTGAGCTTTTGAGCTTGAGCCAATCCTTTTATCCTTATCATTTTGAGGGGTCCACTTTTCTCATCCATGCCATGCCATTCATTGAGCTTTTCCTGAAATATTCATCTTGGAATGATGTTAGCTCAATGAGCTATACGTTGTTAGGAATTACCAAAACCACGTAGGGATAGTTGCACTTTCAATCTTCCCCTTTTTGGTAATTGATAACAACATATAGATTAAAGTTTCGACAAATGATAATAAGAGTGAAAAACATTGTCGTTTTGAGAAGTATGTGATAAGCAAGAGCTCCCCCTAAATTTGTGCATATTTTAAGATTTTCTTTGGACTGCAAATGCACAAAGAGTTAGGCTCATGGGTTACTCTTCCATGTCACATACATCTTGGTGGAGCGCTCACAATCTTATATTTACTAATTGGATGCATCAATAAAGACTCCACGTTAATCCTTGAATCTAGAAACAACAGCCATTAGATGTTATTAAGAAGGTAATATAAGCCGTTAGATGTCAAATTACTTCCACCGAGCCCTGAACAGTTTTTAGAAGAAAAAAAAAACAGTCCTGAGCGATCCCCTTAATGTCGTGATCCAACATATCTCTCTCTTCCCTTTCGTTGAGACCTATTCATATTCACGTCCCCATGGTGAAAAGCCCTAGCGCTGCCCTTCTCTATGCCATCCATCCTCAACTTTGAAGTTCTATACTGGATGGCTTTGGTGGACGTGGAGCCTGGATTGCATGTAAGGACTCCCACACGGAACTGCACCCCGGCTCTCTCCTATTGTCAATGAGCGGGTCTGCACAATGCGGCCTTGAGTTGGACGACCTGCATTGGACTGCAAGAGCGTCTTAATTCTGATGATACTAAACTATACGATCTGTCTTTCGAAGCAGGCTCCTGGGTCGATTTAGTCCATGGGTAGCTAGATTTGGACCGATGGAAACCCATGGACATACTACAGGTCTACAACTCGGGCTAAACGATTTCGTCAGTCAGCTCCGCCGACGCCAACATGGGTGATGACTAAACACTGGCAGCACCCCTCCCTCGGCCTCCCATGTGCTCACTGTGCACTGCAAGTGGTCGTGCAAATTCAGAATAAGGTCTTTGTTTTCTCATATACCGTTCCACTGTGTTACCTCCATTGCCATATATACATTGTGAATTGCATGTATAGGATAGATATCTACAGTATGATGCAAAAGAATTACGTGTAATATGATCAATCTGTCTAATTTTTGGTATTACAAGAATTAGGGTATGTTATAAAGTCCTAACAATTTTCATCATATTTGGTCTACCTACGCACATGTGCCGTACCAGCCATCAGACTCTCCCTGAAAGAAAAATTAATGGCAGGCTTTATGTATGGTCGTACACACCTGGATCCATTCATCAATCAATCCTTTATCGCACATGTTCGCGATTGCTGCACCATGTTGCACAATGCGCCTCCATCAATCGGCAAGTCCCAATGGAGACAGTTTGGTGCAGCTGTGCAACGTAGGCAGCAAGAAGTCAGAGCCATCCAAGGACATGAGCACGAAGTGCTGCGAAAAAGCCTCGGCTGGCAGCAAATGAGTAGGGCGAACATGAAAGGTATTGTTAGCATTGTTTGTTCTGTAACTTCTCCTGGTATCTTCTATCCTTTTGGTTATTTCATTCTGTCTCTGAAAGCTACAAGTATGTGCCGTGCACATTTGATCCTGCGTATAAATGAATGCCCGAAATTATTTCTCTTTTCATAAATATCTCCACTGGATTTACTGTTATGATCTGTTCAATTAATAGAGATTTAAATCATAACTTGCAACAATGCCGAATTCAGATTTTGATACATTATGTGTACACTTGAGGTTATAAAGGATTTTTTTTGACCAGTTTAGCTCTGCCTTGATCTATATAAATACAATAATTCATACATGAGTTTTACTTACTTCTTTTTAATTGGAATCCATTACTTACCATGTTGCAACATAATTATGGCACGCATACAGAAATTCATTGATTTACTTTTATCTACCGCATTGATAGTTACTGGCTTTAGATTTCTCTAGGAAAATCACATTGCTCGACAACCCTGAATGTTCTTTTCGGTTAGTATCTATTGATTACAGCTCCACTTTGGCGCTGTTTCCTCACTTTTACTTGCTTTTTCATCTCTAATGTAAATGATCTGACTGGTCTGCACAGCTTATACAATAATTTTAGACCCAAGTATATGGCGAAATAACACAGGTTTCGAAAAAAAAAAAAAGATAAAGCAAGTATTGCACAGCTCATGTTGACATATGATGCTATCTGTCGGATACCAAACTATACTTGTGCGCGACATCATGGTAGCATTAAATATCTATATGACTCTGAACTTTAGACAGTAGCCCTCCACGGCTGAAGATGAGCACTAACCTATTTAGTTTATAAGAACAATGACGCTCTTTGCTTCCAATGGGTTTTGGCCTGACGCAAACATACATGTACATGCACGTTCATAATTTTGGAGCAAATCATTTTAACTTGAGATACAATTTCTATCTGTAATTGTGGCCTGTATTACCTCCTATCTAAGTTGTTCAAATAAACACGTACCCAGCTGTGTTATGATACCATTGCACTATCCTAACAGGAAATGGAATCGCCACAGAAAATTCACATGTTGAGGAGCTATATATAAATAGGTACATGCACGAGGCTGTTCTATGTTGGAAGGCAAACAGACTGCTGGAGTTATTCTATCTGATGTTAAGTCGAGCATGTTCGATTACACCTTCTACGAGTTTGGTCAGGTTATTAATTATTTGGCGTGCCTTTATATTTCCTACACTTATCATAGTTTTCATTTAAATTAAATTTCCCTTTTTGGATTATGGAACTACATCCAGCTTTAGCTATCTGCTCTAATTAAAATGGTTGCCTTGACTATTTCAGGCTTGTCGTACTGAAAGATTAAGGGATATCTTTATGACGTGCCCACATTAAGTTTAGGTGACTTCTTAATTGTTTATCTATCTATTCCTATCAATATGGCGTACAATTTTGTTAGAAGATGGTTCATAATTTTTTATGCATAGCTACCTTCCTTATAACAAGTCAAATGCTTCTTCCATGTCTTATTATGATCCGGTGGTTGAAAATACTATTTTGATTTGCATACCATTTTACAATACTCTACTATTTACATTGTCAACAAAATTCATTTATTTTACCACCTAATTATGTTTATTAAATCGATGACAACTAAAGTTAACCTCTTGCAAAAATTTGGAGAGTGTGCAAGAGTTCACATAAAAGCCTAGATAGTGAAATTCTTTGTCAATATATTTATACCACTTTGCAAGCCCAGATAAGAATGCATTTGCCCTCAGATATTTTTGTGCATGCCATGTCTATATGTGATTTAGAGTATGTCCAAAGTCACATTTTGTTTTTCTTAATTTAGTCTCTTATTTTCTTATATACTTCCGTGAATAAGAAAATTCTATGCAAATGGTCCATAAATATCTTGGAAATTTTCCATACAGTAAGAAAATGTCTAATATTTTCAATACTAATATTTGATCTACGAATTTGTGAGTTTCCTATATTTTAAATATGTAAATGAGTATACTCCTAATAATACTTTATCTTGGCATGTCATGCAAATAACTAGCCCGTGCAGATGCACGCGTTGATGACTAGTGATAATAATTGAATACATGCACTCGTCACCAATCAAAGTGAATGATCATATAGAGATAAATGGGATAATGTCATCCAACAAGCATAAATGTAGCATATGATCAAACACATGATCATCCAGGTATCACACAGACATAAAGTATCTCAAACAAGCAAGTAAAGTTCAACCACCAAAGCAAGAGAGAATAAAAAGCAACACTCTCTCTCGAAGCCTATGATCTATACATTTTTCTCCCCCTTTGGCAACAAGTTACCAAAAAGTTCATAGAAAATGCATAGCACTAAATCGTCTCTTGGGCTTGATCTTCAGGTGGTGGTGTAGAGATGGCTCCTTGGACAAAGACTTCAGTAGATGTGGATGGAGCTGGAGGTGTAGGTGCTGGAGCTGGTTGCACTGGAGCTGTAGGAGCTATAGCTGGTGCAGATGAAGTGGCTCTGGTGTCTTTCACTGGCACTACAGCTGATCTCTGAGCTCTAGGCACTCTAGCAAATGCATCAGTGGTTGTCTTGCCCTTCCTCTCCTGCATATCATCCTAAAGCTGCTCAACAACAGACTGGATCTCAGTTACCTTCACATCCAAGTTATAGAACTTCTGCTCCATGATCCTCTCCAGGCTCTCCTGGTTTTGAGTCAAGGTGGCCAGCCCCTTCTCAATCCTCAGAGTGGATGCAATCAAGTAGCCTAGCTGATCTTGTTTGCTCTTCAAAAAGTACTGAGATGCCTCTTCCATTGTTGGCATCTTGGTAGCCTTCTCTGTCCTTGCCTTCTCCTTCTTTGCTTGAGCATGCACAGAAGACGGTTCATCTTCATCCATAACCACTTGGTTGTCCTCAAAGTCTGGATAGATAGGCATGTGATCCTTGTCCAACAAGTATGTGCGAGTGCCCATCTTGGAGTTAATCAGCTCCTGGATCTATGGGGCATACCCACAACTTCTCTTTTAGTTAGTTGTTGTCCTCTTGATAGTTTCAACTATAAGGCGCATGACCTTGAACTTCTGTGGCACATCAAATAAGTGTAGCAAGTTTATTGCATGGCCTCTGATCATGTTGTGATCACCTGACTTGGGCAAGAGAGTGTGCCTGAGGATCCTGTTGATGGTTGGCAGTCCTGACAGAAGATAATGTACTGATCCAAACTTATGTGTTTCAACTGCAGCATCTGGGATCTCCTTGTACATATGTGCCATAGTGTTGTGATCCATCTTCTTCTTGGCATATACATCCAAGTCATCCTCTTTCTCCTTAGGTGCATTGATCAGATTAGCCCATTCTTCAATAGATGATTGGTACCTAGTACCTTCAGACATCCATACTATCCTGCCATCTGGATAGAAGTGTGCTGTGGAGTATAATTGCATTATGAGCTCATCATTCCACTTTGTGAGCTTCTGCCCAACAAAGTATGCCACTCCACAAGCACTGAAACTGTCATACACACCAGGATAGTGTTCTTCATTCTCCTTCATGTAGGTCCAGTCCATCCACCTCATGTCACACACTATTGGCTTCTTGTCCAGCAACACTGTCTCATAGAAATCTTGTTGTTCCTTTGTATGGAACCTGTAGTCAACAGTAGTCCTTCTCCTGACTGCATAAGGATCAGACAACCTCCACTGTCTGAGGCCTGCATCCTTTCTCAGCTTCATGTTCTCAGCCACAGGATGAGCATCATTATGATCTAGAATTTTTGGCTTCAACTTTCTCAAGACATGCTCTTCATCATCTTCCTCTTCAGCAACAGTCTCAGGCACTGGGGCCTTATTCTTCTCAGCAGTAGATATGTTTCTGGTATTCCTCTTAGGTGCAATCTTGGGCTTGGAGGCAGCTTTGGGTGCTTCTTTGGGCTTTGATGATGCAGCCCCTGACTTGATAGCATCACACATAAGCTTCTGAGCCTTGGGTGCTGGTGCAGCAACCTCTTCTTCTTCTTCTTCTTATTCAGAGTCTCTCCTCATAGAGGGATTGCCAAGAACTTTGGCAGTAGTGGTTCTGACTCTCTTTTTCTTTTTGTCTTGGTCAACTGCTTCATCTTCTGACTCAATAGTAAACTTCATGGTTTCTCCAGTGGCAACCTTCCTAGGTTTGGAAGTGGGAATCCTTCTTGCAGGTGCTTTCTTCTGCACTCCTGGCTTAGTGGTTGCAACTGAGCCATGCTCCTTTTTGAGCACCTTCTTCTTGGAAGTGGCCTCATCCTCAACTGCAACATAGTCTTCATCCTCAGATTCTGAGGTTTTCTTCTTTCTGGCCCTGGTGGGAGCTTTGGGTAAGTTGCTTGGGGTGCTCCTGCTACCATCATCAGAGGTGCTAGAGGGACTAGTGCCCTCACTCATTTGAATCTGCTCCTCTAACTTGTTCTGGCTATCACTTTGATCAGACATAGTGCAAACACTGACTGCAGACCCTGTGAATAGATATAGATGAGATAGAGTGGATGAGCATCACAAAACACAGAGGTTTTTGCAAAAGAATGAGTCAAAAACTTAGTTTTAGTTTTCCACAGAAAGCATTTCGGATCAACCGATTTGTAAACTCGGTGATACCGAAGCAGCTTTTGGAACCTAAACTAGTGAACTCGGTCACACCGAGTCACAGTTCCGTGGCACCGAGACTACTAGGGTTTCACAAAGTCCTGAACTCGGTCACATCGATTTGCAATTCTTGGTCAGACCGAGAATCACTTGTGCAATGGCCTTAGCCAAATCGGTGGAACCGAGTTCTACAACCCGGTGGGTCTGAGATGGTTTCGGCGGAAACCTAACCCTAAATTTTCAATTCATCTCTAATCTACGGAGTGTTTTGACCAGACGGGATTATTTCAATCGTGGCAAGATTCATGGCGAACACAATGTGCTAGGAATCGGATGGGGATAGCACAATGATCGAGTTCATACCCTAGTTCGGCGATGAACTCGCTACGTCGGCAACGGCGGGGATGATTTCCGTTGACGGCGGCGGAGACCAGCGACTGGAGGCGGCTGGCGACGAGGAGGACGATCCGGAGACCCTTGAGGCAGAGCGGGCTACGCGTGGGTGAAGGAGTTTGGAGAAAGTTTCCAAATTTTTGCCCATGGTATATATAGCCCGACCCTGTCGGTGTGACCGAGTGGAACAACTCGGTGGCACCGAGATGCATAACTGTTGATAGTTACAGCAACTCGGTGTGACCAAAAAGTTCAAATCGGTTGCACCGAGATTGAAAACCTAGATCGACTTAGTGATCTCGGTATGACCAAAATGGAAGAATCGGTCAGACCTAAACGCACAAAGAAGTTTTGGAAGTTTAAGTCTATGACGAATCGGGGACTCCGAGTGCTCTTCAAACAGAGTGGTTCGAATCTGACTTGATCAAATTTTGTGATGTAGCATGAATAGAGTTTGAGACAAGAAAAGCATAGATAGCTAGAGAAGGTTCTTAGGCATTCTTGTCCATCCACTTGGAAAAAGAAAAAGAAATCAATCAATCAAAACAACAAGTGGATGTCCTCGAATGAGTAAAATATGCAACCAACATGCTCACACAATAAAATGGCAAATGAAATATGTGGCAAAGCATGCACAACCAATTCTAGCATCTATCAAGCAATTGGTGATGACTAGGTCATCTATATATGAGTATATTGACTTAGGAGTCAAATGAGAACATTTGATCATAGGTCATACTCATCGTTTAAGCTCAAGTGGGGTTACCACTTTTACATAATGCATTGATGTGTTCACACCATTAGAGTTGCTTTGACTCAATTCTTAGAGTAAAGCTCCCCCTAGATGTGAGATCCCCCTTTAGAGGGATGAACTAACCTTGGGTTTTGTCGATGATGACTTCATGTAGGTGTTGAATATGTGGATGCTCAATGTTGATGTAGATCATTTGGAGCAATCCTTTGGAGTGAGTTGCACTTTCAATACCGACACGGGTTAGTCCCACAAGGAACAAACAAGGATATCCATAGACATAGAGTGATGCACACATAAGATGATGTCTATGAAAGCATTAGGTTACCTTGTCCCTTGTCTTACCAACGAGAGGGTTTGTGACTCCTTGAACTAGTGCAAGATGTGGAAGTTGATTGCACTTGTTATTGCCAAAATGATATGAGTGAAATATGTTGGCGGAGTCACCCTCAAGAACTCTCTAGTTCTTCTTCTTCGGGATCCACATCATCTTGATGGGAATCCTTGGAGTTGTAGTTGTACTTAATGAAGTAGAGCTTGATGTAGTCTTGGGAACCCACTTGACCAAGGCCTTTGGAGCTTCTTCAAATGCATCAATCTCTTCTTGAAGCTTGTCCTTGCCTTTTTGCTTGTGGTCTTGTGGTGGAAGATCATCTTGAGCTTGTGTCCCCTTGAAGGAAGTAGGATCATACTTCTCTTGTTGAGCAACAAACTTTGTCTTGGGGTATTGATCTTCTTCCCACTCAACTCCATTGGCATTGAACTTTTGTTCAAAACCAACACCTTGGTTCTTCCGGTGCCTTCCTTGCTTGCGTATAATTTCCTCAAATTGCTTACTCCCGGCAAGGCTTTTGTAAACACCTTTCTCTATAATTCCCTTCAATAAGCTATTTTCTTGCTCAAGTGTAACTTGGCTAAGAGAACCATTAGTGGAATCAAGAGAACTACTAGAAGCAACAATATTGGATTTAGCATGATTATTGTTACTACTAGAGGAAGAATCCTTCTTGTTCTTTTTAATAGACTTGACTTGAGGCATGTAAGTAGATAAGAGTAAACGCTTGGCAATGTAAGAAGAACTTTTCTTACGGAGATCATCATTGATTGCCTTTAAGAACTCATGCTCTTGCTCAAGGTTGAGCTTTTCAAAGCGTAACTTCTCATGAGTCCTTAAAAGTTCTCGATGATCTTCTAAGATAGTTTCATGAGCTAACTTAAGAGTGTTTAGTTCTTTAGTTAGCAGCTCAATCTTCTCCTTATCATTGTCATTCGTTTTATGTTGATTAGCATGATTAATTGAAGTTTCATCATAGTATTCATCACTAGAGTTATCAACAAGTAAATCATCATCACCTAACAAGTCATCTTCATCACTATTGAAATCAACATACTCAGGGTGTGTTACCTTTGGGCCTTTAGCCATGAAGCATCTTCCAAGTCCTTCATTTGGTGAATCAAATATGTCGTAGGAGTTGGTTGACACAAGTGCTAGACCGGCAACACCTTCATCTTGAGTATATTCGGAGTCAGAGTGATAGCTTCTCTCGGAGTGATTGTCGGAGTCGGAGCCGGATACCCATTCACCAACATGAGCTTGATGTCTTCATTTTGTGTAGCTCCTCGATGACTTGTCCTTCCTTTCCGAATCCTTGCTTCTCCGGGATGTTCTTCGTTCATAACGATCATCTCTACTCCTCCTCTCTCTTGGTGGTGATTCTTCTCTTCTACTTCTTCTCTTGGGTGATTCTTCTCTTCTTTTGTAGGGTGTCGTACACTCATTGGAATAGTGTCCGAGTCTCCCACAATTGTAGCAATTGTGCTCTCGACTAGAAGATCTTTTGTCATTGTAGGACCTTGACTTGGAGCTTCTCTCTTTGCTTCTATTCTTGTAGAACTTGTTGAAGTTCTTCACCATTAGGCTTAATTCTTCATTGAAGGTTTGTTTCTCACTTGATGATGTGGGGGCTTCACATGAGGCTTTGTAAGCACCACTTGACTTGTTGTGAAGTTCCTCCTTATCCTTGAGTGACATCTCATGAGCAAGAATTCTTCCAATGACTTCAGTTGGCTTGAGATCTTTGTAATTGGGCATCATTTGGATCAATGTGCACACGGTATCATATTTTCTGTCCAAAGCTCTTAGGATCTTCTTGATGATGAATTTGTTGGTCATCTCTTCACTTCCTAAGCTGGCAAGCTCATTTGTGATAAGAGCAAGCCTAGAGTACATTTCAGCGACACCTTCACCATCCTTCATTTCGAACTTGTCAAGTTGACTTTGGAGCACATCCAACTCGGATTCCTTGACGGAGTCGGTACCTTCATGCATATCGATCAAGGTATCCCAAATTTCCTTTGCATTCTCAAGATGGCTGATTTTGTTGAATTCTTCGGGGCACAATCCGTTGAAGAGGATATCACAAGCTTGAGTGTTGTATTGCAGCATCTTCAACTCTTCCGCGCTAGCTTCACGGTTCGGTTCTTTCCGATCAAAGAAATCACCTTGCAAGCCAATACACACAATAGCCCAAACGGCGGGGTTATGTCCAAGAATATGCATTTTCATCTTATGCTTCCAACTAGCAAAATTAGTACCATCAAAGTAAGGACCTCTATGGTGATAATTTCCCTCGCTAGACGCCATACTCTCCTAGGTTGTGAAACCAAGGCTATGACCACCAAAAGCTATGGAAATCAAAGCAAATGGAGACCAAAGCTCTAATACCACTTGTAGGATCGAAAGTATGTCTAGAGGAGGGGTGATTAGACTACTTGACCAAATAAAAACTTATCCTTTTCCCAATTTTAGTCTTTGGCAGATTTTAGCTATCTTAGCACAAGTCAAGCAATATCAACACAATTCAAGCAAGCATGCAAAGAGTATATGAGCAGCGGAAAGTAAAGCATGCAACTTGCAAGAATGTAAAGGGAGGGGTTTGGAGGATTCAAACGCAATTGGAGACACGGATGTTTTTGTCGTGGTTCCGATAGGTGGTGCTATCGTACATCCACATTGATGGATACTTCAACCCACAAAGGGTAACGGTTGCGCGAGTCCACGGAGGGATCCACCCACGAAGGGTCCACGAAGAAGCAACCTTGTCTATCCCACCATGGTCGTCGCCCACGAAGGACTTGCCTCACTAGCGGTAGATCTTGACGAAGTAGGCGATCTCCTTGCCCTTACAAACTCCTTGGTTCAACTCCACAATCTTGTCAGGCTCCCAAGTGACACCTAGCCAATCTAGGAGGCACCACTCTCCAAGAAGTAACAAATGGTGTGTTGATGATGAACTCCTTGCTCTTGTGCTTCCAATGATAGTCTCCCCAACACTCAACTCTCTCTCACAGGATTTGGATTTGGTGGAAAGAAGATTTGAGTGTAAAGCAACTTGGGGAAGGCTAGAGATCAAGATTCATATGGTAGGAATGGAATATCTTGGCCTCAACACATGAGTAGGTGGTTCTCTCTAAGAAACAGCAAGATGGAAGTGTAGGTTCGTTCTGACGGCTCTCTCTACGAATGAAGAGGAGGCGGAGGGGTATATATAGCCTCCACACAAAATCTAACTGTTACACACAACTTGCCAAACTCGGTGGGACCGAATTGGTAAACTTGGTCGGACCGATTTAGCAAATCTAGTGACCGTTAGGATTTTTGGTGGGACCGACATGCAACTCCGTAAGACCGATATGGTTAGGGTTAGGGCATAACGTAATCTCGGTGAGACCGATTACACAAACTCGATGGAACCGATTTTGGTAATAAGCTAACCAGAGAGTTGGTCAAGTAAACTCGGTGGGACTAGTTCGCTCATTTCGGTGGGACCGAAATGTTACGAAAAGGAAACAGGGAGTTTACATTGCAATCTCGGTGGGACCTCTCGCTCATCTCGGTGGTACCGAAATGTTACAAAGGGAAACAGAGAGATTACAATCCCATCTCGGTGAGACCGAGATCCCTATCGGTGAGACCGATTTGCCTAGGGTTTGTGGCAGTGGCTATGACATCTGAACTCGGTGGCGCCGGATGGAAAGAATTGGTAGGGCCGAGTTTGACTGTTGATTTAGGTCATATGTGGATGTGATAAAGTAGTTGAGGGCTTTGGAGCATATCACTAAGCACTATGGAGCAAGAAACTCATTAAGCAACACCTCATCCCTCCTTGATAGTATTGGCTTTTCCTATAGACTCAATGTGATCTTGGATCACTAAAATATAAAATGTAGAGTCTTGAGCTTTTGAGCTTGAGCCAATCCTTTTATCCTTAGCATTTTGAGGGGTCCACTTTTCTCATCCATGTCATGCCATTCATTGAGCTTTTCCTGAAATATTCATCTTGGAATGATGTTAGCTCAATGAGCTATACGTTGTTAGGAATTACCAAAACCACCTAGGGATAGTTGCACTTTCAATCTCCCCTTTTTGGTAATTGATGACAACATATAGATCAATGCTTCGATAAATGATAATAAGAGTGAAAAACATTGTCGCTTTGAGAAGTATGTGATAAGCAAGAGCTCCCCCTAAATTTGTGCATAGTTTAAGATTTGCTTTGGACTGCAAATGCACAAAGAGTTAGGCTCATGGGTTACTCTTCCATGTCACATACATCTTGGTGGAGCGCTCAAAATGATAATAATTGAATACATGCACTCATCACCAAGCAAAGTGAATGATCATATAGAGATAAACGGGATAATGTCATCCAACAAGCATAAATGTAGCATATGATCAAACACATGATCATCCAGGTATCACACAAACATAAAGTATCTCAAACAAGCAAGTAAAGTTCAACCACCAAAGCAAGAGAGAATAAAAAGCAACACTCTCTCTCGAAGCCTATGACCTATACATTTTTCTCCCCCTTTGGCAACAAGTTACCAAAAAGTTCATAGAAAATGCATAACACTAAATCGTCTCTCAGGCTTGATCTTCAGGTGGTGGTGTAGAGATGGCTCCTTGGACGAAGACTTCAGTAGATGTGGATGGAGCTGGAGGTGTAGGTGCTGGAGCTGGTTGCACTGGAGCTGTAGGAGCTGTAGCTGGTGCAGATGAAGTGGCTCTGGTGTCTGTCACTGGCATTGCAGCTGATCTCTGAGCTCTAGGCACTCTGGCAAATGCATCAGTGGTTGTCTTGCCCTTCCTCTCCTACATATCATCATGAAGCTGCTCAACAACAGATTGGATCTCAGGTACCTTCACATCCAAGTCATAGAACTTCTGCTCCATGATCCTCTCCAGGCTCTCCTGGTTTTGAGTCAAGGTGGCCAGCCCCTTCTCAATCCTTATAGTGGATGCAATCAAGTAGCCTAGCTGATCTTGTTTGCTCTTCAAAAAGTACTGAGATGCCTCTTCCATTGTTGGCATCTTGGTAGCCTTCTCTGTCCTTGCCTTCTCCTTCTTTGCTTGAGCATGCACAGAAGATGGTTCATCTTCATCCATAACCACTTGGTTGTCCTCAAAGTCTGGATAGATAGGTATGTGATCCTTGTCCAACAAGTATGTGCCAGTGCCCATCTTGGAGTTAATCAGCTCCTGGATCTGTGGGGCACGCCCACAACTTCTCTTTTGGTCAGCCGCTGTCCTCTTGATAGTTTCAGCTATAAGGCTCATGACCTTGAACTTTTGTTGCACATCAAATAAGTGTAGCAAGTTTATTGCATGGCCTCTGATCATGTTGTGATCACCTGACTTGGGCAAGAGAGTGTGCCTGAGGATCCAGTTGATGGTTGGCAGTCCTGACAGAAGATAATGTACTGATCCAAACTTATGTGTTTCAACTGCAGCATCTGGGATCTCCTTGTACATATGTGCCATAGTGTTGTGATCCATCTTATTCTTGGCATATACATCCAAGTCATCCTCTTTCTCCTTAGGTGCATTGATCAGATTAGCCCATTCTTCAATAGATGATTGGTACCTAGTACCTTCAGACATCCATACTATCCTGCCGTCTGGATAGAAGTGTGTTGTGGAGTAGAATTGCATTATGAGCTCATCATTCCACTTTGTGAGCTTCTGCCCAACAAAGTCTGCCACTCCACAAGCACTTTATGAGCTCATCATTCCACTTTGTGAGTTTTCTCAACTTTTGAAAATAGGATCATTTGATTTTATTTATTTCATCTTCAATTATTTGTATAATAAAAATATGAGAGAGGGAATAAAATGACTTTCCCAAAATAAAGAAGTATTGAGGATTTGATAATAAAAAATCAAATAATATTTTATTTTGGAGTTTATTACTATTTTATTTGAATTTAAGAAAAATGTGCGTTTTTCAAAATTGCATTTAGGCCCCAAATAAATATTCATCTTGACCGGCTTGATTTTAGAAGTCGGGGAAAATTTATTTCGGGATTTTTGAAGTCCGTTTAGTATTTCTTTTATTTGTTTTTCTGCGCGAAAGTATTTTAAAAAAGAAACCTACTTTGGGCCATGTTCGGCCAGGACTCCGCCTGGCCGGGCCTTTATAAAGCGCTGTCCGAGCCCACCCGAGCCTCAGCCCGCCCCGCGCCAAACCCTAACCCTAGCCCCGCGCCGCCGCCGCTGCCTCTACCGCCGCGCCGCCGCCGGATCCCGCCGCTGCCGCCCCGCCGACGCCGCCGGATCCCGCTGCAGCCGACGCCCACCGCCGCCCGCCGCCGCCACCCCGCCGGACCCCGTTGCCGCCCCACCGACCTCGCTGGACCCGGCCGCCGACCTCGCCGTAGGTAGCCCCGCCCCGCTGCCGGCGGTTTTCCTCGAGAAAACCGCTTGGTTTTCTGCCGGTTTTTCGTTCGTTTTTTTTAAAACCTAGGTCTATTTTTACGGTTTAGTTTATTTAGCGGACGTTCGTCCGTACGTGCGTTTTAACGAACGATTTTCGTCGTTTAGCCACAAACAGCAAACCTTCGTTCGTTAGCCTGTTCGTAAGTTTTTCTTTTACTTGGATTTTCCACGATTATTTCTGATCGCGATTTCCGATCTGTTTTTCGTTTTAGTTTATCTTTTTGCTCGTTTATCGGAATCAGGCGATTCAAGCGCCTAGAGTTTCGTATGGAAACCCTCTTTCCGTTTAACCAAGTCAAACAAGTTTTTTCTTCTATAAAATTTGACTTAGGTCCAGATTAGTAAACGAAGCTTGTTTCTTTCGCCGTTTGACTTTCGTTGTTTCGTTTGATTTGATTCTTTTTGCAAACCGGAGTTCTTAAGTTGAACTTTCTAGTTAGATATTTTATTTGAGTTTTACCCATGCATTAGATGAGTACTTATTGTATGCTTGTTTGTTTGTTTGCAATAGAGTACCAGGAGTGCGCCGCTTGCTACTTTGAATCTCTAGGTTTCCCGGATCATCGGCAAGGCAAGTAACACTTTGATCATACCTCTTTACTACCCAGTTTTATTGCATTAGATCAATCCTCCACAATTGCATGATTAGGATCTGATTAATATGTGGGTTTTGGGAAGTAGATGAGGTAGTACCTATTACTTGTTTTATTATCAAACCCTTGGGAGTTACTCTACGTCTGCTTATTATGCCATGCTATGCTAGTAGACGTGGATTGGGTGAGTGTATCCATGACAGATGTGAGATTTTTAATTAATGGTTTATTTAAGGTGGCAACTTTAATACACATCTGGGTGGATTGAGGCACCTGGGTATTCCAGTGATTGCATGTTTTTCTTTTGGACCGCCACCCAGGCTCAAAGGGATCAAGAGATTATTCATGCTAGAAACTTCCGTGTGCAGCCATAAGCTACTATGGGCTCTAGCATAGTTGATTAAGTCGTGCGAACTCTTACAGTAGTAGACTAGCAGATGTAGGGGAAAGTAGGTGTAACTGTCTACCCGGTCGTAAGGTGCTAGTGCTTCTGAAAGACTATGTCTCGGTCATCCGTTTCTCAAACACCATGTAGTGCGAGAATCCCAACGGAGGGGATCGAGTCTTGTGGGGAAAAGTGTGCAAACCTCTGCAGAGTGTATAAACTAATCATGGTTAGCCGTGTCCCCGTTATGGACGTTTTGAGTATCTAGTACTTGGATTATCATGTCAATCTCATCATGTTACTTTAATTAATTTTGTTGGGTTTTAATGATGATGTTTAATTGGGATTGAGAGGGTGTCTGCACTCTCAATGTTTAACAACCACCATGATAGTTAAATAAAATTTATTCCTTTGCAGTAGGGAAAATTTGGCTTTACGCAAAAACTGTAACCATAGAGCTTTCCACCAGCCATATATGCATGTAGTATAGCTTTATTCTTTCTTTACTCTCTATGTGATACATTGCCAGCATATTCCATGTGCTGACCCGTTTTCGGGCTGGAACGTTCATGTTGCAGACTTTTCAGACAACGGGTAAGGTGCCTTTAGGTCGTGGTTCTATACTCAATGATGTCGTTGGAGTTGATGGACTCACTTATCTTCCAAGCCTTGTGCTGTTATCGTTATTAGATGGCCTTAAGCCATATTTATTGTAATAAGTTCTCTTTTGAGACATTCGATGTAATAAGTGTGTGATTGCTACTCCGTTATAAATCATTCAAGTACTGTGCGTGTCAGCATTACTAATCCAGGGATGACACTGATGCACAAAGATCAAACTATTTCAGGTCTGGTCGCTACAAGATGGTATTAGAGCACACGCTGACTCTAGGACACGACCACTAAGCTAAAAGCCCTAGATCACTACTCACTCTTCTCACTTCTGACTCCTCATCTTTTCTACTCTTTTAGGATGGCGGATGCAAGGAACAAGTTCACGCAACCGGATGAAGATACACCCTTTGGACGTCACTTGAAGGAAGTCACGAGATACCTGAACATCGGAATACCAAGCTTCACCGGGACCTACAACGCCACTTTACCTGAAGAGGAGCGCTGGATGGTTCAAGTTCAAGTTCCAGGAAGGACGTTCATGCCCGTCACTGAGCCCATAGAGTTTTCCTTTGATGAACCAACCTGGAGTCTAGGAAAGAGCATGGCAGCCCACATCACAATGGGACGTATTGGAGAAGTTTACCACAAGGACCTCAGGGATACAATCTACCAGATTTGTGGGCTCCGAGATGAGCAATGGGATATGATCAGCACCAGGAAGGATAGATCAATTGCAGCTTTCATCCAGGAGTTAAACCAGCACATTCGACGCCAGGAGAACCAGATGTGCACATGCATGTTAGACCTGAAGAAGGCCATGACCAAGATCACGGAACCGGAGGAAGAACTCAAGTCTACACGCGATGGTTATGAGGAGGAAATAGCAACACTAGTGGAGAAGAATGATGATCTGAAGAAGAAGCTAAAATTGTTCATGGGATTTCCCGCAACTGGAGGAGAAGAAGATGATTGCACTTGCCTAGAGAACTACATCATCATTGACGACACCGACTCAGACCCAAACGATAGTGATGATGATTATGTTAATGAAGCTGGAGCAGATATCATGGAGTCTTCATCGGAGCAGTTTTTCTAGTCGACCACCATAACAGTAGTAGTATTCCCCCATGTATCTAGTATAGTCCAAGCACTTTTATAACGCTAGTTAGATCGTTGTATGCCCTTGTTTGATTGAATGAAGTGATTTTGTTTGCATTGCCTCATGTACATATGGGTAGTGTTTTCGCTCTAGACCTCATTCTATTCTATATTCTCATCTTTTCTAAAACCCTCAGATGCCTCGGAGACGTGACAAGGGATTTGCTTTCCCACCGGAGCTCACTCAGTTGATCCAGCAGCAGAATGCATTGATGTAGTTGCTAGTCCAGAATCAGAATCAGGGGAACAACAACAACAATAACAACCCACCACCGCCACCACCTGTTGATCACTTAACCCGTTTTCTTAGGCTAAATCCATCGGTGTTCTCTAGTAGCACCGAGCCGATTGTTGTAGATGATTGGCTCCGCAAGACAGTAAGGGAGTTAACCACTGCAGGATGCACAGATGCGGAGAGGGTGCGTTTTGCCGCACATCAGCTGGAAGGACCTGCAGCATCATGGTGGGAGAATTTCACAGCCACTTATCATATCGACACTATCACATAGGATCAGTTTTAGCGGGCTTTCCATACTGCCCATGTTTCAGTAGGAGCTACGACCATGAAGAAGCGTGAGTTTCGCAACTTGCGCCAAGGAGGACGGACAGTTGGCCAGTATGTGGATGACTTTAGTAAGCTAGCACGTTATGCCCCAGATGACATTGCTACGGATGCAGCTAAGTAGGAGAAGTTTCTGGATGGACTGAATGATGAGCTGAGCATGCAGTTGATGGTAGCAACTTTCAACAACTACCAGGAGTTGGTAGATCGTGCTCATATGATTGAAGGGGAGCAGCAGCAGATTGAGAACTGCAAGAGGAACTATGGACAAGGGAAGTACAATTCTGGAGCTCAACAGAAGCCACATTTTACCCCGAAATCGGGAGGACATTTCCAGCATAACCATGGAGGAGGTAGCTCGCACAATCATAATGGCCCCAAGAATGGTAACAGGAATGGAGGAAGTAACGGACAGAACCGCACCAACCCATCAACCCCAGCCAAGAGAGACCTGAGCCAAGTCACTTGCTTTAAGTGCCAGAAGACTGGACATTATGCCAATGAATGTCCTGAAGCCTAGAATGGAAATGGCAATGGAAGCTCAAGAAAGAAGCCGAACCCTTTCAACAGGGGCAGGTGAACCACGTTAATGTGGAGGAGGTCGAAGCCTAGCCAGATGCAGTAATAGGTAAGTTTTTGATTAAGTCATTTACCGCAATCATTCTTTTTGATACTGGTGCATCACATTCATACATATCAAGGGGATTTGTGGATAAGTATAAACTGCCCACCAAAGTTCTTAGAACACCTATGTTAGTAAGCTCACCAGGAGCGGAGTATATGGCCAGTCGAGGATGTTTTCAAGTGCCATTGAATATAGGTAGGCATGTTTTTCCCTCGGATTTAATCATTTTGGAATCACAAGGTTTGGATGTAATTCTGGGTATGGATTGGCTGTCGATGTATGGAGGAAACATCGATTGCGCCAGTAAGTCGATTTTGCTTACCACCCCGGAAGGAAGAAGGATCAAATATGTATCACGGCATGAGCCGAAGAAGACACAAGTAAATTCCTTGTCAGGAGTTGTACAGGAGGAAGTACCAGTGGTGAAGGATTTCCCTAATGTATTCCCAGAGGAGTTGCCAGGCATGCCACTAGATAGAGACATTGAGTTTTTGATTGAGCTGTTGCCAGGCACAGGGCCTATATCTAAGAGAACATACAGGATGCCCGCACAAGATTTGGAGGAAATTAATAAGCAAATTAAGAAGTTACTGGATAAAGGCTATATTCACCCAAGTTCTTCACCTTGGGGATCACGAGTGCTTCTAGTGGAGAAGAAAGATGGATCATTAAGGATGGTTGTTGATTATCGAGGACTGAATGAAGTGACCATCAAGAACAAGTACCCATTACCGATGATCAACGATTTGTTTGACCAATTGCAAGGAGCTAAGGTATTGTCCAAGATCGATCTGCGATCAGGATACCATCAGTTGAAGATTCGAGAGCAGGATATACCTAAGACAGCTTTTACCACCAGGTACGGGCTATATGAGTATACCGTTATGTCATTTGGTCTGACTAACGCACCTGCATATTTCATGAACATGATGAACAAGGTGTTTATGGAGTTTTTGGATAAGTTCGTCGTGGTGTTCATTGATGATATTTTGGTTTACTCGAAGAATGAGGAAGAACATAAGGAGCGTTTGCGTTTGGTACTGGAGAAGCTCAAAGAACATCAGTTGTATGCCAAGTTCAGCAAATGTGAGTTTTGGTTGAAAGAAGTTGGATTCCTCGGACATGTTATATCCGGAGAAGGAATAGCAGTAGATGCCACCAAGGTTGTTACTGTGACAAATTGGGTAGCACCAACAACAGTTGGGGAGATCCGGAGTTTTCTTGGGCTGGCAGGATACTACCGGAGATTCATTGAGAATTTCTCGAAGATTGTGAAGCCTATGACGGAGTTGTTAAAGAAGGATACCAAGTTCAAATGGACTGAGGAATGTGAGGCCAGTTTTTAGGAATTGAAGAAACGTTTGGTTACATCGCCAGTGTTGATTTTGCCAGCTCAGCACAAGGATTATGAGGTGTATTGCGACGCTTCATGTCGAGGACTAGGAGCAGTGCTTATGCTAGAGGGAAGAGTTGTCTCGTATGCGTCACGACAGCTTAAGCCCCATGAGCTGAATTTTCTACCCATGATTTGGAGTTAGCAGCCGTAGTACATGCATTGAAGACATGGAGACATTTTCTCATCGGAAACCATTGTGAAGTGTACACGGATCACAAGAGTTTGAAGTACATTTTCACGCAGAAGGAGCTAAATCTCAGGCAAAGGAGATGGTTGGAACTCATCAAGGATTATGATATGAGATTGCATTATCACCCCGGAAAGGCTAACGTAGTAGCCGATGCGTTGAGCCACAAGAGCCATGTCAACACACTCATGACCGGAGAATTACCAAAGGAGTTAGCCGAGGATCTTCGTGAGTTATGTTTGGAGATAGTTCCAAGAGGCTACGTTGCAGCATTGGAGATTCAGTCAACGCTGATGGATAAGATCAGAGAAGCTTAGAAGACCGACAAGGAGATTGCCTCTATAAAGGAGAAGATGAGCAAAGGAAAAGCTAAAGGATTTCGTGAGGATGAACACGATACCTTATGGTTTGAGGACCGCGTTTATGTGCCTAATGACCCGGCGATCAGAAAGTTGATTCTACAGGAGGCCCATGATTCACCATACTCGATTCACCCAGGAAATACCAAGATGTATTTGGATTTGAAGGATACTTTCTGGTGGACCGGAATGAAGAAGGATATTGCGGAGTATGCAGCAGTATGTGATGTCTGTCAGAGAGTGAAGGCAGAGCATCAGAAGCCGGCAGGATTGTTACAGCCATTGCCAATACCCGAATGGAAGTGGGCTAAGTTAGGCATGGATTTTATCACGGGATTGCCCAGGACTCATTCAGGCTATGCCTCGATTTGGGTTGTAGTCGATCGTTTGACGAAGGTAGCTCATTTCATCCCAGTGAAGACCACTTACACCAGTGCTAAGTTGGCAAAGATATACATGACCAGGATCATATGTCTGCATGGAGTTCCGAGGAGCATTGTATCAGATAGAGGAACCCAGTTTACCTCAAAGTTCTGGAATCAGTTGCACGAAACCTTGGGTACCAGGCTAGAGTTCAGTACAGCTTTTCACCCGTAGACAGATGGATAGACTGAGAGTCAATCAAATTTTGGAGGATATGTTGAGAGCATGTGCGCTAGATTATGGATCTAGTTGGGACAACAATTTGACATATGCAGAGTTCTCTTACAACAACAGTTATCAATCCAGTCTAAAGATGGCCCCTTTCGAAGCCTTGTACGGAAGGAGGTGCAGGACCCCATTATCATGGGATGAAGTTGGAGACCGCCAGTTGTTTGGACCAGATTTGATTAAAGAGTCTGAATAGAAGGTGAAGTTGATTCGCGATAGGCTCAAGGTAGCCCAATCTATGCAGAAGAGCTATGCAGATTCTAAGCGCAAGGAGACAGTTTACGAAGTCGGAGACATAGTTTATCTTTGTGTATCTCCACTTCGAGGAGTTAAACGCTTTGGAGTTAAGGGAAAGTTAGCGCCACGTTTTGTGGGACCATACAAAGTTTTGGAATGTATGGGAGAAGTTGCCTACAAGTTGGAATTGCCTGAAGGATTGTCAGGAGTTCACGATGTGTTCCATGTTTCCCAGTTGAAGAAGTGCCATGCAGAGATGACTGATATACCACTGAGAGATACAGTGCCGCTGGAAGCAATTCAGTTGGATAGTGATTTGACCTATGAGGAGAAACCAGTCAAGATTCTCGAATATGCCAGCCGAGTCACCCGCAGCAAAGTTATCAAGTTTTGCAAAGTTCAGTGGAGCCACCACACCAAGGATGAAGCCACCTGGGAGCGAGAGGAAGATATGCTGAAGGACCACCCTCACCTATTTTCTAGCCAACCCGAATCTTGAGGGCGAGATTCATCTTAAGGGGGGTAGGTTTCTAACATCCCAAATTTTCAATTTGGAATGTTATACATAGATCATCATTGCATATCATATTTTATTGCATTTTGGCTTGATCCTAGAAATTTCACGCAACTCAAGGACCGCGAAGAGAGTTGGGATTTCGTTATTTTAATATTTGACTTTTCTCAAATTTTGAAAATAGGATCATTTGATTTTATTTATTTCATCTTCAATTATTTCTATAATAAAAATATGAGAGAGGGAATAAAATGACTTTCCCAAAATAAAGAAGTATTGAGGATTTGATAATCAAATCAAATAAGATTTTATTTTGGAGTTTATTTCTATTTTATTTGAATTTAGGAAAAATGCGCGTTTTTCAAAATTGCACTTAGGCCCCAAATAAATGTTCATCGTGGCCGGCTTGATTTTAGAAGTCGGGGGAAATTTATTTCGGGATTTTTGGAGTCCGTTTAGTATTTCTTTTATTTGTTTTTCTGCGCGAAAGTATTTTTTAAAAAACGAAACCGACTTTGGGCCGTGTTCGGCCAGGACTCCGCCTGGCCGGGCCTTTATAAAGCGCCGCCCGAGCCCACCCGAGGCTCAGCCCGCCCCGCGCCAAACCCTAACCCTAGCCCCACGGCGTCGCCGCCCCGCCGTCACCGCCCGACGACGCCGCCGGATCCCGCCGCCGCCGACGCCGCCCGCCGCCACCGCCCCGCCGGACCCTGTCGCCACCCCGCCGACCCCGCCAGACCCCACCGCCAACCTCGCCGGAGGTAGCCCCGCCCCGCCGCCGGCGGTTTTCTTCGAGAAAACCGTTTGGTTTTCCGCCGGTTTTCGTTCGTTTTTAAAAAAAACTAGATCTGTTTTTTCGGTTTAGTTTATTTAGCGGACGTTCGTCCGTACATTCGTTTTAACGAATGGTTTTCGTCATTTAGTCGCAGACAGCGAACATTCATTCGTTAGCATGTTCGTTAGTTTTTGTTTTTCTCGGCTTTTCCGCGATTATTTCTGATCGCGATTTCCGATCTTTTTTCGTTTTAGTTTATCTTTTCGCTCGTTTATCGGAATCAGGCGATTCAAGCGCCTAGAGTTTCGTCTCGAAACCCTCTTTCCGTTTAACCAACTCAAACAAGTGTTTGCTTCTGTAAAATTTGACTTAGGTCCAGATTAGTAAACGAAGCTTGTTTCTTTCGCCGTTTGACTTTCGTTGCTTCGTTTGATTTGATTCTTTTTGCAAACCGTAGTTCTTAAGTTGAACTTTCTGGTTAGATCTTTTATTTGAGTTTTACCCGTGCATTAGATGAGTACTTATTGTATGCTTGTTTGTTTGTTTGCGATAGAGTACCCGGAGTGCACCGCTTGCTACTTTGAATCTCTAGGTTTCCCGGATCATCAGCAAGGCAAGTAACACTTTGATCATACCTCTTTACTACCCAGTTTTTTTTGCATTAGATCAATCCTCAGCAATTGCATGATTAGGATCTGATTAATATGTGGGTTTTGAGAAGTAGATGAGGTAGTACCTATTACTTGTTTTATTATCAAACCCTTGGGAGTTACTCTACGTTTGCTTATTATGCCATGCTATGCTAGTAGACGTGGATTGGGTGAGTGTATCCATGACAGATGTGAGATTTTTAATTAATGGTTTATTTAAGGTGGCAACTTTAATACACATCTAGGTGGATTGAGGCACATGGGTATTCCAGTGATTGCCTGTTTTTCTTTTGGACCGCCACCCAGGCTCAAAGGGATCAAGAGATTATTCATGCTAGAAACTTCCGTGTGCAGCCACAAGCTACTATGGGCTCTAGCATAGTTGATTAAGTCGTGCGAACTCTTACAGTGGTAGACTAGCAGATGTAGGGGAAAGTAGGTGTAACTGTCTACCCGGTCGTAAGGTGCTAGTGCTTTTGAAAGACTATGTCTCGGTCATCCGTTTCTCAAACACCATGTAGTGCGAGAATCCCAATGGAGGAGATCGAGTCTTGTGGGGAAAAGTGTGCAAACCTCTACAGAGTGTATAAACTAATCATGGTTAGTCGTGTCCCCGTTATGGACATTTTGAGTATCTAGTACTTGGATTATCATGTCAATCTCATCATGTTACTTTAATTAATTTTGTTGGGTTTTAATGATGATGTTTAATTGGGATTGAGAGGGTGTCTGCACTCTCAATGTTTAACAACCACCATGATAGTTAAATAAAATTTATTCCTTTGCAGTAGGGAAAATTTGGCTTTACGCAAAAACTGTAACCATAGAGCTTTCCACCAGCCATATATGCATGTAGTATAGCTTTATTCTTTATTTACTCTCTATGTGTTACATTGCCAGCATATTCCATGTGCTGGCCCGTTTTCGGGCTGCAACGTTCATGTTGCAGACTTTTCAGACGACGAGTAAGGTGCCTTTAGGTCGTGGTTCTATACTCAATGATGTCGTTGGAGTTGATGGACTCACTTATCTTCCAAGCCTTCCGCTGTTATCGTTATTAGATGGCCTTAAGCCATATTTATTGTTATAAGTTCTCTTTTGAGACATTCGATGTAATAAGTGTGTGATTGCTACTCTGTTATAAATCCTTCAAGTACTGTGCGTGACAGCATTACTGATCCAGGGATGACACTGATGCACAGAGATCAGACTGTTTGAGGTCTGGTCACTACAGTGGACGTGATGCCTATATACATGATCATGCCTAGATAATCTCATAATTATTCGCTTTTCTATCAATTGCTCGACAGTAATTTGTTCACCCACCGTAATACTTATGCTACCTTGAGAGAAGCCACTAGTGAAACCTATGGCCCCTGGGTCTATCTTTTATCATATAAGCTTTCAATCTACTTTTTTTTGCATCTTTACTTTTTGCATCTATATTATAAAATACCAAAAATATATTTATCTTATCATACTATCTCTATCAGATCTCACTTTCGCAAGTGGCCGTGAAGGGATTGACAACCCCTTTTATTGCGTTGGTTGCGAGTTCTTTGTTTGTTTGTGTAGGTGCATGAGACTTTTTAGGAGCCTCCTACTGGATTGATACCTTGGTTCTCAAAAACTGAGGGAAATACTTACACTACTATTGTTGCATCACCCTTTCCTCTTCAAGGAAAACCAACACAAGCTCAAGACGTAGTAATGCTTAAGTCTGTCCGAATCATGTTAGCAATTGCTGCATTTTATGATTATGAAATTTGGCAAATGGATGTAAAGACTGCATTCCTGAATGGATTTCTGGAAGAAGAGTTGTATATCATGCAACCTGAAGGTTTTATCGATCCAAAGAGTTCTAAAAAGTGTGCAAGCTCCAGCGATCCATTTATGGACTGGTGCAAGCCTCTCGGAGTTGAAATAAATGTTTTTATAGTGTGATCAAAGCATATGGTTTTATACAGACTTTTGGAGAAGCATGTATTTACAAGAAAGTGAGTGGGACCTCTGTAGCATTTCTAATATTATATGTGTATGACATATTGTTGATTGGAAATGATATAGAATTTCTGGATAGCATAAAGGATACTTGAACAAGAGTTTTTTCAATGAAAGACCTCAGTGAAGCTGCTTATATATTGGGCATCAAGATCTATAGAGATAGATCAAGCCGCTTAATTGGACTTTCACAAAGCACATACCTTCATAAAGTTTTGAAGAAGTTCAAAATGGATCAAGCAAAGAAAGGGTTGTTGCCTGTGTTACAAGGTGTGAAGTTGAGTCAAACTCAATGCCCGACCACTGCAGAAGATAGAGAGAAAATGAAAGATGTTCCCTATGCTTCAGCCATAGGCTCTATCATGTATGCAATGTTGTGTACCAGACCTGATGTGTGCCTTGCTATTAGTTTAGCAGGGAGGTACCAAAGTAATCCAGGAGTGGATCACTGGACAGTGGTCCAGAACATCCTGAAATACCTGAAAAGGACTAAGGATATGTTTCTCATTTATGGAGGTGACAAAAAGCTCGTCGTAAATGGTTACGTCGATGCAAGCTTTGACACTGATCTGAATGACTCTAAGTCACAAACTGGATACATATTTATATTGGACGGTGGAGCTATAAGTTGGTGCAGTTCTAAGCAAAGTGTCATGCGGGATCTACGTGTGAAACGGAGTACATAGCTGCTTCGGAAGCAGCAAATGAAGGAGTCTGGATGAAGGAGTTAATATCTGATCTAGGTGTCATACCTAGTGCATCGGGTCCAATGAAAATCTTTTGTGACAATAGTGGTGCAATTGCCTTGGCAAAGGAATCCAGATTTCACAAGAGAACCAAGCACATCAAGAGACGCTTCAATTCCGTCCGTGATCAAGTCAAGGAGGGAGACATAGAGATTTGCAAGATGCATACGGATCTGAATGTTGTAGACCCGTTGACTGAGCCTCTCTCATGAGCAAAACATGATCAACACCAAGACTCCATGGGTGTTAGAATCATTACTGTGTAATCTAAATTACTGACTCTAGTGCAAGTGGGAGACTGAAGGAAATATGACCTAGAGGCAATAATAAAATTGTTATTTATATTTCCTTATATCATGATAAATGTTTATTATTCATGCTAGAATTGTATTAACCGGAAACTTAGTACATGTGTGAATACATAGACAAACATAGTGTCACTAGTATGCCTCTACTTGACTAGCTCGTTAATCAAAGATGGTTAAGTTTCCTAGCCATAGAAATGAGTTTCCATTTGATGAATGGGATCACATCATTAGAGAATCATGTGATAACTTGACACATTCCGTTAGCTTAGCACTTGATCGTTTAGTATGTTGCTATTGCTTTCTTCATGACTTATACATGTTCCTATGACTATGAGATTATGCAACTCCCGAATGCCGGAGGAACACTTTGTGTGCTACCAAACGTCACAACATAACTGGGTGATTATAAAGGTGCTCTACAGGTGTCTCCGATGGTGTTTGTTGAGTTGGCATAGATCGAGATTAGGATTTGTCACTCCGATTGTCGGAGAGGTATCTTTGGGCCCTCTCGGTAATGCACACTATAAGCCTTGCAAGCAATGTGACTAATGAGTTAGTTGCGGGATGATGCATTATGGAACGAGTAAAGAGACTTGTCGGTAACGAGATTGAACTAGGTATTGAGATACCGACGATCGAATCTCGGGCAAGTAACATACCGATGACAAAGGGAACAATGTATGTTGTTATGCGGTTTGACCGATAAAGATCTTCGTAGAATATGTGGGAGCCAATATGAGCATCCAGGTTTCGCTATTGGTTATTGATCGGAGACGTGTCTTGGTCATGTCTACATAGTTCTCTAACCCGTAGGGTCCGCACGCTTAACGTTTGGTGACGATCAGTATTATGAGTTTATGTGTTTTATGTACCGAAGGTAGTTCGTGTCCCGGACATGATCACGGACATGGCGAGGAGTCTTGAAATGGTCGAGACATAAAGATCGATATATTGGACGACTATATTTGGACATCGGAATGGTTCCGGGTGAGATCGGGCATTTACCAGAGTACCGGGAGGTTACCGGAACCCCCCGGGAGGTATATGGGCCTGATTGGGCCATAGTGGGAGAGAGGAGAAAGGAGCAAAGAAGGGGGCGCGCCCCCCAAGCCCAATTCGAATTGGGAGGGGGCCGCCCCCCTTTCCTCTAGTCTCCCCGATGGTGTTTGTTGAGTTGGCATAGATCGAGATTAGGATTTGTCACTCCGATTGTCGGAGGGGTATCTCTGGGCCCTCTCGGTAATGCACATCATTATAAGCCTTGCAAGCAATGTGATTAATGAGTTAGTTGCAGGATGATGCATTACGGAACGAGTAAAGAGACTTGTCGGTAATGAGATTGAACTAGGTATTGAGATACCGATGATCGAATCTTGAGCAAGTAACATACCGATGAAGAACGGAACAATGTATGTTGTTATGCGACTTGACTGATAAAGATCTTCGTAGAATATGTGGGAGCCAATATGAGCATCCAGGTTCCGCTATTGGTTATTGACTGGAGACGTGTCTCGGTCATGTCTACATAGTTCTCGAACCCGTAGGGTCCGCACGCTTAACGTTCGGTGATGATCGGTATTATGAATTTATGTGTTTTGATGTACCGAAGGTAGTTCGGAGTCCCGGATGTGATAACGGACATGGTGAGGAGTCTCCAAATGGTGGAGACATAAAGATTGATATATTGGATGACTATGTTTGGACATCGGAATGGTTCCGGGTGAGTTCGGGCATATACCGGAGTACCGGGAGGTTACCGGACCCCCCCCCCTAGAGGTATATGGGCCTTATTGGGCCATAATGGGAGAGAAAATAGGGAGGCATATGAGGGGGCGCGCCCCCCTCAAGCCCAACCCGAATTGGGTAGGGGGTCGCCCCCCCCCCCTTTCCTTCCCCGTCTCTCCCCCTTCCTTCCACTCCTAGTCCAACTAGGGAAGGGGGGGAATCCTACTCCCGGTGGGAGTAGGTGTTGGGGAATGCAGTAATTTCAAAAAAATTCCTACGCACACGCAAGATCATGGTGATGCATAGCAACGAGCGGGAGAGTGTTGTCCACGTACCATCATAGACCGTAAGTGGAAGCGTTTTACAACAGGGTTGATGTAGTCGTACGTCTTCACGATCCGACCGATCCAAGTACCGAACGCACGGCACCTCCGAGTTTAGCACATGTTCAGCTCGATGATGTCCCACGAACTCACGATCCAGTAGAGTGTCGAGGGAGAGTTTTGTCAGCACGACAGCGTGATGACGGTGATGATGAAGCTACCAGCGCAGGGCTTCGCCTAAGCGCTGCAACGATATGACCGAGGTGGATTATGGTGGAGGGGGAACCACACACGGCTAAGAGATCAATGATCAACTTGTGTGTCTATGGGGTGCCCCCTCCCCTGTATATAAAAGAGTGGCGGAGGGGGAGGAGGCCGGCCTCCTAGGCGCGCCCAAAGGGGAGTCCTACTCCCACCAGGAGTAGGATTACCCAACTTCCCTAGTTGGATTAGGAGAGAAGGGGAAGGAAGGAGGAAGGAAAGGGGGGAGGCCCCCCTCCCAATTTGGATTGGGCTTGGGGGCGCCCCCTCCTTTGCTCCTTTCTCCTCTCTCCCACTACGGTCCAATAAGGCCCATATACCTCCCGGGGGGTTCCGGTAACCTCCCGGTACTCCGGTGAATGCCCGATCTCACCCGAACCATTCAGATGTCTAAATATAGTCGTCTAGTATATTGATCTTTATGTCTCGACCATTTCGAGACTCCTCGTCATGTCCGTGATCATATCCGGGACTCTGAACTACCTTCGGTACATCAAAACACATAAACTCATAATACCGATCGTCACCGAACGTTAAGCGTGCGGACCCTACGGGTTCGAGAACTATGTACACATGACCGAGACACGTCTCCAGTCAATAACCAATAGCGGAACCTGGATGCTCATATTGGCTCCAACATATTCTACGAAGATCTTTATCGGTCAAACCGCATAACAACATATGTTGCTCCCTTTGTCATCGGTATGTTACTTGCCTGAGATTCGATCGTCGGTATCTCAATACCTAGTTCAATCTCGTTATCGTCAAGTCTCTTTACTCATTCCGTAATGCATCATCCCGCAACTAACTCATTAGTCACATTGCTTCAAGGCTTATAATGATGTGCATTACCGAGAGGGCCCAGAGATACCTCTTCGATAATCGGAGTGACAAATCCTAATCTCGATCTATGCCAACTCAACAAACACCATCGGAGACGCATGTAGAGCACCTTTAAAATCACCCAGTTACGTTGTGACGTTTGGTAGCACACAAAGTGTTCCTCCAGTATTCAGGAGTTGCATAATCTCATAGTCATAGGAACATGTATAAGTCATGAAGAAAGCAATAGCAACATACTAAATGATCAAATGCTAAGCTAACGGAATGGCTCAAGTCAATCACGTCATTCTCTAATGATGTGATCCCGTTCATCAAATGACAACTCATGTCTATGGCTAGGAAACTTAACCATCTTTGATTAACGAGCTAGTCAAGTAGAGGCATACTAGTGACACTTTGTTTGTCTATGTATTCACACATGTACTAAGTTTCCGGTTAATACAATTCTAGCATGAATAAACATTTATCATGATATAAGGAAATATAAATAACAACTTTATTATTGCCTCTAGGGCATATTTCCTTCAGTCTCCCACTTGCATTAGAGTCAGTAATCTAGATTACATAGTAATGATTCTAACACCCATGGAGTCCTTGTGTTGATCATGTTTTGCTCATGAGAGAGGCTTAGTCAACGGGTCTGCAACATTCGGATCCGTATGTATCTTGCAAATCTCTATGTCTCCCTCCTTAACTAGATCGCGGATGGAATTGAAGCGTCTCTTGATGTGCTTGGTTCTCTTGTGAAATCTGGATTCCTTTGCCAAGGCAATTGCACCAGTATTGTCCCAGAAGATTTTCATTGGACCCGATGCATGAAGTATGACACCTAGATCGGATATGAACTCCTTAATCCAGACTCCTTCATTTGCTGCTTCTGAAGCAGCTATGTACTCCGCTTCACACGTAGATCCCGCCACGACGCTTTGCTTAGAACTGCACCAACTTACAGCTCCACCATTTAATAAAAACACGTATCCGGTATGTGAATTAGAGTCATCCGGATCAGTGTCAAAGCTTGCATCGATGTAACCATTTACGACAAGCTCTTTGTCACCTCCATAAACGAGAAACATATCCTTAGTCCTTTTCAGGTATTTCAGGATGTTCTTGACCGCTATCCAGTGATCTACGCCCGGATTACTTTGGTACCTCCCTGCTAAACTAATAGCAAGGCACACGTCAGGTCTGGTACACAGCATTGCATATATGATAGAGCCTATGGCTAAAGCATAGGGAACATCTTTCATTCTTTCTCTATCTTCTGCAGTGGTCGGGCATTGAGTCTGACTCAACTTCACACCTGGTAACACAGGCAAGAACCCTTTCTTTACTTGATCCATTTTGAATTTCTTCCAAATTTATCAAGGTATGTGCTTTGGGAAAGTCCAATTAAGCGTCTTGATCTATCTCTATGGATCTTGATGCCCAATATATAAGCAGCTTCACCGAGGTCTTTCATTGAAAAACTCTTGTTCAAGTATCCTTTTATGCTATCCAGAAATTCTATATCATTTCCAATCAACAATATGTCATCCACATATAATATCAGAAATGCTATAGAGCTCCCACTCACTTTCTTGTAAATACAGGCTTCTCCAAAAGTCTGTATAAAACCATATGCTTTGATCACACTATAAAAATGTTTATTCCAACTCCGAGAGGCTTGCACCAATCCATAAATGGATCGCTAGAGCTTGCACACCTTGTTAGCACTCTTTGGATCGATAAAACCTTCAGGTTGCATCATATTCAACTCTTCTTCCAGAAAACCATTCAGGAATGCACTCTTTACATCCATTTGCCAAATTTCATAATCATAAAATGCAGAAATTGCTAACATGATTCTGACAGACTTAAGCATCGCCACGGGTGAGAAGGTCTCATCGTAGTCAACTCCTTTAACTTGTCGAAAACCTTTCATGACAGGTCAAGCTTTGTAGACAGTAACATTACCATCAGCGTCAGTCTTCTTCTTGAAGATCCATTTATTCTCTATGGCTTGCCGATCATCGGGCAAGTCAACCAAAGTCCACACTTTGTTCTCATACATGGATCCCATCACAGATTTCATGGCTTCAAGCCATTTCGCGGAATCTGGGCTCATCATCGCTTCCTCGTAGTTCGTAGGTTCGTCATGGTCTAGTAACATGACCTCCAGAACAGGATTACCATACCACTCTGGTACGGATCTTACTCTGGGTGACCTACGAGGTTCGGTAATAACTTGATCTGAAGTTTCATGATCATTATCATTAGCTTCCTCACTAATTGGTGTAGGGATCACGGGAACTGATTTCTGTGATGAACTACTTTCCAATAAGGGAGCAGGTACAGTTACCTCATCAAGTTCTACTTCCTCCCACTCACTTCTTTAGAGAGAAAGTCCTTCTCTAGAAAGGATCCATTCTTAGCAATGAATGTTTTGCCTTCGGATCTGTGATAGAAGGTGTACCCAACAGTTTCCTTTGGGTATCCTATGAAGACACATTTCTCCGACTTTGGTTCGAGCTTATCAGGTTGAAGCTTTTCACATAAGCATCGCAGCCCCAAACTTTAAGAAACGACAACTTTGGTATCTTTCCAAACCACAGTTCATAAGGCGCCGTCTCAATGGATTTAGATGGTGCCCTATTTAACGTGAAAGTAGCTTCCCTAAAGCATAACCCCAAAACGATAGTGGTAAATCAATAAGACACATCATAGATCGCACCATATCTAATAAAGTGCGGTTATGACGTCCGGACACACCATTACGCTGTGGTGTTCCGGGTGGCGTGAGTTGCGAAACTATTCCGCATTGTTTCAAATGAAGACCAAACTCGTAACTCAAATATTCTCCTCTACGATCAGATCGTAGAAACTTTATTTTCTTGTTACGATGATTTTCCACTTCACTCTGAAATTCTTTGAACTTTTCAAATGTTTCACACTTATGTTTCATCAAGTAGATATACCCATATCTGCTCAAATCATCTGTGAAGGTGAGAAAATAACGATACCCGCCGTGAGCTTCAATATTCATTGGACCACATACATCAGTATGTATGATTTCCAATAAATCTGTTGCTCGCTCCATTGTTCCGGAGAATGGAGTTTTAGTCATCTTGCCTATGAGGCATGGGTCGCCAGTACCAAGTGATTCATAATCAAGTGATTCCAAAAGTCCATAAGAATGGAGTTTCTTCATGTGCTTTACACCAATATGACCCAAAGGGCAGTGCCACAAATAAGTTGCACTATCATTATCAACTCTGCATCTTTTGGCTTTAATATTATGAATATGTGTATCATTACTATCGAGATTCAACAAAAATAGACCACTCTTCAAGGGTGCATGACCATAAAAGATAGTACTCATATAAATAGAACAACCATTATTCTCAGATTTAAATGAATAACCATCTCGCATCAAACAAGATCCAGATATAATGTTCATGCTCAACGCTGGCACCAAATAATAATTATTCAGGTCTAAAACTAATCCCGAAGGTAGATGTAGAGGTAGCGTGCCGACGGCGATCACATCGACTTTGGAACCATTTCCCACGCGCATCATCACCTCATCCTTAGCCAATCTTCGCTTAATCCGTAGTCCCTGTTTTGAGTTCCAAATATTAGCAACAGAACCAGTATCAAATACCCAGGTGCTACTGCGAGCATTAGTAAGGTACACATCAATAACATGTATATCACATATACCTTTGTTCATCTTGCCATCCTTCTTATCCGCCAAATACTTGGGGCAATTCCGCTTCCAGTGACCAGTCCCTTTGCATCGGAAGCACTCAGTCTCAGGCTTAGGTCCAGACTTGGGCTTCTTCACTTGAGCAGCAACTTGCTTGCCGTTTTTCTTGAAGTTCCCCTTCTTCCCTTTACCCTTTTTCTTGAAACTGGTGGTCTTGTTGACCATCAACACTTGATGCTCCTTCTTGATTTCTACCTCCGCAGCCTTTAGCATTGCGAAGAGCTCGGGAATTGTCTTATCCATCCCTTGCATGTTATAGTTCATCATGAAGCTTTTGTAGCTTGGTGGTTGTGATTGAAGAATTCTGTCAATGACACTATCATCAGGAAGATTAACTCCCAGTTGAATCAAGTGATTGTTATACCCAGACATTTTGAGTATATGTTCACTGATAGAACCATTCTCCTCCATCTTACAGCTATAGAACTTATTGGAGACTTCATATCTCTCAATCGGGCATTTGCTTGAAATATTAACTTCAACTCCTGGAACATCTCATATGCTCCATGACGTTCAAAACATCGTTGAAGTCCCGGTTCTAAGCCGTAAAGCATGGCACACTAAACTATCGAGTAGTCATCAGCTTTGCTTTGCCAGATGTTCTTAACATCATCAGTAGCATCTGCAGCAGGCCTAGCACCCAGCGGTGCTTCTAGGACGTAATTATTCTATGTAGCAATGAGG
Source organism: Triticum dicoccoides (assembly GCF_002162155.2). Lineage (NCBI taxonomy): Eukaryota > Viridiplantae > Streptophyta > Magnoliopsida > Poales > Poaceae > Triticum > Triticum dicoccoides. The sequence continues at coordinate 579,904,312 of NC_041385.1, forward strand.
ATAATCCTCAAGTTACGGACCCAGTCCGTGTAATTGCTACCATCATCTTTCAACTTAGCTTTCTCAAGGAACGCATTGCTACGTCTTGAGCTTGCGTTGGTTTTCCTCGAAGAGGAGAGGGTGATGCAGCAATAGTAGCATAAGTATTTCCCTCAGTTTTTGAGAACCAAGGTATCAATCCAGTAGGAGGCTCCTCAAAAGTCCCACGCACCTACACAAACAAACTGAGAACTCGCAACCAACGCAATAAAGGGGTTGTCAATCGCCACTTGCGAAAGTGAGGTCTAATAAAGATAGTATGATAAGATAAATATATTTTTGGTATTTTATAATATGGATGCAAAAAGTAAAGATGCAAATAAAAGTAGATTGAAAGCAAATATGATAAGAGATAGACCCGGGGGCCATAGGTTTCACTAGAGGCTTCTCTCAAGATAGCATAAGTATTACGGTGGGTGAACAAATTACTGTCGAGCAATTGATAGAAAAGCGCATAGTTATGAGATTATCTAGGCATGATCATGTATATAGGCATCACGTCCATAACAAGTAGACCGACTCCTGCCTGCATCTACTACTATTACTCCACACATCGACCGCTATCCAACATGTTGGGGAACGTAGTAATTTCAAAAAATTTCCTATGCACACGCAAGATCATGGTGATGGCATAGCAACGAGAGGGGAGAGTGTATGTCCACGTACCCTCGTAGACCATAAGCTGAAGCGTTAGCACAACGCAGTTGATGTAGTCGTACGTCTTCACGATCCGACCGATCCAAGCACCGAACGTATGGGGCCTCCGAGTTCAGCACACGTTCAGCTCGATGACGATCTCCAGCCTCCGATCTAGCGAAGCTCCGGAGATGAGTTCCGTTAGCACGACGGCATGGTGACGACGATGATGTTCTACCGGCGCAGGGCTTCGCCTATACTCCGCGACGATATGACCGAGGTGGAATATGGTGGAGGGGGGCACCGCACACGGCTAAGGAACGATCCGTAGATCAACTTGTGTGTCTATGGGGTGCCCCCCTGCCCCCGTATATAAAGGAGCAAGGGGGGAGGCCGGCCGGCCCCTTGGGCGCACCAAGGGAGGAGGAATCCTCCTCCTAGTGGGAGTAGGACTCCTCCTTTCCTACTCCTACTAGGAGGGGGAAGGAAGGGGGA
>NC_041385.1:579905765-579912630 GCF_002162155.2 Triticum dicoccoides
CCCGGCACTCCGGTTTTCTCTGAAATCACCCGAAACACTTCCGGTGTCCGAATATAGTCGTCCAATATATCAATCTTTATGTCTCGACCATTTTGAGACTCCTCGTCATGTCCGTGATCACATCCGGGACTCCGAACAAACTTCGGTACATCAAAACTTATAAACTCATAATAAAACTGTCATCATAACGTTAAGCGTGCGGACCCTGCGGGTTCGAGAACTATGTAGACATGACCTAGAACCATTCTCGGTCAATAACCAATAGAGGGACCTGGATGCCCATATTGGTTCCTACATATTCTACGAAGATCTTTATCGGTCAAACCGCATAACAACATATTCCGTAATACATCGATATGTTACTTGCCCGAGATTTGATCGTCGGTATCCAATACCTAGTTCAATCTCGTTACCGGCAAGTCTCTTTACTTGTTCCGTAATACATCATCTTATAACTAACTCATTAGTTACAATGCTTGCAAGGCTTAGGTGATGAGTATTACTGAGAGGGCCCAGAGATACCTCTCCGACAATCGGAGTGACAAAACCTAATCTCGAATTATGCCAACCCAACATGTACCTTCGGAAACACCTGTAGAGCACCTTTATAATCACCCAGTTACGTTGTGATGTTTGGTAGCACACAAAGTGTTCTTCCGGTAAACGGGAGTTGCACAATCTCATAGTTGCAGGAACTTTGTATAAGTCATGAAGAAAGCAATAGCAATATACTAAACGATCAAGTGCTAGGCTAACGGAATGGGTCATGTCAATCACATCATTCTCCTAATGATGTGATCCCATTAATCAAATGACAACAGATGTCTATGGTTAGGAAACATAACCATCTTTGATTAATGAGCTAGTTAAGTAGAGGCATACTAGTGACTATCTGTTTGTCTATGTATTCACACATGTATCATGTTTCCGGTTAATACAATTCTAGCATGAATAATAAACATTTATCATTATATGAGGAAATAAATAATAACTTTATTATTGCCTCTAGGGCATATTTCCTTCAGTCTCCCACTTGCACTAGAGTCAATAATCTAGATTACATAGTAATGATTCTAACACCCATGGAGTCTTGGTGCTGATCATGTTTTGCTCGTGAGAGAGGCTTAGTCAACGGGTCTGCAACATTCAGATCCGTATGTATCTTGCAAATCTCTATGTCTCCCACTTGGACTTGGTCCCGAAAGGAATTGAAGCGTCTCTTGATGTGCTTGGTCCTCTTGTGAAATCTGGATTCCTTTGCCAAGGCAATTGCACCAGTATTGTCACAGAAGATCTTCATTGGTCCCGATGCACTAGGTATGACACCTAGATCGGAAATGAACTCCTTCATCCAGACTCCTTCATTTGCTGCTTCCGAAGCAGCTATGTACTCCGCTTCACATGTAGATCCCGCCACGACGCTTTGTTTAGAACTGCACCAACTTACAGCTCCACCGTTTAATAAAAACACGTATCCGGTTTGCGATTTAGAATCGTCCGTATCAGTGTCAAAGCTTGCATCGACGTAACCATTTACGACTAGCTCTTTGTCACCTCCATATACGACAAACATATCCTTAGTCCTTTTCAGGTATTTCAGGATGTTCTTGACCGCTGTCCAATGATCCACTCCTGGATTACTTTGGTACCTTCCTGCCAAGCTTATTGCTAAGCATACGTCAGGTCTGGTACACAGCATTGCATACATGATAGAGCCTATGGCTGAAGCATAGGGAACATTTTTCATTTTCTCTCTATTTTCAGCTATGGTCGGGCATTGAGTTTGACTCAACTTCACACCTTGTAGCACAGGCAAGAATCCTTTCTTTGCCTGATCCATTTTGAACTTTTTCAAAATTTTGTCAAGGTATGTGCTTTGTGAAAGTCCTATTAAGCGTCTTGATCTATCTCTATAGATCTTGATGCCCAATATGTAAGCAGCTTCACCGAGGTCTTTCATTGAAAAACTTTTATTCAAGTATCCCTTTATGCTATCCAGAAATTCTATATCATTTCCAATTAATAATATGTCATCTACATATAAAATTAGAAATGCTACAGAGCTCCCACTCACTTTCTTGTAAATACAGGCTTCTCCAAAAGTCTGTATAAAACCATATGCTTTGATCACACTATCAAAGCATTTATTCCAACTCCGAGATGCTTGCACCAGTCCATAAATGGAACGCTGGAGCTTGCACACTTTGTTAGCACCTTTTGGATCAACAAAACCTTCTGGCTGCATCATATACAACTCTTCTTCTAGAAATCCATTCAAGAATGCAGTCTTGACATCCATTTGCCAAATTTCATATTCATGAAATGCAGCAATAGCTAACATGATTCGGACAGACTTAAGCATCGCTACGGGTGAGAAAGTCTCATCGTAGTCAACCCCTTGAACTTGTCGAAAACCTTTTGCAACAAGTCGAGCTTTATAGACAGTTACATTACCATCAGCGTCAGTCTTCTTCTTAAAAATCCATTTATTCTCAATGGCTTGCCGATCATTGGGCAAGTCAACCAAAGTCCACACTTTGTTTTCATACATGGATCCCATCTCAGATTTCATGGCCTCTAGCCATTTTGTGGAATCTGGGCTCATCATCGCTTCCTCATAGTTCGTAGGTTCATCATGGTCAAGTAACATGACTTCCAGAATAGGATTACCATACCACTCTGGTGCGGATCTTACTCTGGTAGACCTACGAGGTTCAGTAGAAACTTGATCTGAAGTTTCATGATCATTATCATTTGCTTCCTCACTAATTGGTGTAGTTGTCACAGGAACCGGTTCTCGTGATGAACTACTTTCCAATAAGGGAGTAGATACAGTTATCTCATCAAGTTCTACTTTCCTCCCACTCACTTCTTTCGAGAGAAACTCCTTCTCTAGAAAGGATCCATTCTTAGCAACAAATGTCTTGCCTTCGGATCTGTGATAGAAGGTGTACCCAACAGTCTCTTTTGGGTATCCTATGAAGACACATTTCTCCGATTTAGGTTCGAGCTTAACTGGTTGAAGTTTCTTCACATAAGCATCGCAGCCCCAAACTTTAAGAAACGACAACTTTGGTTTCTTGCCAAACCACAGTTCATAAGGCGTCGTCTCAACGGATTTTGATGGTGCCCTATTTAACGTGAATGCGGCCGTCTCTAAAGCATAACCCCAAAACGATAGCGGTAAATCGGTAAGAGACATCATAGATCGCACCATATCAAGTAAAGTACGATTACAACGTTCGGACACACCATTTCTTTGTGGTGTTCCAGGTGGCGTGAGTTGCGAAACTATTCCGCATTGTTTCAAATGTAAACCAAACTCGTAACTCAAATATTCTCCTCCACGATCAGATCGTAGAAACTTTATTTTCTTGTTACGATGATTATTTTCCACTTCACTCTGAAATTCTTTGCACTTTTCAAATGTTTTAGACTTGTGCTTCATTAAGTAGATATACCCATATCTGCTCAAATCATCTGTGAAGGTGAGAAAATAACGATATCCGCCACGAGCCTCAACATTCATCGGACCACATACATCTGTATGTATGATTTCCAACAAACCTGTTGCTCTCTCCATATTACCGGAGAACGGTGTTTTGGTCATCTTGCCCGTGAGGCATGGTTCGCAAGTACCAAGTGATTCATAATCAAGTGATTCCAAAAGTCCATCAGTATGGAGTTTCTTCATGCGCTTTACACCGATATGACCTAAACGGCAGTGCCACAAATAAGTTGCACTATCATTATCAACTCTGCATCTTTTGGCTTCAACATTATGAATATGTGTATCACTACTATCGAGATTCAATAAAAATAGACCACTCTTCAAGGGTGCATGACCATAAAAGATATTACTCATATAAATAGAACAACCATTATTCTCTGATTTAAATGAATAACCGTCTCACATCAAACAAGATCCAGATATAATGTTCATGCTCAACGCTGGCACCAAATAACAATTATTCAGGTCTAAAACTAATCCTGAAGGTAGATGTAGAGGTAGCGTGCCGACAGCGATCACATCGACTTTGGAACCGTTTCCCACGCGCATCGTCACCTCATCCTTGGCCAATGCTCGCTTATTCCGTAGTCCCTGTTTCGAGTTGCAAATATTAGCAACAGAACCAGTATCAAATACCCAGGTGCTACTACGAGCTCTAGTTAGGTACACATCAATAACATGTATATCACATATACCTTTGTTCACTTTGCCATCCTTCTTATCCGCCAAATACTTGGGGCAGTTCCGCTTCCAGTGACCAGTCTGCTTGCAGTAGAAGCACTCAGTTTCAGGCTTAGGTCCAGACTTGGGTTTCTTCTCTTGAGCAGCAACTTGCTTGCTGTTCTTCTTGAAGTTCCCCTTCTTCTTCCCTTTGCCCTTTTTCTTGAAACTGGTGGTCTTATTGACCATCAACACTTGATGCTCCTTCTTGATTTCTACCTCCGCAGCTTTTAGCATTGCGAAGAGCTCGGGAATAGTCTTGTTCATCCCTTGCATATTATAGTTCATCAGAAAGCTCTTGTAGCTTGGTGGCAGTGATTGGAGAATTCTATCAATGATGCTATCATCCGGAAGATTAACTCCCAGTTGAATCAAGTGATTATTATACCCCAGACATTTTGAGTATATGCTCACTGACAGAACTATTCTCCTCCATCTTGCAGCTGTAGAACTTATTGGAGACTTCCTATCTCTCAATCTGGGCATTTGCTTGAAATATTAACTTCAACTCCTGGAACATCTCATATGCTCCATGACGTTCAAAACGTCATTGAAGACCCGGTTCTAAGCCGTAAAGCATGGCACACTGAACTATAGAGTAGTCATCAGCTTTGCTCTGCCAGACGTTCTTAACATCGTCAGTTGCATCAGCAGCAGGCCTGGCACCCAGCGGTGCTTCCAGGACGTAACTTTTCTGTGCAGCAATGAGGATAATCCTCAGGTTACGGACCCAGTCCGTGTAATTGCTACCATCATCTTTCAACTTTGCTTTCTCAAGGAACGCATTAAAATTCAACGGAACAACGGCACGAGCCATCTATCTACAAACAAACATAGACAAGCAAAATACTATCAGGTACTAAGTTCATGATAAATTTAAGTTCAATTAATCATATTACTTAAGAACTCCCACTTAGACAGACATCTCTCTAGTCATCTAAGTGATCACGTGATCCAAATCAACTAAACCATAACCGATCATCACGTGAGATGGAGTAGTTTTCAATGGTGAACATCACTATGTTGATCATATCTACTATATGATTCACGCTCGACCTTTCGGTCTCTGCGTTCCGAGGCCATATCTGCATATGCTAGGCTCGTCAAGTTTAACCTGAGTATTCCACGTGTGCAAAACTGACTTGCACCCGTTGTAGATGGACGTAGAGCTTATCACACCTGATCATCACGTGGTGTCTGGGCACGACGAACTTTGGCAAAGGTGCATACTCAGGGAGAACACTTCTTGATAATTTTAGTGAGAGATCATCTTAAAATGCTACCGTTAATCAAAGCAAGATAAGATGCATAAAGGATAAACATCACATGCAATCAATATAAGTGATATGATATGGCCATCATCATCTTGTGCTTGTGATCTCCATCTCCGAAGCACCGTCGTGATCACCATCGTCACCGGCACGACACCTTGATCTCCATCGTAGCATCGTTGTCGTTACGCCATCTATTGCTTCTACGACTATCGCTACCGCTTAGTGATAAAGTAAAGCAATTACAGGGCGTTTGCATTTCATACAATAAAGCGACAACCATACGGCTCCTGCCAGTTGCCGATAACCTCGGTTACAAAACATGATCATCTCATACAATAATATAGCATCACGTCTTGACCATATCACATCACAACATGCCCTGCAAAAACAAGTTAGATGTCCTCTACTTTGTTGTTGCAAATTTTACGTGGCTGCTACGGGCTTAGCAAGAACCGTTCTTACCTACGCATCAAAAACCACAACGATAGTTCATCAAGTTGGCGATGTTTTAACCTTCACAAGGACCGGGCGTAGCCATACTCAATTCAGCTAAAGTGAGAGAGATAGACACCCGCCAGCCACCTTTAAGCATGAGTGCTCGTAACGGTGAAACCAGTCTCGCGTAAGCGTACGCGTAATGTCGGTCCGGGCCGCTTCATCTCACAATACCGCCAAACCAAAGTATGACATGCTGGTAAGCAGTATGACTTGTATCGCCCACAACTCACTTGTGTTCTACTCGTGCATATAACATCAACGCATAAAACCTGGCTCTGATGCCACTGTTGGGGAACGTAGTAATTTCAAAAAAATTCCTACGCACACGCAAGATCATGGTGATGGCATAGCAACGAGAGGGGAGAGTGTATGTCCACGTACCCTCGTAGACCGTAAGCGAAAGCGTTAGCACAACGCGGTTGATGTAGTCGTACATCTTCACGATCCGACCGATCCAAGCACCGAACGTACGGGGCCTCCAAGTTCAGCACACGTTCAGCTCGATGACAATCTCCGGCCTCCGATCCAGCGAAGCTCCGGAGATGAGTTCCGTCAGCACGACGGCGTGGTGACGATGATGATGTTCTACCGGCGCAGGGCTTCGCCTAAACTCCGCGACGATATGACCGAGGTGGAATATGGTGGAGGGGGGCACCGCACACGGCTAAGGAACGATCCGTAGATCAACTTGTATGTCTATGGGGTGCCCCCCTGCCCCCGTATATAAAGGAGCAAGGGGGGAGGCCGGCCGGCCCCTTGGGCGCGCCAAGGGAGGAGGAATCCTCCTCCTAGTAGGAGTAAGACTCCTCCTTTCCTACTCCTACTAGGAGGGGGAAGGAAGGGGGAGAGGGGGAAGGAAAAG
>NC_041385.1:579912893-579928287 GCF_002162155.2 Triticum dicoccoides
CGGTTTTCTCCGAAATCACCCGGAACACTTCCGGTGTCCGAATATAGTCGTCCAATATATCAATCTTTATGTCTCGACCATTCCGAGACTCCTCGTCATGTCCGTGATCACCTCCGGGACTCTGAACAAACTTCGGTACATCAAAACTTATAAACTCATAATAAAACTGTCATCGTAACGTTAAGCGTGCGGACCCTGCGGGTTCGAGAACTATGTAGACCTGACCTAGAACCATTCTCGGTCAATAACCAATAGCGGGACCTGGATGCCCATATTGGTTCCTACATATTCTACGAAGATCTTTATCGGTCAAACCGCATAACAACATATTCCGTAATACATCGATATGTTACTTGCCCGAGATTTGATCGTCGGTATCCAATACCTAGTTCAATCTCGTTACCGGCAAGTCTCTTTACTCGTTCCGTAATACATCATCTTATAACTAACTCATTAGTTACAATGCTTGCAAGGCTTAGGTGATGAGTATTACCGAGAGGGCCCAGAGATACCTCTCCGACAATCGGAGTGACAAAACCTAATCTCGAATTATGCCAACCCAACATGTACCTTCGGAAACACCTGTAGAGCACCTTTATAATCACCCAGTTACGTTGTGATGTTTGGTAGCACACAAAGTGTTCTTCCGGTAAACGGGAGTTGCACAATCTCATAGTTGCAGGAACTTTGTATAAGTCATGAAGAAAGCAATAGCAATATACTAAACGATCAAGTGCTAGGCTAACGGAATGGGTCATGTCAATCACATCGTTCTCCTAATGATGTGATCCCATTAATCAAATGACAACACATGTCTATGGTTAGGAAACATAACCATCTTTGATTAATGAGCTAGTTAAGTAGAGGCATACTAGTGACTATCTATTTGTCTATGTATTCACACATGTATCATGTTTCCGGTTAATACAATTCTAGCATGAATAATAAACATTTATCATGATATGAGGAAATAAATAATAACTTTATTATTGCCTCTAGGGCATATATCCTTCACAACATGCATCTAGAGTATTAAGTTCATAAGAACAGAGTAACGCATTAAGCAAGATGACATGATGTAGAGGGATAAACTCATGCAATATGATATAAACCCCATCTTGTTATCCTCGATGGCAACAATATAATACATGCCTTGCAACCCTTTTTGTCACTGGGTAAGGACACTGCAAGATTGAACTCAAAGCTAAGCACTTCTCCCATGGCAAGAAAGACCAATCTAGTAGGCCAAACCAAACTAATAATTCGAAGAGACTTGCAAAGATAACTCAATCATACATAAAAGAATTCAGAGAAGATTCAAATATTATTCATAGATAAACTTGATCATAAACCCACAATTCATCGGAGGGGCAAGGATGTTGATGTAGAAGCCCTCTGTGGTCGATTCCCCCTCCAGCAGAGTGCCGACGAAGGCTCCAAGATGGGATATCGCGGATACAGAAGGTTACGGCGGTGGAAATTGTGTTTCGTGGTGCCCCTAGATGTTTTCGGGGTACGTAGGTATATATAGGAGGAAGAAGTACGTCGGTGGCCGCCCGAGGGGCCCACAAGACAGGGGCGCGCCCTACAGGGGGGGCGCGACCTCCTATCTCCTGGGGGCCTCGGGTGCTTCTTGACTTGCACTCTAAGCTCTCCGGATCACGTTCGTTCCAAAAATCACGCTCCCGAAGATTTCATTCCGTTTGGACTCCGTTTGATATTCCTTTTCTTCGAAATATTGAAATAGGCAAAAAAAACAGCAATATGGGTTGGGCATCCGGTTAGTAGGTTAGTCCCAAAAATGATATAAATGTGTAAAATAAAGCCCATAAACATCCAAAAGGGGTAATATAATAGCATGGAACAATCAAAAATTATAGATACATTGGAGACGTATCAAGCATCCCCGAGCTTAATTCCTGCTCGTCCTCGAGTAGGTAAATGATCAAAAAGAAATTTTTGATGTGGAATGCTACCTAGCATAATTCTCAATGTAATTTTCTTTATTGTGGCATGAATGTTCAGATCCAAATGATACAAAATAAAAGTTCATATTGACATAAGAAATAGTAATACTTCAAGCATACTAATCAAAGTAATCATGTCTTCTCAAAATAACAGGGCTAAAGAAAGTTATCCCTACAAAATCATATAGTCTGGCTGTTGCTCTATCTTCATCACACAAAGTATTTAATCATGCACAACCCCGATGTCAAGCCAAGCAATTGTTTCATACTTTAATAATCTCAAACTTTTTCAACTTTCACTCAATACATGAGCGTGAGCCATGGACATAGCACTATATGTGAAATAGAATGATGGTTGTGGAGAAGACAAAAAGGAGAATATAGTCTCACATCAACTAGGCGTATCAACGGGCTATGGAGATGCCCATTAATAGATATCAATGTGAGTGAGTAGGGATTGCCATGCAACGGATGCACTAGAGCTATAAATATATGAAAGCTCAACAAAAGAAACTAAGTGGGGTGCATCCAACTTGCTTGCTCACAAGACCTAGGGCACTTTTGAGGAAGCCCATCATTGGAATATACAAAGCCAAGTTCTATAATGAAAAATTCCCACTAGTATATGAAAGTGACAACATATGAGACTCTCTATCATGAAGATCATGGTGCTATTTTGAAGCACAAGTGTGGAAAAAGAGATAGTAGCATTGTCCCTTCTCTCTTTTTCTCTCATTTTATTTTATTTTATTTTATTTCTTTTCTTTTCTTTTCTTTTTTTTATTTGGCCTTTTTTTGGCATTTCTCTTTTATTTCTCTTTTTTTCTTTTTGTAAAGTCCGAAGTCTCATCCCGACTTGTGGGGGAATCATAGTCTTCATCATCCTTTCCTCACTAGGACAATGCTCTAATAATGAAGATCATCACACTTTTATGGATTTACAACTCAAAGCTAGAACAAGATATGACTGTATATGAATGCCTCCGGCGATGTACCGGGATATGCAATGAATCAAGAGAGACATGTATGAAAATTATGAAGGTGGCCTTGCCACAAATACAATGTCAACTACATGACCATGCAAAAATCAATATGACAAAAGTAATGCGTGTCATATGAACGGAACGGTGGAAAGTTGTATGGCAATATATCTCGGAATGGCTATGGAAATGCCATAATAGGTAGGTATGGTGGCTGTTTTGAGGAAGGTAAATGGTGGGTATATGGTACCGGTGAAAGTTGCATGGTACAAGAGAAGCTAGCAATGGTGAAAGGGTGAAAGGGTGCGTATAATCCATGGACTCAACATTAATCAAAAGAACTCATATACTTGTTGCAAAAATTTAGAAGTCATCAAAAACCAAAGTACTACGCGCATGCTCCTAGGGGGATAGATTGGTAGGAAAAGACCATCGCTCGTCCCCGACCGCCACTCATAAGGAAGACAATCAATAAATAAAATTGTGCTCCAACTTCATCATAAAGCGGTTCACCATACGTGCATGCTATGGGAATCACAAACTTCAACACAAGCATTCTTTAAATTCATAATCACCCAACTAGCATGACTTTAATATCACTACCTCCATATCTCAAAACAATTATCAAGCATCAAATTGATCATAGCATCCAATTCACTTTCTATGATAGTTTTTATTATACCCAACTTGGATGCCCATCATTCTAGGACTAACTTTAAAACCATAGCAAATACCATGCTGTTCTAAGAGACTCTCAAAAAGATATAAGTGAAGCATGAGAGGCTAGCAATTTATTCAAAATTAAGACACCACCGTGCTCTAAAAGATATAAGTGAAGCACTAGAGAAAAAACTATCAAGCTCAAAAGATATAAGTGAAGCACATAGAGTATTCTAGCAAATTCTAATCAAATAGGATTCTCCCAAAAGGTGTGTACAGCAAGGATGATTGTGGTAAACTAAAAAGCAAAGACAAATATAATACACGATGCTCCAAGCAAAACACATATCATGTGGCAAATAAAAATATAGCTCCAAGTAAAGTTACCAATGAACGAAGACGAAAGAGGGCATGCCTTCCCGGGGCATCCCCAAGCTTAGGCTTTTGGCTATCCTTGAATATCTTGGGGTTCCATGGGCATACCCAAGCTTAGGCTCTTGCCACCCTTTATTCCATAGTCCATAAAAGCTTTACCCAAAACTTGAAAACTTCACAACACAAAACTCAACAGGAAATCTTATAAGCTCCGTTAGTGAAAGAAAACAAAACCACCACATAAGATACTGCAATGAACTCATTCTTTATTTATTTTGGTGTTAAACCTACTGTATTCCAACTTCCTTATGGTTTATAAACTAATTTACTAGCCATAGATGCATTGAAACAAGCAAACAACACACGAAAAACAGAATCTGTCAAAAACAGAACAGTCTATAGCAATCTGTAATAACGCAAACTTATGGAGCTCTAAAAATCCTACCAAAATAGGAAGTCCTGAACAATTTGTTTATTGAACAGAAGAAAAAAGAATCAATGCAAAAGCTCGTTCCTGCGATTTAACAAAATTATATTCGTGCGCGCAAAGTTTCTGTTTTTCAGCAGAATCAAATCTACTATCATCGTAGGTTATCCTATAGGTTCTACTTGGCACAAACACTAATTAAAAGATAAAAAAACATCTAACCAGAAGGTAGATGCAAGATTTATTACTAAACAGGAGCAAAAACAAAAAACATAAAGAAAAATTGGGTTGCCTCCCAACTAGCGCTATCGTTTAACGCCCCTAGCTACACATAAAAGCAAGGATAGATTTAACGAGTGCCATCTTTGGCACTAAATTCATAAGTAGCATGCATGATAGATTCATAAGGTAATTTGACTTTATTTCTTGGAAAGTGCTCCATGCCTTTCTTTAATGGAAATTGGAATCTAATATTCCCTTCCTTCATATCAATAATCGCACAATCGTTCTAAGGAAAGGTCTACCAAGAATAATAGGGCAAGAAAGATTGCAATCTATATCAAGAACGATAAAATCTACGGGCACCAAATTTCTATTTGAAACAATAAGAACATCATTGATACTTCCCATAGGCTTTTTAATGGTGGAATCCGCAAGGTGCAAATTTAAAGAGCAATCATCAGGATCATGGAAACCTAGAATATCACATCAAGTTTTCGGAATCGTGGAAACACTAGCACCCAAATCACATAAAGCAAGACACTCATAATCTTTAATTCTAATCTTTATAGTAGGTTACCACTCATCATTAAGTTTTCTAGGTATAGAAACTTCCAAATTAAGTTTTTCATCATAAGATTGCATCAAGGCAGCAACAATATGTTTGGTAAAAGCTTTGTTTTGACTATAAGCATGAGGAGAATTAACAACGGATTGCAACAAGGAAATACAACCTTTTAAAGAGCAATTATCATAACCAAATTCCTTGAAATCCGAGATAGTGGGTTCAATGTTATTGGAAGTTCAGGATTCTCTAATCTCACTTTTACCAAATTTAGCATTAAGATCTAAAGACTCCGAATTCCTAGGACGCCTTCTAGCAAAGTTGATTCATCATCAGTCCCATAATCATCAAAATTCATATTGCAAAACATAGATCTAATCAGAGACGCATCAATAACTTTAAGATCCTCATCGTCATTTTCACGGAAACTAGAAGAACACGCTTTTATAAAGCTTTCTTTTTTAGCACGCAATCTAGCGGTTATTTCCTTGCACTCGTCAATGGAAATTCTCATTACTTTGAGAGACTCATTGATATCATGCTTAGGAGGAGAAGATCTAAGTTTAAGAGAATCAACATCAAGCGAAAGTCTATCAACGTTCCTAGCCAAATCATCAAGTTTGAGCAATTTTTCTTCAAGCAAAGCATTAAAATTCTTTTGAGAAATCATAAATTCTTTCACACAATTCTCAAAATCAGAGGGCATCTTATTAAAATTACCATAAGAATTATTGTAGGAATTTCCATAATTATTAGAGGAATTACTAGGGAACGGTCTAGCATTAAAATTTCCTCTATAAGCATTGTTTCCAAAACTATTCCTACCAACAAAATTCACATCCATAGATTCATTATTATTCTCAATCAAGGAAGACAAAGGCATATCATTGGGATCAAGAGGAGTATTTTAGTAACAAACATCTTCATAAGTTCATCCATCTTTCCACTCAAAACATTGATTTCTTCTATAGCGTGCACTTTTTTACTAGAAGATCTTTCGGTGTGCCATTGAGAATAATTAGCCATAATATTATCAAGAAGTTTTGTAGCATCTCCTAATGTGATTTCCATAAAGGTGCCTCCCGCGGCCGAATCTAAGAGATTTCTAGAAGCAAAGTTCAAACCGGCATAAAATTTTGGTATGATCATCCATAAATTCAAACCATGAGTAGGGCAATTGCGAAGCATCAATTTCATTCTTTCCCAAGATTGGGCAACATGCTCATGATCAAGTTGTTTAAAATTCATAATATCGTTCCCAAGAGTGATGATCTTAGCGGGAGTAAAATACTTAGAGATAAAAGCATCTTTGCACTTGTTCCAAGAATCAATACTATTTTTAGGCAAAGACGAAAACCAAACTTTAGCACGATCTCTAAGTGAAAACGGAAATAACTTCAATTTGACAATATTGTTATCCGTATCTTTGTTCTTTTGCATATCACACAAATCAACAAAATTGTTTAGATGAGTAGCGGCATCTTCACTAGGAAGGCCGGCAAATTGATCTTTCATAACAAGATTCAGCAAAGCGGTATTGATTTCACAAGACTCAACATCATTAAGAGGAGAAATCGGAGTACTATGGAAATCATTATTATTGGTATTAGAGAAATCACACAATTTCGTATTATCTTATGCCATGGCAACAAGTAATCCAACACACAAGCAAACAGAAAAAGGGCAAGTGAAAAGAGAGGAGGAGATTGGGAAAGAGAGGGCGAATAAAACGGCAAGGGTGAAGTGGGGGAGAGGAAAATGAGAGGCAAATGGCAAATAATGTAAATGCGAGGGATATGGGTTTGTGATGGGTACTTGGTATGTCTTGACTTGAGCGAAGACCTCCCCGGCAACGGCGCCAGAAATCCTTCTTGCTACGTCTTGAGCTTGCGTTGGTTTTCCTCAAAGAGGAGAGGGTGATGTAGCAATAGTAGCGTAAGTATTTCCCTCAGTTTTTGAGAACCAAGGTATCAATCCAGTAGGAGGCTCCTCAAAAGTCCCACACACCTACACAAAAAAACTGAGAACTCGCAACCAACGCAATAAAGGGGTTGTCAATCCCTTCACGGCCACTTGCGAAAGTAAGATCTAATAAAGATAGTATGATAAGATATATATATTTTTGGTATTTTATAATATGGATGCAAAAAGTATAGATGCAAATAAAAGTAGATTGAAAGCAAATATGATAAGAGATAGACCCGGGGGCCATAGTTTCACTAGAGGCTTCTCTCAAGATAGCATAAGTATTACGGTGGGTGAACAAATTACTATCGAGCAATTGATGGAAAAGCACATAGTTATGGGATTATCTAGGCATGATCATGTATATAGGCATCACGTCCATAACAAGTAGACCGACTCCTGCCTGCATCTACTACTATTACTCCACACATCGACCGCTATCCAGCATGCATCTAGAGTATTAAGTTCATAAGAACAGAGTAACGCATTAAGCAAGATGACATGATTTAGAGGGATAAACTCATGCAATATGATATAAACCCCATCTTGTTATCCTCGATGGCAACAATACAATACGTGCCTTGCAACCCTTTCTGTCACTGGGTAAGGACACCGCAACATTGAAGTCAAAGCTAAGCACTTCTCCCATGGCCAGAAAGACCAATCTAGTAGGCCAAACCAAACTAATAATTCGAAGAGACTTGCAAAGATAACTCAATCATACATAAAAGAAATCAGAGAAGATTCAAATATTATTCATAGATAAACTTGATCATAAACCCACAATTCATCAGATCTCGACAAACACACCGCAAAAAGAGTTTACATCGAATAGATCTCCACAAGAGAGGGGGAGAACATTGTATTGAGATCCAAAAAGAGAGAAGAAACCATCTAGCTAATAACTATGGACCCGTAGGTCTATGGTAAACTACTCACAACTCATCGGAGGGGCAAGGATGTTGATGTAGAGGCCCTCCGTGGCCGATTCCCCCTCCGGCAGAGTGCCGGCGAAGTCCCCAAGATGGGATCTCGCGGATACAGAAGGTTACAGCGGTGGAAATTGTGTTTCGTGGTGCCCTTGGATGTTTTCAGGGTATGTAGGTATATATAGGAGGAAGAAGTACGTCGGTGGCTGCCCGAGGGGCCCACGAGACCGGGGGGCGCGCCCTACAGGGGGGCGCGGCCTCCTATCTCGTGGGGGCCTCGGGTGCTTCTTGACTTGCACTCCAAGCTCTCCGGATCACGTTCGTTCCAAAAATCATGCTCCCGAAGGTTTCATTCCGTCTGGACTCCGTTTGATATTCCTTTTCTTCGAAATACTGAAATAGGCAAAAAAAACAGCAATACAGGCTGGGCCTCCGGTTAGTAGGTTAGTCCCAAAAATGATATAAATGTGTAAAATAAAGCCCATAAACATCCAAAAGGGGTAATATAATAGCATGGAACAATAAAAAATTATAGATATGTTGGAGACGTATCACGCACTAAAATTCAAAGAAACAGTAGCACGGGCCATTGATCTACAACAACATAGACATGCAAAATACTATCAGGTACTAAGTTCATGATAAATTAAAGTTCAATTAATCATATTACTTAAGAACTCCCACTTAGATAGACATCCCTCTAATCATCTAAGTGATCACGTGATCCAAATCAACTAAACCATGTCCAATCATCACGTGAGATGGAGTAGTTCACTATGTTGATCATATCTACTATATGATTCACACTCGACCTTTCGGTCTCGGTGTTCCGAGGCCATATCTGCATATGCTAGGCTCGTCAAGTTTAACCTGAGTATTCTGCGTGTGCAAAACTTGCTTACACCCGTTGTATGTGAACGTAGAGCTTATCACACCCGATCATCACCTGGTGTCTCGGCACGACGAACTTTCACAACGGTGCATACTCAGAGAGAACACTTCTACCTTGAAATTTAGTGAGAGATCATCTTATAAAGCTACAGTCAATCAAAGCAAAATAAGATGCATAAAAGATAAACATCACATGCAATCAATATAAGTGATATGATATGGCCATCATCATCTTGTGCCTTTGATCTCCATCTTCAAAGCACCATCATGATCACCATCGTCACCGGTGCGACACCTTGATCTCCATCGTAGCATCGTTGTCGTCTCGCCAACTATTGTTTCTACGACTATCGCTACCGCTTAGTGATAAAGTAAAAACAATTACAGGGCGATTGCATTGCATACAATAAAGCGACAACCATATGGTTCCTGCCAGTTGCCGATAACTCCGTTACAAACACAATCATCTCATACAATAATTTTAGCATCATGTCTTGACCATATCACATCACAACATGCCCTGCAAAAACAAGTTAGACGTCCTCTACTTTGTTGTTGCAAGTTTTACGTGGCTGCTACGGGCTCAGCAAGAACCATTCTTACCTACGCATCAAAACCACAACGATATTTCATCAAGTATGTGCTGGTTTAACCTTCAACAAGGACCGGGCGTAGCCACACTCGATTCAACTAAAGTTGGAGAAACTGGCACCCGCCAGCCACCTATGTGCGAAGCACGTCGGTAGAACCAGTCTCGCGTAAGTGTACGCGTAAGGTCGGTCCGGGCCACTTCATCCTACAATACCGCCGAATCAAAGTATGACATGCTGGTAAGTAGTATGACTAGTATCGCCCACAACTCACTTGTGTTCTACTCGTGCATATAACATCTACGCATAAACCTGGCTCGGATGCCACTGTTGAGGAACGCAGTAATTTCAAAAAAATTCCTACGCACACGCAAGATCATGGTGACGCATAGCAACGAGCGGGAGAGTGTTGTCCACGTACCCTCGTAGACCGTTAGCGGAAGCGTTTTATAAATGCGGTTGATGTAGTTGTACGTCTTCACAATCCGACCGATCCAAGTACTGAACGCACGACACCTCCGAGTTCAGCACACGTTCAGCTCGATGACGTCCCACGAACTCACGATCCAGCAGAGTGTCGAGGGAGAGTTTTGTCAGCACGAAGGCGTGATGACAGTGATGATGAAGCTACTGGCGCAGGGCTTTGCCTAAGCACTGCAACGATATGATCGAGGTGGATTATGGTGGAGGGGGGCACCGCACACGGCTAAGAGATCAATGATCAACTTGTGTGTCTATGGGGTGCCCCCTCCCCCATATATAAAGGAGTGGAGGAGGGGGAGGAGGCCGGCCTCCTAGGCGCGCCCCAAGGGGAGTCCTACTCTCACCGGGAGTAGGATTCCCCCCCCCCCTTCCCTAGTTGGATTAGGAGAGAAGGAAGGGGAAGGAAGGAGCAAGGAAAGGGCGGCGGCCCCCTCCCAATTCGAATTGGGCTTGGGGGCGCGCCCCCTTCTTTGCTCCTTTCTCCTCTCTCCCACTATGGCCCAATCAGGCCCATATACCTCCCGAGGGGTTCCGGTAACCTCCCGGTACTCCGGTAAATGCCCGATCTCACCCGGAACCATTCCGATGTCCAAATATAGTCATCCAATATATCGATCTTTATGTCTCGACCATTTCAAGACTCCTCGCCATGTCCGTGATCATGTCCGGGACCCGAACTACCTTCGGTACATAAAACACATAAACTCATAATACTGATCGTCACCAAACGTTAAGCGTGCGGACCCTACGGGTTAGAGAACTATGTAGACATGACCAAGACACGTCTCCGATCAATAACCAATAGCGAAACCTGGATGCTCATATTGGCTCCCACATATTCTACGAAGAACTTTATCGGTCAAACCGCATAACAACATACATTGTTCCCTTTGTCATCGGTATGTTACTTGCCCGAGATTCGATCGTCGGTATCTCAATACCTAGTTCAATCTCGTTACCGACAAGTCTCTTTACTCGTTCCATAATGCATCATCCCGCAACTAACTCATTAGTCACATTGCTTGCAAGGCTTATAGTGTGCATTACCGAGAGGGCCCAAAGATACCTCTCCGACAATCAGAATGACAAATCCTAATCTCGATCTATGCCAACTCAACAAACACCATCGGAGACACCTGTAGAGCACCTTTATAATCACCCAGTTACGTTGTGATGTTTTGTAGCACACAAAGTGTTCCTCCGATATTCGGGAGTTGCATAATCTCATAGTCATAGGAACATGTATAAGTCATGAAGAAAGCAATAGCAACATACTAAACGATCAAGTGCTAAGCTAACGAAATGGCTCAAGTCAATCACATCATTCTTTAATGATGTGATCCCGTTAATCAAATGACAACTCATGTCTATGGCTAGGAAACTTAACCATCTTTGATTAATGAGCTAGTCAAGTAGGGGCATACTAGTGACACTTTGTTTGTCTATGTATTCACACATGTACTAAGTTTCCGGTTAATACAATTCTAGCATGAATAATAAACATTTATCATGATATAAGGAAATATAAATAACAACTTTATTATTGCCTCTAGGGCATATTTCCTTCAGTCTCCCACTTGCACTAGAGTCAGTAATCTAGATTACACAGTAATGATTCTAACACCCATGGAGTCTTGGTGTTGATCACGTTTTGCTCGTGAGAGAGGCTTAGTCAACGGGTCTGCAACATTAAGATCCGTATGTATCTTGCAAATCTCTGTGTCTCCCTCCTTGACTAGATCGCGGATGGAATTGAAGCGTCTCTTGATGTGCTTGGTTCTCTTGTGAAATCTGGATTCCTTTGCCAAGGCAATTGCACCAGTATTGTCACAAAAGATTTTCATTGGACCCGATGCACTAGGTATGACACCTAGATCGGATATGAACTCCTTAATCCAGACTCCTTCATTTGCTGCTTCTGAAGCAGCTATGTACTCCGCTTCACACGTAAATCCCGCCACGACGCTTTGCTTAGAACTGCACCAACTTACAGCTCCACCATTCAATAAAAACACGTATCCGGTTTGTGAATTAGAGTCATCCGGATCAGTGTCAAAGCTTGCATCGACGTAACCATATACGATGAGCTCTTTGTCACCTCCATAAACGAGAAACATATCCTTAGTCCTTTTCAGGTATTTCAGGATGTTCTTGACCGCTATCCAGTGATCCACTCCTGGATTACTTTGGTACCTCCCTGCTAAACTAATAGCAAGGCACACATCAGGTCTGGTACACAGCATTGCATATATGATAGAGCCTATGGCTGAAGCTTAGGGAACATTTTCATTCTTTCCCTATCTTCTGCAGTGGTCGGGCATTGAGTCTGACTCAACTTCACACCTGGTAACACAAGCAAGAACCCTTTCTTTGCTTGATCCATTTTGAATTTCTTCCAAATTTATCAAGGTATGTGCTTTGTGAAAGTCCAATTAAGCATCTTGATCTATCTCTATAGATCTTGATGCCCAATATATAAGCAGCTTCACCAAGGTCTTTCATTGAAAAATTCTTGTTTAAGTATCCTTTTATGCTATCCAGAAATTCTATATCATTTCCAATCAACAATATGTCATCCACATATAATATCAGAAATTCTACAGAGCTCCCACTCACTTTCTTGTAAATACAGGCTTCTCCAAAAGTCTGTATAAAACCATATGCTTTGATCACACTATCAAAACGTTTATTCCAACTCCGAGAGGCTCGCACCAGTCCATAAATGGATCGCTGGAGCTTTTACACCTTGTTAGCACTCTTTGGATCGATAAAACCTTCAGGTTGCATCATATACAACTCTTCTTCCAGAAAACCATTCAGGAATGCAGTCTTTACATCCATTTGCCAAATTTCATAATCATAAAATGCAGCAATTGCTAACATGATTTCGACAGACTTAAGCATCGCTATGGGTGAGAAGGTCTCATCATAGTCAACTCCTTGAACTTGTCGAAAACCTTTCGTGACATGTCGAGCTTTGTAGACAGTAACATTACCGTCAGCGTCAGTCTTCTTCTTGAAGATTCATTTATTCTCTATGGCTTGCCGATCATCGGGCAAGTCAACCAAAGTCCACACATTGTTCTCATACATGGATCCCATCTCAGATTTCATGGCTTCAAGCCATTTCGCGGAATCTGGGCTCATCATCGCTTCCTCATAGTTCGTAGGTTCATCATGGTCTAGTAACATGACCTCCAGAACAATATTACCGTACCACTCTGGTGCGGATCTTACTCTGGTTGACCTACGAGGTTCGGTAGTAACTTGATCTGAAGTTTATGATCATTATCATTAGCTTCCTCACTAATTGGTGTAGCGATCACAGGAACTGATTTCTGTGATGAACTATTTTCCAATAAGGGAGCAGGTACAGTTACCTCATCAAGTTCTACTTTCCTCCCACTCACTTTTTTCGAGAGAAACTCCTTCTCTAGAAAGGATCCATTCTTAGCAACGAATGTTTTGCCTTCGGATCCGTGATAGAAGGTGTACCCAACAATTTCCTTTGGGTATCCTATGAAGACACATTTCTCCGATTTGGGTTCGAGCTTATCAGGTTGAAGTTTTTTCATATAAGCATCACAGCCCCAAACTTTAAGAAACGACAACTTTGGAATCTTGCCAAACCACAGTTCACAAGGCGTCGTCTCAACGGATTTAGATGGTGCCCTATTTAACGTGAATGTAGCTGTCTCTAAAGCATAACCCCAAAATGATAGCGGTAATCAGTAAGACACATCATAGATCACACCATGTCCGATCATCACGTGAGATGCAGTAGTTTTCAATGGTGAACATCACTATGTTGATCATATCTACTATATGATTCACGCTCGACCTTTCGGTCTCAGTGTTCCGAGGCCATATCTGCATATGCTAGGCTCGTCAAGTTTAACCTGAGTATTCTGCGTGTGCAAAACTGGCTTACACCCGTTGTATGTGAACGTCGAGCTTATCACACACGATCATCACCTGGTGTCTCGGCACGACGAACTTTCGCAATGGTGCATACTCAGGGAGAACACTTCTACCTTGAAATTTAGTGAGAGATCATCTTATAAAGCTACCGTCAATCAAAGCAAAATAAGATGCATAAAAGATAAACATCACATGCAATCAATATAAGTGATATGATATGGTTATCATCATCTTGTGCCTTTGATCTACAACTTCAAAGCACCGTCATGATCACCATCGTCACCGGCGCGACACCTTGATCTCCATTGTAGCATCGTTCTCGTCTTGCCAACTATTGTTTCTACGACTATCGCTGCCGCTTAGTGATAAAGTAAAAACAATTACAGGGCGATTGCATTGCATACAATAAAGCGACAACCATATGGCTCCTGCCAGCTGCCGATAACTCCGTTACAAAACATGATCATCTCATACAATAATTTTAGCATCATGTCTTGACCATATCACATCACAACATGCCCTGCAAAAACAAGTTAGACGTCCTCTACTATGTTGTTGCAAGTTTTACGTGGCTGCTACGGGCTAAGCAAGAACCATTCTTACCTACGCATCAAAACCACAATGATATTTCGTCAAGTATGTGTTGTTTTAACCTTCAACAAGGACTGGGCGTAGCCACACTCGATTCAACTAAAGTTGGACAAACTGACCCCCCAGCCACCTGTGTGCGAAGCACGTCGGTAAAACCAGTCTCGCGTAAGCGTACGCGTAATGTCGGTCCGGGCCGCTTCATCCTACAATACCGCCGAATCAAAGTTTGACATGCTGGTAAGCAGTATGACTAGTATCTCCCACAACTCACTTGTGTTCTACTCGTGCATATAACATCTACGCATAAACCTGGCTCGGATGCCACTGTTGAGGAACGCAGTAATTTCAAAAAAAATCCTACGCACACGCAAGATCATGGTGATGCATAGCAACAAGCGAGAGAGTGGTATCCACGTACCCTCGTAGACCGTAAGCGAAAGCATTTTATAAACATGGTTGATGTAGTCGTACGTCTTCACGATCCGACCGGTCCAAGTACTGAACGCACGACACCTCGAGTTCAGCACACATTCAGCTCGATGACGTCCCACAAACTCATGATCCAGCAGAGTGTCGAGGGAGAGTTTTGTCAGCACGACGGCGTGATGACGGTGATGATGAAGCTACTGGCGCAGGGCTTCGCCTAAGCACTGCAATGATATGACCAAGGTGGATTATGGTGGAGGGGGGCAGCGCACACGGCTAAGAGATCAATGATCAACTTGTGTGTCTATGGGGTGCCCCCCTCCCCCGTATATAAAGGAGTGGAGGAGGGGAAGGAGGCCGGCCTCCTAGGCGCGCCCCAAGGGGATTCTACTCCCACCGGGAGTA
>NC_041385.1:579928560-579974277 GCF_002162155.2 Triticum dicoccoides
AGGAGAGAAGGAACGGGAGGGAAGGAGAAAGGAAAGGGGGGGCCGGCCCCCCTCCCAATTCGGAATGGGCTTGGGGGGCGCGCCCCCTCATTTTCTCCTTTCTCCTCTCTCCCACTATGGCCCAATAAGGCACATATACCTCCCGGGGGGGTCCGGTAACCTCCCGGTACTCCGGTAAATGCCCGATCTCACCCGGAACCATTTCGATGTCCAAATATAGTCGTACAATATATCGATCTTTATGTATCCACCATTTCAAGACTCCTCGTCATGTCCGTGATCATATCCGGGACTCCGGACTACCTTCGGTACATCAAAACACATAAACTCATAATACCGATCATCACCGAACGTTAAGCGTGCGGACCCTACGGGTTCGAGAACTATGTAGACATGACCGAGACACGTCTCCGGTCAATAACCAATAGCGAAACCTGGATGCTCATATCGGCTCCCACATATTCTACAAAGATCTTTATCGGTCAACCCACATAACAACATACGTTGTTCCCTTTGTCATCGGTATGTTACTTGCCCGAGATTCGATCGTCGGTTTCTCAATACCTAGTTCAATCTCTTTACCGGCAAGTCTCTTTAATTGTTCCGTAATGCATCATCCCGCAACTAACTCATTAGTCACATTGCTTGCAAGGCTTATAGTGATGTGCATTACCGAGAGGGCCCAGAGATACCTCTCCGACAATCAGAGTGACAAATCCTAATGTCGATCTATGCCAACTCAACAAACACCATCGGAGACACCTGTAGAGCACCTTTATAATCGCTCAGTTATCTTGTGACGTTTGGTAGCACACAAAGTGTTCCTCCGGTATTCGGGAGTTGCATAATCTCATAGTCATAGGAACATGTATAAGTCATGAAGAAAGCAATAACAACATACTAAATGATCAAATGCTAAGCTAACGGAATGGTTCAAGTCAATCACATCATTCTCTAATGATGTGATCCCGTTCATCAAATGACAACTCATGTCTATGGCTAGGAAACTTAACCATCTTTGATTAACGAGCTAGTCAAGTAGAGGCATACTAGTGACACTTTGTTTGTCTATGTATTCACACATGTACTAAGTTTCCGGTTAATACAATTCTAGCATGAATAATAAACATTTATCATGATATAAGGAAATATAAATAACAACTTTATTATTGCCTCTAGGGCATATTTCCTTCAGTAGGACTCCCATGGGGTGAGCCTAGGAGGGTCGGCCCTCCCCTCCTCCACTCCTTTATATACAGAGGAGGGGGGCACCCCATAGACACACAAGTTTCTCATTGATCTCTTAGCCATGTGCGGTGCCCCCCTCCACCATAATCCTCCTCGGTCATATCGTTGCAGTGCTTAGGCGAAGCCCTGCGCCGGTAGCTTCATCATCACCGTCATCACGCCGTCGTGCTAACGAAACTATCCCTCGACATTGCTGGATCGTGAGTTCGTGGGACGTCATCGAGCTGAACGTCTGCTGAACTCGGAGGTGCCGTGTGTTCGGTACTTGGATCGGTCGGATCGTGAAGACATGGGACTACATCAACCGCGTTGATAAAACGCTTCCGCTAACGGTCTATGAGGGTACGTGGACAACACTCTCCTGCTCGTTGCTATGCATCACCATGATCTTGCGTGTGCGTAAGAATTTTTTTGAAATTACTACGTTCCCCAACCGGGTCGGGGGTAGCAAGCACTGGGTGCTCCCGATCCAGATCCAGGGGGATCGGGGGGAGTGGGGGAGAATGGGGAAGGTGGGCTAGGGTTACAGGGGAGTGGCGGGTTAGGTAGGAGGGGAGGTGGGCCGACCTAGTGGGAGGCCAGCTGGGCCGGTTGGCCCATAGGAGGGATCCTTCTCTCTTTTGTTTTGTTTTTACTTTTTATTTATTTTACTTCTTTCTATTTTAGTTTTGTTTCCTATTATTTTAGTTTTAGTAAAATATACACTTAGTATCTAAATTAGTATTTCAACTTAGTTCATAGTCACAAAAAGTCTAGTCCTCAAATAAATTAGTTTGACATTTTATTAATTACAAAAGGTGTTTAAATAATTGTTTTTGCTATTGTTTTATTCACCTTATAGTATTTAAACATTTTATAAAGGTGTGGTTTCTCCACCATAATTACCTATGCATTATTTGGCACAACCCAAACATTTTAGTTTTAATGTTTGAAAACTTTTACCGTTTGACTTGATTTTGAATTTGAATTTGAATCGGTTTCAAACTAACGCGAGATTAGCAATAGTAACCATGGTGAAGTGGAATTTTAACAGAGGTTTACTGTAGCTTAATTATCGGGGCGTCACACCGTTAGATCGCAAGTAACACCACGGTAGCAGCAAGCGCGCAATAGCTTCATACGCAGCGATGTTGTCCCGGCAAAGCTCCACTAGAGCTCTCATGGTGCACCGACGGTCGTCCGATGAAGCTCCAATGCAGCACCGATGAGTTCGGCGAAGCTCCATTGCAATTCTGGCGGAGCTCCAATGCAGCACGGGTGAGGGAGTCCTGGACTAGGGGGTGTCCGGATAGCCGAACTATCATCATTGGTCGGACTCCAAGACTATGAAGATACAAGATTGAAGACTTCGTCCCGTATCCGGATGGGGCTTTCCTTGGCATGGAAGGCAAGCTTGGTGATACGGATATGTAGATCTCCTACCATTGTAACCGACTCTGTGTAACCCTAGCCCTCTCCGGTGTCTATATAAACTGGAGGGTTTTAGTCCATAGGACGAACAACAATCATACCATAGGCTAGCTTCTAGGGTTTAGCCTCCTCGATCTCGTGGTAGATCCACTCTTGTACTACCCATATCATCAATATCAATCAAGCAGGAGTAGGGTTTTACCTCCATCGAGAGGGCCCGAACCTGGGTAAAAACATCGTGTCCCTTGTCTCCTGTTACCATCTGCCTAGACGCACAGTTCGGGACCCCCTACCCGAGATCCGCCGGTTTTGACACCGACATTGGTGCTTTCATTGAGAGTTCCTCTGTGTCGTCGCTCATAGGCCCGATGGCTCCTTCAATCATCAACAACAACGCGGTCCAGGGTGAGACTTTTCTCCCCGGACAGACCTTCATGTTCGGCGGCTTTGCCCTGCGGGCCAATTCGCTTGGCCATCTAGAGCAGATCGAAAGCTACGCCCCTAGCCATCAGGTCAGATTTGGAAGTTGGAACTTCACAGCCGACATCCGCGGAGACTTGATCTTCAACGGATTCGAGCCACAGCCGAGCGTGCCGCACTGTCACGATGGGCATGACCTAGCTCTGTTGTCGGACAGTGCCCTGGAGGCCGCACAAGAGTCCGCTCCGACCCTCAACTCGGAGCCGACTGCGCCGATCGAGGATGGGTGCCTAGACACCACCTCGGGGGCTGCTACCTCTACGGCGATAGAACCGAATACCGACCCTGTCCCTTGTGAGGCTCGTGACTCTGAGGTGCCGGATTCCTTGCCGGATTCCGAACTTCCCGTGCCCCTACCAATCGAATCCGATTGGGCGCCGATCATGGAGTTCACCGCCGCGGACATCTTTCAGCACTCGCCTTTCAGCGACATCCTGAATTCGCTAAAGTACCTCTCTCTATCAGGAGAGATTTGGCCGGACTATGGCCAAGATGGTTGGGATGCGAACGACGAAGAAATTCAAAACCCACCCACCACCCACTTCGTAGCCACTGTCGATGATTTAACCGACATGCTAGATATCGACTCCGAAGATATCGACGGTATGGACGACGATGCCGGAGACGACCAAGAACCAGCGCCCAAAGGGCACTGGAAAGCCACCTCAACTCACGATGTATACATGGTGGATACACCAAAAGGAAGCGATAACGAGGAACAACGGGACGCTACGAAGAATAATTCCCCTGAAAAACAGCCAAAACAGCGACGCAAGCGCCGCCCGAAGTCTCGCCTCGACAACAACAGCACCCATATAAACCCAGCCATAGAGCAGGGCGAACCAGTGGACGACGAGCATGTCACCAAGCAACCATCCGAACAAGATGAATTGGAGTCCATCCCCGGCGAAAACAACAGTCCGGATGATCTCACGCCGGACACATCGTTAGAACAGCAAAACCTTCACACAAGGCTCATCACACTGCACGAAGTTTGAAGAAGCAGAAGCAGAAGCTCAAAACAGTGGAAGACATACTCAGAATGAGATGGAGCAAGGTACTCAAGACCGCGGGCAAGTACGGCGACAGCCGCCAAACAAAGAGCTACCCGAAGCGCAAACTATTGCCCGAATTCGACGAAGAGGCCATAGAGCCCCCACAATCAAAAAACAAAGGGGCTGCCCAGTCGGATAGACGACCACATGACAAACAAAGAGCGGCAAGCGGCGCCGCACACAAGCCGGCACACGATCCACATAAGGATCCTCACAAAAAGGATAGCCCGGTCAGGTCCATCTACGGGCCAAGAAGGAAGGCTCCCGGGATCAAAACAACACGTCAAGTGTTCGAAAATAATGGCACACCCAAATACAGGGGCGCTGCACACCCCCTATGTTTCACCGATGAGGTACTGGATCATGAATTTCCAGCGGGATTCAAGCCCGTAAACATAGAGCCATACGACGGAACAACAGACCCGGAGTCTGGATTGAGGATTACATCCTACACATACATATGGTTAGAGGAGATGATCTCCACGCCATAAAATACCTACCCCTCAAGGTCAAAGGGCCAGCCTGGCACTGGCTCAAAAGCCTTCCAGAAAATACAATTGGAAGTTGGGAAGAGCTCGAGGATGCATTTCGGGCAAATTTCCTGGGGACTTATGTCCGCCCTCTGGATGCATACGATTTAAGTCACATAACGCAACAGCCCGGAGAGTCAGCCTGCAAATTCTGGAACAGGTTCCTTACCAAAAAGAACCAAATAGTCGACTATCCGGACGCCGAAGCCTTAGCAGCCTTCAAACATAACGTCCGAGACGAATGGCTCGCCAGACACCTCGGCCAAGAAAAGCCAAGGACAATGGCCGCACTAACAAGCCTCATGACCCGCTTTTGTGCGGGAGAAGATAGCTGGCTGGCAAGATGCAGCACCAGCGACCCGAGTACATCCGAGGTCAGGGATGGAAATGGGAAACCACAACACAGAAAAGACCAGCGCCGGACTAAGGAAAATAGCCCAAAGAGCACGGTAGTAAACGCCGGGTTCAAAAGCTCTCGGCCGAACAACAAAAGACTGCCTCTTAAGGACAACAGTGACGAGCTATCCAACCTTAACAAAATCTTGGACAGGATATGTCAAATCCACAGTACCCCCGGGAAGCCTGCAAACCATACCCACAGAGATTTTTGGGTCTTCAAGCAGTCCGGCCGACTTAATGCCGAACACAAGGGGCTCGACACATCAAGTGAGGACGATGACGAACCCCACAAGCAGAGCGCCCTGAAACAAAAGACTTTCCCACAAGAAGTGAAAACAGTGAATTCACTTCAAGTGATAACAAGGAAAAATAGGGCGGCACCTATTAAAGTACGCGCCGCATGGTCCACCCCAGCGGAGTCCCGAAACTGGATGTCAAAACCAATTACTTTCGACCATCAGGATTACTCCAGAGGTACTCGAAACGCAGGATGGACTGCTTTGATATTGGATCCTATAATCGACGGGCTACAGTTTACACAAGTCCTAATGGATGGCGGCAGCGATATAAACCTGCTATACCAGGACACAATCCGCGGAATGGGGATAGACTCTACCAAAATTCGCCATAGCAACACCTCCTTCAAAGGAGTAATGCCAGGCCCTTATGCCAATTGTACGGGCTCCTTACTACTAGAAGTCGTGTTCGGTTCATCCGACAACTTCCATCGCGAAAAGCTAATCTTCCATATCGCCTCATTTAAAAGTAGCCATCAAGCACTATTGGGACGTGAAGCTTTCGCCCGCTTTAACGCAATACCGCATTACGCGTCTCTTACACTTAAAATGCCCGGTCCACGTGGTATCATCTCACTAAAAGGTAACTTCGAATGTTCCTCGACTGCGGAAGAACATGAGACTGCCTTGACAGCCACACACTAATCCGGCTTTGATGATCAAAGCTCCTAAAATAGGTCATTCAGATCCCGGACACGGTTAGACGAGTCCGGTATAAATAAACAAGGGGCTTACTAGCCGTGTACCCCTTTACAAGGGGCTGCACGCATGAACAATGAGAGCCAATAAAGCTCAATTTTATTCATTTTTTAAATCATACTCTGTCCTAAATACATTTTTCGCACGCTTTTTTTTCAAACTAAGTTCTTCTCTTTTTACAGATGAACAACGTGTTACACCCGTCCAGGATACAGCACAACGGAGACACAGGCGCAGACGTGTAGCAGGGACCCGTTACAAGGATTCTTTTCAGATTAAGACCCTGCGTAAACCTTTTTTACTGTCTCTTGTTGATACACATCCTCCGGTCTCTTACCATAACTTTGGAGGAGGCTGGCGTTTTGGCATCGGCCGCGTCAGAAGTTTCACGCGTACCTGGACACTAGGGGCTTAGGGCATTGTTCTACCCGTCATCATAAAGACCGAATACCTTAGGGAGTGTTCGGCGTCTCAAGTTAGGCCTTATATGCATCAGCTCCGAATCATGTCTTTGGTCAAATGTTGGGTTTTCCCGGCTCCTGTGTTTTGCTGCCTTACGTTCCGCTCTATCGGCTAACGCGGCACCAGGAGAACTACTGCGATTGTGCCCCGGTTCGGCTGGGTGAGCACCTCAGTAGAGAAAGCCGAAAACTGACTGTCATGATATAGCGAGAGACTGGTCAACCACTCGATCGACTACCGAAATGTTTAGAATTCCACCGCTTTGACAAAGTACCATTTCCCGGTCAGGCACACACGCGCCCCGAGTTCGGAGGGCGCGGTGCCCCTAGGGGCTATATAGTAGCCCCACCATCGAACTCCTATGGCTAAGTGAAAGTGATAAAGCATTATAGTCCGGTTGCCTAGTTTGCTACGCTATCACCTCCTTCACAGGACCAAGACGTTGGATTAAGTGTGAAAATGCGCTTTTTTGCAAACACCCCCGCACCATGTGCGTGGGGGCTGAAGCTGAAGACTGCCATCTTTCAGGTTATATATACATATACATTAACGGACGCACAGGACATATTTCAATAACTTGAACGCACAAGTATAAAAAGCCCTTATATTATAAATATGGTTTTACAAATCATACATGTCATTTGAACATAACATTTTTCGAGCACTGCGACTCTATTAAGCGAGCGCCCTGCAGGACTTCCTCAAAATAGTGCTCGGCGGGTAATCGGCTTCTGTCCGAATCCCAGGATGCAACGTCGGTGGCATCCATCTCTGGCCAGTATGTTTTGACACGGGCGAGAGCCATCTGTGCACCCTCTATTGCATGTCGACCGCTTCATCGCCTTGATATGCGGCACCGCATCAAGGAACTGCTGCACCAAGCCAAAATAACTCTTCGTCTTGGGCCTGTCCGGCCACAGATGAGCCACGACATCCTTCATGGCAAGTCCGGACAACCTGTTCAGCTCAGCCCACTCAGCCAACCGATCGGTTAACGGAAGTGGACGCTCTGGACTATGGAATTGAGACCAAAAAGCTCTTCCATCTGGTGATCCTTTTGGCTTTGGAAGTGCACGACTGCGTCCGCCGCACTCGCCGCCAAATTCAGATAAGCATCCTCTGCACCCCACAACTGGCCCAACTGAGCATACCTCGCGTCCATAAACTTCCTACGCAGCAGAAAGGGCTTTCCATCCGCAATATCCCCGGCCTGACGCAGCTCCTCCTTTATAGCCCTCATCGCGGAGCGGGCATCTTTGGCTTCAGCAGTGGCCTTCTTCAAGTCCTCTTGCTCTGCTCGGCGTTCTCTTTCAAGAAACTCATAGCGGTCGGTAGCATCCTTCAGCTTCACGGCCATATCAGCCATCTCCTCCTTGCTTCGGCAGTGAGCAGCCTTTTCGGCTTTTAGCTCTTCGGCCGCCTTCGAGGCAGACGCATCACTCTTTCTGGCTTGCTCCTTGGCTCGGGCAAGCTCCGCCCGAAGCTCCTCCATAGCAGTGGCGCCATCTGCATCAAGCATACATATTGTAAGGCGTGGGCATAAGCTCCCTTACCAGGCGACCGCGGAGAAGCCACCTACCTTGTGACTCGTCAAGCCGTTTATTGACCAGTGTGATGTCCGCATCCGCAATGTCAAGTTGCCGCTTCAGTTTGGCAACTACATCAGTCCAGCTGGCCACCGAACGCCCCGCCACCTGTACAGGAAGAGCGACACCTTATAACTGAGATTATGATCCTCGGCACGCTGTCGTTTTCGGCAACATACCGAGTCTCAGGGGCTACTATCTATACAGGGCGCATTCTAAGCGCAAACCTGTCAAAAAAATAAAAAAAGTATGGTCATTTTTACGTACCTCAAACCCCGTCAGTAAACTTCTGACGGCCTCATGTAACCCACTCTCAGCGGATGAAATCCTTTCAATCACCGTACTCATTAATGTACGGTGACCTTCTGGGATAGACGCCCTCTCGAGCAGATCCTTCAGCTCCTCCGGCCGTACACGAGTTGGTGCCAAACTCTCCGGCCCCGCCGGACTCGGGGGAACCCTCCGCGACGACACCTCAGGGTCGTCCGCCCCGCCTGACGGTGCGGCAGATGGAGGCGTCTCGCTCTCCATCATCTCCGGACGAAGATCCCCCGAAGATGAGCTCTGCTGAGAAGGGCTGAGATCCGAATTACATGGTAAGAACTTCGGTTATCCTCAGAAATAAAAACAGGGATGTCCGTTATTATAAAACTCCTCCTTTCTACTTATGGCTCGCTGGAGGGCCGATTCCCTTGGGGAAATAGTGCGGCCGGGGTTTCTCCTGGCACAAGACCCTCCGGTGAAGATTTCTTCCCCCGCTTTGAGGCCTTGGCCTCCGAATCTTCGTAAGCAGTCCTCTCCTACCCCTGGAGGGAGGGATTCTCGATCCCCCCTTTCTTGAGAGCCTCTTTGGCAGAGGCGGTAGTTTCCCTATTTCCCCCTTCTCCCTCTTCTAAAGGCACAGCCTCCAGCATCTTGGCTAACACAGGATCCGGCGTGGTCTCAGGGAGGGGGGCCGGACACCTTATAAGCTTTGCTTCTGCTATCCACTCCTGTTCAGGGGACAGCTTTTTAAAAAAAAGAGAAAGAATTATGATGAATACACGGATAACACGTCCGTGCACGGGAACTACTTACTTGAGTATCCAGGCGATTGCAGCTTAGGCCAGCATCCTCGGTCAAGTCCGGACGCATCTCTTGTGATCCGAAGAACAGTTTGTACATCTCCATGGGCGTCACACCCATGAAGTGGCGGAGAGCACGCGGTCCCTCCGGATTGAATTCCCACAGCCGGAGAGGGCGACATTTGCAGGGCAGAAGGCGCCGGATCAGCATAACCTGCGCCACTACAACCAGATTGATCTCCCTCTCTTGGAGGTCTCGAATCCGGCCCTGCAGTATTGGCACGTCCTTGGACGGCCCCCAGTCAAGCCCTTTGTTGACCCATGACGCCAGCCGCTGTGGAGGGTTCGGGCAAAAGGCAGGTGGCGTCACTTGCCTGGTGCCCCTGGGAGCGGTGATGTAGAACCACTCCTGTTGCCACAAACCAAGCTCCTCTTGAAAAGAGCCCTCGGGCCATAGAGCATCGGCCCTCTTGCTTATAACTGCCCCTCCGCACTCTGCCTGTCGCCCCTCGATCATCTTCGGCTCCATGTTGAAAGTCTTGAGCCACAATCCGAAGTGAGGGGTAGTGCGGAGGAAGGCTTCGCAGACAACAATGAAAGATGAGATATGGAGGATGGACTCCGGAGCCAAGTCATGGAACTCCAGCCCATAATAGAACATGAGCCCCCTCAAGAAGGGGTCTGTCGGGAAACCTAAACCCTGACGGAAGTGAGACATGAACACCACGCTCTCACCAGGCTCGGGGGTGGGAATGACTTGCCCTTGGGCGGGCAGCCTATGCGAAATCTCACAGGTTAGATACCTGGCGTCTCTCAGCTTTAGCACGTCCACCGGCCCTGTAGGTCGGAGCCGGACATTGGCGAAGGTCCGAAGCGCTCGAATCTGGAGCCTTGGGTGTTGGAACTCGGGGCGAAGGGCGGATTCGATTAAGGATTGAAGAAAAAACAGGCCTTGGTCTCATTATAAAGGGGTAGAATACCAAGAGTCGTCCCCATGACCGTTTGGAACTCGCCTCCGATGGAGGGGGCGTGGCGACGGGCGCGGTTGGGTTACCCACGTCCGTATTAATGAGAATCCCGGAATATGGGGACACGATCTCTGCTTCGACAAGACGTGCCAAGGAAACCGCTTCGCTAAACGCGCTGAGGTGGAACAATAAAAACAATTCGAGTAAAGGCTTGGCCGTGGCATGATGTAATGCTACAAAATACGTCAGCAGATTGAAGTTGTGTAAATATTATTCTCTCTACGGTGGTATGTGGAATTTATTTTGCAGAGCCGGACATTATCCTGGTGTTCACAATCTTCTATAAATTATTCGGAGGAGGAACCCGCCTTGCAATGCCGAAGACAATGTGTGCACCGGACTCGTCGTCATTGAAGCCTGGTTCAGGGGCTACTGAGGGAGGCCGGACTCCAAGACTATGAAGATACAAGATTGAAGACTTTGTCCCGTGTCCGGATGGGACTTTCCTTGGCGTGGAAGGCAAGCTTGGCGATACGGATATGTAGATCTCCTACCATTGTAACCGACTCTGTGTAACCCTAGCCCTCTCCGGTGTCTATATAAAGCGGAGGGTTTTAGTCCGTAGGACGAACAACAATCATACCATAGGCTAGCTTCTAGGGTTTAGCCTCCTCGATCTCGTGGTAGATCCACTCTTGTACTACCCATATCATCAATATCAATCAAGCAGGAGTAGGGTTTTACCTCCATCGAGAGGGCCCGAACCTGGGTAAAAACATCGTGTCCCTTGTCTCCTGTTACCATCCGCCTAGACGCACAGTTCGGGACCCCCTACCCGAGATCCGCCGGTTTTGACACCGACAACGGGTGCGTCCGATGAAGCTCCATTGCAACTCCGGCGAGGCTACATTGCAGCGCCAGCTATGCTTCCGACAGACCGGTGTTGCTCCATTGCAGCTTCAAGGCAACCATCGCCGGTGTTTCAGTGCCCCCATCGGTCGTTCGCCGCGGTCACCAGCACCGACGATGCTTCGACGGAAGCTCCGAGGCAGCGCGTGGTGACGACGACGGAAGTTGAGATGCAGCGCCGACGGCCATGGCGGATGCTGCGACGCAGCGCGTGGTGACGACGACGGAAGCTGAGATGCGGCGCCAGCGGCCATGGCGGATGCTACGATGAAGTGTTGCCGGCGACGAGTGCTCCATTGCAGCTACGCTGCCGGTGACTTGGAGCGCCAATAGTGTTGCCTCGAGGTTGGACCGCAGAGTTGTGCCATTGATGAGTTGCTGCGTCGCCGCACCGACGGTCGTTGTCGAGCGCCGCATCATATCGCCGGCAGTGCCGACGAGCGACCGCCTCCCCCCTGCGTGTGTGTCACCTCCATGGAGTTGCAGCACCCGTGGCGATGCCGCGCGGTGCTCCACCGTCCTTCATTACGTCGCGGGGTGCAACAGGGTGGTTGGCGCCATCACTCCTCCTGGTTTGCTTCCATGGATTGGCTGCGTTTTGCGTCGCCATGGAAGAGTCTCT
Organism: Triticum dicoccoides; assembly: GCF_002162155.2. Lineage (NCBI taxonomy): Eukaryota > Viridiplantae > Streptophyta > Magnoliopsida > Poales > Poaceae > Triticum > Triticum dicoccoides. The sequence continues at coordinate 579,940,289 of NC_041385.1, forward strand.
ATGAACAGAAATGGGGAATAACGGGTGGAGGAGAGAGGACGGGAAGGGATAAGGCTACAGCCGCGGAAGCGGTGGATGGGCCCGCAGGGCACGTGTCGATCAGTGCGCGTGGTTTATCCCTTGTTATCATCCGATAGATTTTATATGTTTTCCATTTTTTAGGGTATACTAGGAATAGATTTCGCGCGAAATAAAACTAGGACGCGTCTAGCCGGCGCCCAGCCGCTCAGTATGGTTAGCAAGCGGCCGGTTATTTAAGGAATTTTTTTGTCCCCTTTCCTAATCAGGAAATCTTTCTCATCTAATCTATTTTTCCGCGACGTATTAAATAGCAACACAACCATATCTTTCGATGCATGCACTTTGTTCTTCTATGCATTTATTTGTGGTTTCAAAATTTTAAAAAGACATAACTTTTAATCCGCACATCGGAATTGCGATCTGTTTTTACCGTTGGAATCTTCGCGACATGCTCTTCAAAACTAAATCCCGCATGGGTATGTTTCGACGAAATAGTCTTCCTGCCAACTAAACATCAATATGTGTGCAAGTAGACTACATGCCGCGCCAACTGAGCATATGTGTGTCAATAGTCTTTCTTTCAACTAAACATCAATGTGTGTGCAACTAGACTATAAGCCAACTAAGCATATGTGTGTGCCAATAGTCCTGCCAACTAAACATCAATGTGTGTGCAACTAGACTACATTGCCGCGCCAATTGAGCATATATGTGTGTAACTAGTCCTGTCGACTAAATATTAATGTGTATGCAACTAGACTACATTGCCGCGTCAATCGCGCATATGTGTGTACAACTAGTGTCCTGCCAACTAAACATCAATGTGTGTGCAATTAGACTAAATTACAAGCCAACTGAGCATATGTGTGTGTAACTAGTCCTTCTGACAACTAAACATCAACGTGTGTGCAACTAGACTACATTATAAGCCAAATAAACATTAATGTGTGTACAACTAGAATAAATTACAAGCCAACTGATTTTAAAAAGAGTTGCACCATGTAGTATTAAAGTTGCACAATGCAGTATTTTAGTTGCGCCATATAGTATCAAAGTTGGCATAAAAAAATTCGTCGAAACATATCCATGCAGGATCTAGTTTCAAAGATCTCGTCGCGATGAATCCAACGATGAAAACGGGACTGAATTCCGACGTGTGGTTTAAAAGATGCGGCTTTAAAAGAATTTGAAATCCCAAAATAAAAGTACATGGATCTGTTTTCTCTAACTAATGGGTGAACACATTTAATGCCAGCACCAACATGCGCTATGAGACAAAAAAATACACATGCATGTGTGTGACAGAGCGGCCGCTCGAGACGCCCAAATAGCGCGCGCCCACTTTTTAGATTTTAGGATAAAATTAAGATTTCCTTTCTTGTTATGTGTTTTTTTCCCTTTTGACCTATGGACTTATCCCAAACCTGAGGATTCCCCCCGCCCCGGCCCCCCACCCGTGCGTCAGCGGCTGTCGACGGCCGGCCCGCCTCGGCACCGGCCCAAGGAAACAATTCCGCCTCGGCACCGCCGCTTTCATTGCCGGAATACAAATCTTCAAAACCATCCTGTGGATCGTGCTATCCCTGCCGCGAGAAAATAAGTCAGGTATTTATTGAAATTCCGAGTCGAATTCTGTTTGGTTGCTACGCAGTTAATATAATCTGCTCCGGCAGGACGTCCCGAGGCTGTAAAAATTGTTCTTTTTTTCTATCATGGCAGATCATTGTGCTAGGAGCTGGTCGGACCTTCCCTGGGATCTTCTTGACCGCATCCTGCAACACCTTGAGCTCCCCGGAGCTCTTGCTGTGGCAGCCGTCTGCACTTCATGGCGCTCTGCCGCGGTGGCTTCCGGCGTCCGTTCTGGCACACCTTGGCTTGTGTCCCGCGAATCTGAGCCTCTCACGAAAACGAAAGGCAGTGAGTTCCGCAACGTTCTCGACCCCGATAAGATACACATGGTTAGCTATCCTCAAGGACGGCGTAACCTCTCTTGGTGTGGAGCCTCCCATGGTTGGCTCATTGCCTCTGACGAACTCTCCAATCTTTTGTTCTGCAATCCCTTCACGTTGGCCATGATCCCTCTCCCGCCTATTACTGATCTGGAATGTGTCGAGGGAGTCTACGACAATGATAGAAGCATTGCTGGTTATTATTATGGAAATTCTGACAAGCTTATCAGTCCTCCAGATTACATTGGCCGCTGGTTCTACCAGAAGGTGGTGTTGTCATCTGATCCATCTACATCTCACGACGGTGGTGACTACATTGCCATGGCCATCTATGGGAATAATCAGGTTTCTTTTGCGAGAGCAAGAGAGAACAGCTGGCGACATGGTACGGCTCTTAGTGAGATGGGGAAGGATTCATACGCTGATTGTGTCTACCACAATGGCAGATTCTACACGGTGACAATGTGTGGGGTGGTCGAGACATGGGATCTCAATAAAGAGCCAGCACATGAACCAAACAAACAGGTGATCATTGCTGGCGGGGATGGAAGATACAGGAGGATTCTTACCCGGTTCCTGGTGTCTACTCCCTGGGGTTGTCTCCTGCAGATCCGAACTCAACATCGCAATGATCATCCTAGGAAGGTCATGGTTGAGGTGTTTGAAGTCAATGTCGAGGAGCACAAACTTGTCAGACTGAGTTCTGCCACAGCCTTCCAGGAGCACGCAGTGTTTGTTGGGTTGAATGAATCCGTATGTTTGCATACCAAAGATTACAAGGAGCTAAGACCCAACCATGTCTATTTTGCCACACCTTGGTTGACACAGGAAGCAAATTTTGGTCTCAGGGGCTGGAAAGGTGTAGTGATTTATGACCTGGAAAATCAGACGTTTGAGGAAGTTCTTCCTGCATCTAAATATTCTGCATTTTGTCCCCAGCAAGTTTGGTTCATTCCAAATATCTGAAAGACGGTACATCTCGTCAGGTTGTGGCTGTCCCGCTAAAACGATTAGTTATGTTTACTCTATTTTATCTTATATATTTGTCTCAACAAACATTACAGTGTTGCTAGTGACCGTATTCAGTTCAATATATTTTGTGGCCATGCAGTGTCTCCATTTTACTTGGCCATCATTCTCTGAAGTACTCCCTCCGTTCCAAAATAGATGATCCAACTTTGTACTAACCTTAGTACAAAGTTGGGTCATCTATTTTGGAACGGAGGGAGTATGAAAGTACACGGAAAGAGCAAACATATGCACAACCTTGATGGCGCTCGTGCCTGTGTGCTTATTAGCTTATTATTACTGTATTACCCATGATTTCGTGTTTCCGTGCTGGCGTTTTGCATAACTAGTGATACGGTTTTTTGTAAATATATGGGCACATGAAACATATTATAGTTGTACAAACATAACCTTATATATTAGTCAATATAATCAACGAAATCTCATATACTCAGGGAAAAGGAAGGTTTACATATACAAATTGGCTTGGTATAACAACATACACAGCAATATATGTAGTAAATACAACCAATCAATCAGCCAAGACAAGCAACATAAAAAATAAACATGTAACAGGAGACATGACTGGGCATCATAGATTGTATGGATGGTGCATTAATGAAATCTTAGAAGCACAGATTTGAAGGGGAAAAAAATCTTAGGACTCTACCCAAAGGGCCACCATGTTCAGCAACAAAGAAAAACCAGGCGAGCCAGGTGCACCTAGGCACACATTCATGGAGAAGAGTGATAACAAAGATTTCAATTAGTTGGGAAATCAAATAAATAATATACTAAATACTACTCTCTCCGTCCTAAAATTCTTGTCTTAGATTCGTCTAATACGGATGTATCTAATACTAAAACATGACTTGATACATCCGTATTTAGACAAATCTAAGACAAGAATTTTGGGACGGAATAAGTACCATACAAGTAGCGGTAGGGATTGAGTCAGCTAAATAGACTACCTTCGATGGAATTCAGTAGAATAATACAAATATCTTTAAATAAGCATAAAAGTATTTCATTTCTATTCTCAGTGGAACACTTGACTTCTAAAGGCTCTTATATTAGTTTACGGAGGGAGTACCTCATTTCACATACTCAAATCAGATACTGGTCATTTACATGATATCTTTGTTCTATTTTTCTCGGGTTATCCTAATGTCCCGACCACTGCAGCCAGGCCAAGCGGCCAAGCCTATGCAGACAACACCTCTCCCGAGACCTTTGACACAACCACCTATATTACAGATGTAAGATCTGGTGTCTAATTCGGTCTGCACCACACTTCCTGATTCCTAGGCGAGTAGTCCTGCAGAGCTGCTTTTCCAAATGAAACTTTGTAGTCCCTTTGTAATCTGAGCCTCTATACCCCCATCCCATTTAGCTAACCGACAACGGTCCACAAGAGCCAAACAGTCCGGATGCTTTGAGAGAGAGGACAAGAGGATCCACGAGCCAATGCGGACTGAGAGACACCTCGGCCACCCCCCTTCCTTCATGATAATTCTACAGCATAATAAGAGACACCTTGACCGCCCCCTTCTTCAGGGTGATTCTACACCATACTCTCTCCTTTCATTTGTATAGGGTCTAATGCATTTTTCAAAACCGCCTTTGACTATTGACAAGATTAATAGTACTACATGAGATCTATAATGTGAAAATTATATCATTAGAAGGTTCTTTCACATACGAATTTGACCGTATGCTTTGTGTAAGTTGCATGTGATATATTATTACTCTAATATTTGGTCAAAGTTAGCCTCGAAAAATGCATTAGGCCCTGTATAGATGGAAGGAGGGAGTAATAAGGATGGTAGAAGGTAAATGGAGCCACACTTGGTCATACATTACAAACTTAACTATATGAAAGAAATGTGACGACTAATTAATCTTACCATATCATCAGCTAATGAATCGATGGAAATTTTAGTTATTTCAGTGGATGCATAGCAATCGTCATCGAGCTTTCACTAAATCCAATGGAAAAAAACTACAAAGTGAGCACAAAACCAATGATGCAATATAAAGAGTGTATTATGGTATAATCTTGACACACATGCTCATGGCATTACACTACAGTGAGTTCCTAAGAAGAAAAACATATCACCCCACCCACTTTGAGAAGCATTACCACTAGAGTAGATCACCTTTTTATGCTCAACACTTCTTTTTATAGTTGCTTCTGAATCGCTGGGTTGGCCCTCGCCATATCGAACATATAAACCTCTCTAGCCTACCCGCATAACTGGGGCACCTGCGCACGCTGGCCAGTATCGATCGCACGATCTTTTTAGTGTGGTACGATTTATCTCGCTGTCAATCTGTCAACCGTTGCTTTGTGTTTTACATTTTTATTGCCTATCAAAATAGATGACCGGGGGGCCTTGTTAGGTGTTTTTTTTTCAGATTTCACGTACGCTTAGTCAGGAAACCTTAGACTCACCAGCGGTAAAAGGCCAGCGCCGCATCCTCTTCGCTCGATCCTCTCCTCTCGTCCCCGCCGCCCGCTCCTCCTGCCCTCCTCCACCACCGACACCTCCGACCGCCATCGCGGCCAGCAGCCCCAGCAGTCGAACCACCACAGCAAGCGCAAGAAGAAGCCTCAGGCGCCGCCCCCACTCTCCCCCGCGCCGAGGACTCCCGTCCGCCGCGCCGGCGCCGGGACACCCAAGAAGAGCCCCGCCCTGGCCGCGCCCACCACCGACGCCAAGGACAGGCTCATCGCGTCCAAGGACCACCAACATCGGTTCGGCGTCAGCTCGAAGAAGGCGGCTGTGCAGGAGCGCGCGCGGCCGGCGTCGTCGTGGGAGCAGTTGAAGAGCCTGCTGAGCTGCCGGAGCACGACGGTGGCCGCGCGCGTGCACGACCAGGCGGCCCCGGCGCCGGGGACTACTGGGGGACGTTGCTCTGCTCCATGTTCTACGTGGCGACCGGCCGACCGTCGACGGCGCCTCCTACGCCGCGTCCGTCGTCGTCGACCGCCCCGGTCAACCGCTCCTCCCACCGCGCCCACCACTCGTCGTCATCCGCCGGGCGGTGGCGGCAAGCACCCGTCCTCCCTTCGTGGACTCTCCGGCTGCTACGAGTGCCGCGCCATCAACGTCGAGCCCGTGTCAAGGTTTTCTCTCAACTCCTCATGCCGCTGCCGCTTCTGCTTAATCCTCTTCTATTAGTTAGCTTATTACTACTACTAATTAACCCACACCATTGATTAGCAACTAATTGCCATTATTGATTGGTTACAATTCAGGAGGTACCCTCGGCCGAGGGAGCTGTGCCCGTGAGGTGTTCACCAAGGCCGAGAGCTTGAAGCAGCACCAAGCCGTTCGCCATGCTGGTAAATTCTCGAAACCCCGAACCCCGCGGCCCCGCCTGCATCGATCGATACCATCCTGTAGTATTATCACGACAATTTAACCTGTCACAATGATGAGAAAGGAGAGCCTGACAGGTTAAGGTTTGGGATACCACGCCGGTAAATCAAACTAATCTATCACCTTAACCGGTCAAAGACATACCATCCTGTCACAATGACTCTGTAGACATTGCCTTTGTCGTTGCGTGCAACATTAACAGCTATATAATATGTGGCAGGAAACTATGTGATACATATCATGAGAAACGGGAGTTTGTAGTTGCCGTGGTTCTGAAGATGTAGTTTCAGAATGTAGTTATTTTGTGTCCATCAAGATTGCTGCTGTTACATGTAATTGTCATGTGAAATATGTTGCAGGGTACCTTCACAAGACAACCTTGCAGTCTGAAGACATAATCCAGAAAATCAACACATATTCTTGGAGCTTGGATGATGAGGCTGAGTATCATGCATTGATGCTATGTTTCATCTATGTGTGATAATGGAGTACCTCTTAGTAGTTTGCCTTCGGTAGGCAGGTGTTTTTTGTCTAAGTTCAAGCCTTCATTGTGAAGTATTTATAATTTCCAGCTTATAAATTTGTACGTTCACACCTTCCCAAGACCACAATCAGACTAAGAAGATGCCTAAATAAGCTGTGAGGCTGCGTATATATAAGTGTTTCTGTAAACCGATCTAAATCATTCTACTATCCGTACAACTATCTTCAATACAATTGGCATTGCATTATATTTCTAGCTACATCTCCTACTTACTCAGTACTAACATCACTTCTAACTGGTGTCACGGTCGAGTGGAAGGGTGTCCCCGGTGACGTCACGGACAAGCCAGGAGAAGGACGACGCCCGGGTTTGGCCCCGGGCCTCTGGGGAGTTGGTGATGGCGTCATGGTAGACCCGGGCCTCGGGGCAGTTGGGGAAGGTGTCATGGGGGCCCGAGCCTCCTCCTCGGACAAGGCTGCGACGATCTGAGCTCCGGTCGAGGGTGAGTCACCTCCTTTAGCCACTTCCTATTCCTCTTCCGATCCAGTCTATTATGAGTTTGTGGTAAAAGAATGAGCTCCAGTTAGGGATTTGAATTTTCCCATTAAATGTGTCCTCGTGATAGGGCAGCGACACTCCCTCGCTCGGCTGTGCGTTCGCCCGGCCAGTGTGGTGCAGCAGCAGTAGCGACCACCACTGCCAAGGAGCTCCAGCAAGCATGTGCACATGCTCTCCTTGCCCCTGAGCTCCTGCAACAACAACATCAACAACAACGTGTGTAGTATCAGTCAGAGAACTGCCACACAAATCATGTTTCTTTTATAGAAATTCCTTTATATGTTTTACAAATTTCCTGATCGGTGATTATCCATTTTATATTATGTTTTTCATCTGCAAGTGTGAGTTTTTTCCAGTCAAGTTTCTGTCTCTTGGTCTATTTCTCTTCTAATTCCATCATCACCGATTTCCTGAAGGAATTTCACTATCCTATATCGTTTTTCTCATTTTTGTTGAATACATGCTTAGATGGGAGAACTTTTAACCCATCTTTTATTGCTTGCAGGTGTGGTTGTTTGGTTCCACTTGCTGTGTTCAACAGAAACTGACATCCAACACTGCTATTCTAAGGTGGTTTAATGAGGAACAGGAGGAAATTGTTGTAGGTGAGAGAGCATGGTACCCTTCTCTTCCTATTTTTGTTCGTTTCTTGAAGTGTTACTGCGAACTATTATTTATAATAAAAGAATCAGGGCATGCATTGAAGTTTTACTATCCTTGACTTGCTACGCTGCAGCTCTTAGGATTGCCTTTGGGTGCTAATTGTATAGTAATTAATAAATAGAGTGCATTAGTTAGCTATACTCATTTGATCATTTCCACGGACATGATCATTATCTTTTAGTACGATTGTCAGTTCCATATCCCAAAGATGTATAATTGTAAATTAAGGTTCAAGGAGATCTAAACTTGGGCATATCAATGTAAAAACACAATTTTCTACTTGAATGCTTCTTGATTTTTTACATGTTGGTGTATCTAACAAAGTAAATTTGGTTATGATCCTCAAATGGCCTGGCATTTAGTTTCGAGGAATGACAAAGCCTGAAATTGGCAACAGTTCTGAGGAAGAAGGGTTATAGTCTTTGCAATTTAATCTTGGCTTTACACTTCTGTGATTTTTGAGGTAATGTATCTCGATGTACTTTTGGATGTATCAGAACTGGGATTAAAGCATGTAAGAGTGTTGATGGATGCGACTCGGAGCAGGCCTCGGCTTGCACCTAATGTGTGGGCATATGCAACTGAAGTTGATGAAGCAAAGCTGATGCAAGGTTGGTGATTTAATTTTGATTCAACCCAATATGATCTACTATGCGTGTTGTACTTCTCTGCGATTACCTTCCAAATTATTTGTTTCTTGAGGTTAACCGTTTGCATGCTTTGCTGCCCACTTCAATTAGTTGTAGGTTGATATATCAAGGTTAGGTTGTTAAACAAATGGTTTTGTTCTTGGATGGTCCGCCAGAAGTCGGATCCTAAACAACGAGAAACTGAAGGGGCTTCTGATTAGTTTGCTAAATGAATCGAATGTTGATTTATCACTCAACATGTGAATTGAGATTGAAAAGATTGGTCAACCTGACCATGAGAATTTCTTTGCTATGGCCGCTTGATTGGGGAAGAAAAGAAATTGTTAGTGATTGGTGTTGAATTGCTGGATTTGATTGTTTGCTCCTGTTTCTCTACAGATTATTTTTAGCGGACCGGATGTATTATTCTGGAACAATTTGAGAATAAGGGTCAAGCTTTGCATTTCTCTGTTGTAGGACTCTAAAAGGACATCCTTAAGACTTAGAATTTCCTTGCTAATGAGCAGTGACTAACCCCATACTGTAATAATGCCATTATGTACCCCGTCTGCTGCAGTATGTATCTCCTCATACTAATACCAATCCATGGTGCCTTATGCACCCCATTTATTTGATGAAATGAACAATATATTTATTGTTGATGTAGATCAGATGATTCTGAAGCAGCGGCAGGTGCAGAGGCTCATTCGAGGAGCGCCAGTAGGCGACCGATGCGTTGCTCTCCCGTCGTTCTTTCTTCGTCAGGAAAGGCGCAGCCTGCTACTCAAGCCCCTCTCCTTCGCTCCTTGCAGAGGTACGTCCACCTTCTCCTTCCCCGTTTATCTTGCCCCGTTGTGCTCTTGCCATAGCGACTCCTAACCGAGGCTTTCGCCGCTCCTCAACTCTCAGCAGGAGAGGCATGGGCGCCACCACACTCGGGAGACGAGGACGAGGTGGCCGCCGCTGCACCCCCACGCCGTGGACGCGAAGAGCATCCTCTCTGCCCTCGATAACCACTTCGGCGGCAGCAGCAATGGCCTCTTCGTGGCAGGGCAGACCGCAGGGTCGTCTTCCTCTCCGGCCTCTTCCACACCATCAGATTCAGGCCCTCTCCCTCTGCATCTCTGTAAAAATATGGTAATATTTCTAAAGAATATAACCCCATCGTACTCTGTTAATCTGAAGACAAGTTACCCAGTTCTCTCTTACTACTATATTTGCATCGTCTGAGCGAGAAAGTTGGTGGCCAGCATAAGTTACTGCAATTGATCCTTTATTACCGGCTTTCTCTTTCTTTACATGTGGCCTTCTTTAGTAGTCTATTCACTAACTGTTCCTGTTTATAAGCTGGCAGCAGAACAATTTATCATGCTTAGCTTGCAAGGTGGTGATTGCAACCATGTGCATGACTCCTTATGACTCTCAGCAGCAAGACGATCTCCGGCAACCTAGAGGTTGATAAATTTAGTTAAGGAACATATAGACATTTGATTACTTCCTCTGTTATCAAAGGGGACAGGGATGCATAGGTGATTGTCGTGTTGAAGATGCATAGTGGATAGACAGGTGTAAGTAGTCTCTAGCTTGATTATTATTTTCTTGGTTATTGCAGTGTCAGGGTGTTCAAAATTTTCTTCTTCTAGGAATGATTGAGTTCACTCTTCTTCCTGAGCCGTTGGCTGTTGGCCGTGTGGAAGGTACCTTCCTTTTCCTTGTTTGCATCTATGATTTTATAGCATTCAGACCATGGTTCCCTTTCTATTACTTTGGTTGATAGTATTATATTTAGTGCTAAAGCTGCAGCCTGCTCCCTGCATACAACCTGTGGGAAACAAAACTGGAACTACTGTGGATTTTTTCCGATTGTTTGCTGCCTAGACTCCTATACGTAGAGGGTGTGCTGCAAATTTTCAATTCTATAACGTTCAGACCATGGTCCCCTTTCTGTTACTTTGTTAGTGCATTCAGACTATGGTATGTGTTCCATAAACCGTACAAAAAAAGGATAGCCTGCCTGAAACTGCGTTCTTTTAATCGTTCATTACAATCATTGTTCGTCTGGAAGGATTCATTAACTTCCTTTTTAATGGTGTTCTGTAGCATGTCAGCTACCGGGGGAATGAGAATCTGTAGCATGCCACTACTATGCTTACCACCAACAAAGCCAAGGTCTCATCTTTGAAAGATTAAGGTTACTTTGCAGGGAGATGAGACCCATACCGAGACATGACAGATGGATGGATACAGAGCTAGCTAGGCGCACAACACTATAATAAACTTTGCACTGAAACTTTGGTAATCAACAATACATAGAAACATGTTGGCCCCTCTTCATTGGTGCCCTTAGTAAATTCAAATTTGGTAGTGGCACTGCATGCCTAAAACTCTCCTGTAGGTTGGTTCATTGATTTAGATTGATACAATTGTCCAAGAAGCCAATTAATTGATTTCGAATCTATTGTGGTGCATTATCTAAGCTTGAATTGTTAGTGTCGTTTAAAAATATCTCTTGCTTTTAAAGTAGTATTAGTAAAATGGCTAAAGCGCGCATGAGAGTCTAAATCAGTTTAAATCATAACAGTCTCTTGTTTTCTTCAAAGAATTTTCTGGTTGCATAAATAAGTCGTGAGGAAGATTTGGATGCAAGCACCCATCTTTCATGAGAGAGACCTATGTTGTACATTTGAATTCTTCTATGTTTATACTCTGCCAAGTTATCTCAAGCATATGATTTTACTTTGGTACATGTTGATTATATAACTGGATGCATATGCATAAATCAAGGATAAGCAGCAGAAGGACAAGTTGTATTTCTCGAGATGTTCTCTTCTTTATTTTACATGTTAAAGCATGGACCTTCTTGCTCAGGTTTCAGATTTCTCAACCATACTTCCATGCAAATATTAATTCTTGACTCGTTATTCAGTAACCTCGCACATGTCCATTTTCTATCTATATCGTCAGTATTAAACTTCATACATAACTCCTTATATTCTTAGGTTTAGAACATTGCAAATCAGGGTAGGCGGTGCATTTGGAAGGTTCATATTCTATTCAAAAGCATTTCATCGATAGTCAAATGCTTCACAGTAGAATATGCTACCTCATTTTTTAGGTGTCCTAAGGTTCATATTTCGTTGCGTTATCAAAAGCAGCATGTTTTATTGTTTTAGTTAGCATTGCACTAATCAAAGACCACAAAAAATACACGCGCGCGCCCTTAAAGAACCGCGCCTATATAGATGTTGCGTACTGAACCATAGATATATATATTCTCCTTGCATATACATTTCTTTCTACTCAATATTGTATGTAGATGTCCATCTGTAGATAATGTGGCCCATAGAATGTGATATGTTCTTTTATCTTGGAACCAATTTATGTAGCGAGGCCGACGATTTGACTATAACATTATTTCTCCTTCGACTGAATACTGCATCTTTTTTGCAATTGTCCCAAATGTTTTATAGCTCCTAAATTGCGTGTCATCGAAGCCAGTTGGAAAATATGATGTGTCTTAAGATAATCATAACATAACTGAATATATCAAGCATGCTAATGGCATTAGATTAACTTTCGAGGAATATGACAGGAGACGATGACCGCTACCATGATTTTATGGCACCTTAGTAGGAGACGATGACCGCTACCATGAATAGGTTTAAATGTCGCATGGCTTCCATTGAACAGAACCAAGATAGAAAACAACTGTGCATAAACTTATAACATAAACTGTTGCTGCTTTGTTGGTTTTATCGAGGATGTTTTCTTCAAGCATGTGCTAATCACGCGCTATTTTCTTTTTTCACTTTCATTATTCCTCTGGCTCAAGTGATAGCCACATTCTGAAAGGAGCGAGGGTTGACAACCCGATCTACAACAGCGACGATCCAGGTATGTACATATGTACTAAACAACACGGCCATTGTCTCTAAATTGTGTTGATGACATGTGTCCTAAGTTAAATATTACATAGTGTGTCTGCAATCAATCCATCACGGCGTGCTATTGCATAGTGTGTAAATCCCTCTGCAACTTCTCTGGTCTTGTGTTCAACTCTGCTTATAAAGCCTTGTGAAGGAGAAATATCATCTATCATGTATTTCTGTGTTGACAGCCAGTTGCTTAATTGATCGACTATAGTATAAAGAAATGTATTAGAAGAGCATAAAGGTAAATATATACAAGTAGCTGTCGAAATATAATTTAGTATACCATTAGGAAAGGTATATACCTGTACGTAGCTGAAAGGGCTACATCTGTTCCTCCATTAGATGGTCTTTAGTAGAACTGAATTAAAGAGTTAATAGGTTGCTTATTGATCTGCTGATAATTAAGTAGAATTAAGTAGGAAAATTAAAGGATTATGTTTGTATTGGCTCGGTTAATATTTTTTGTCTTGGTCATTGTTGGAGTAAAGTAAATTAATATAAGTGCATGGCGAAGGTATTGTAAGGATAGTTTAGTATGGGTTGTATAAAATTTGTTATGCTATCTGCTCTATTTTTTTATTTGTAGGCATACGATCAAACAGGTCATCTCCATGACAAGATTCGGGAAGATCTACTCTGTTTTAAAAATTTGTAGGCATAACATCAAACAAGTTGTGTGCATTACAAAATTAGCAAAGCAAGCAAAACTTGGGACCTATTTAGTTGAGTTTACCACATATAGTTACATTTCCATGAAAAATACATGCTTTCGAGCCTAATCACCGAGACCGAATAAAATATTTGCATAGCAAAACGAAAGAGCAGGAGAAAGCAAGGTGTAGGCAATTAGCATGAAGAGGATAACTGCAACTCACCTGTGCTTTTTTTGATCGATTTGTATGCTGATCTTCAAATCTTAGGTGGAGTTGTAGAACAATCACTTGATTCTGTTCTTTAAGTTGGAGCTTATGAATTCTGTTCATATGAGCTTTGCCCTATAATAAGGCCTTTAGCTAATGCCAAGTCCATTTAAACTTGCCTATTGTCCACTAGGTGTATTTTCTTGATCAATTGATTGTTGTATTTGCTAAAAACAGGTGTGATTGTTTCCGTCACAATTTACATTTAAAATCAGTTATTTTCCTGTACCTATCATTGATCGAGTAAAATCTGGAAAACCTGGGTTTTCCTTTTTCTATTGCCAGTTTTAATACTTATTCGGTGCCTACTGTGTTGTATACCTGTTGATCCCCTGTTTTCATAACCTGATATTTACATTTAAAGAAAAGAATGGATGTCCCTTATATTTTTTTAATGAATGATTGTACCCTATATTTGCTTCCCATAACCTGATCTCATAAATACTACAACATCAAGTGAGAAAATGAATACATGTTGATCCCCTGTTTTAATAACCTGATATTTACATTTAAAGAAATGAGTGATTGTACCTTATGTTTAAAGAAAAATGATTGTACCTTATATTTGCTTCAATAACCTGTTCTCATAAATGCTGTAACATCAAGAAGGAGAAAATGAAATTTGTTTTCTACTAACAATGTGCATACTTACCCACACCTGTTAATCCCCTGTTTTCTTGGTGCTTAACAAATAGTAAAACATGTATACTCTGCAGTTTGGGCAAGCTCAGGCCCCTGCTATTCTCAAAGAAATAGCTAAGCCAGCACATATCATTCACTTACTATGAACATTGTGTAGGCCTTCCAAACGCAGTGTACTCAACACAGAAGGCAAGGACGGTTGGTCTTGACGCAACCATTCACTATCCATCAAAGCACCAACTAGACAACCGACTTCCAAGGAAATCAATATCCATCTACGTGTACGGTAAATTCAAAGAAGCTGAAGATCGACCGGCAACTGAAGCTCTCAAGTAGTCTTAAGTGAAGTGAAGGAACTTTACCGCATAATAGATACAAACTTCACAGCAAGATCAACACCCAAAGCCAACAGTTTGAAACATATTTTGTCACAGATAAGATATGTTGCTGATCGTCTTAACGATACAATCAAAAGCCGATATATAGAAAACAAACAAATATTATTGGAGCCTGGACGATGGTATCGAAGGAATTTCTGCTCTGAGCAATGCAGGCCATGAAGAACAGCAGCTATAAAGACTTGCCTCAAAGAGATCATTCTAAACATCCAGCAATACATCTGTCTAATGTAGCTCTGCCTATCTACATGCTTTGCTCATAAAATTATAAATGATCGTTCGTAAGCTTCTTAAAAAACATGTATCATCCGCAACCATCTATCTATCATCAATACGTACTTATTTCCATATGTTTCCTTCTGTGTCTATATATTTTGATGCACACTCTTCCAATAGTTGGCTTGCTCTCGGCCTTTGCGCCATGGGCGCAACGGGTCATCTAGTTGAACATATAAAGGATGAGCCCCCTGCTAGACACAACCAGGCTATCCACGTCAGTTATGAATAGTGGCCGAGACAGCCATTGCGCGCCCGCTGCGCGCTCGACGTGTAGGATGTCGTGACCCCACGCCCGTTCATTTTCTCCTCGATCCTTCCCGCATGGTCATCCTTCTATGACCTCGCCCTCCGACGAGCTCTCCCCCTCAGCCAACCTGCTCTAGGATCTGACTGACTTGGGAGGCAAAGAGGGTCGGCCCGTCTGCCTGTGTGCCTCCACAGTCAGGCAATGAGGAAAGGCGAGGATGCAACGGCCGCTGGAGAAGCAAAGGGGAGGAGGTGACGTAAGAGGGCAGCAGCGATCTCAGCAGCTCGGGGTTCCTCGGTCCTCAGTAGGTCACCTGCCTCGTCCGCCGCTTCACCGCCTCGAGCCAGCCCCCGCCATGGAGCCGCTGCTCCCCCACCTCGAGCCAGCCGTCGCCATGAAGACATGGATCCTACACAGGAGGAGGAGAAACGCGAAGGGGAGGAGCGGTGGTGGCGGCGTCGAGCTGCGAAGGGGCGCAGCTCGGGCGCCAGACGACGGAGGTGTCCTTCCCTCGAGCTGCACTGCCGTCCATCTATCTACATGTTTCTTGATCCGCTGCTGCCGCGCGCTGTGCTTTTGGATCGCGTGCAGGTCGCTACCATAGGAGAGCAGGGGGCGTTGTGGTCTTTGTGGTGGGCATGAAGCAGGGGAGGATGAGCGGGATGGCCATGAGGCAAGGAGTAGCAAGGTCTCATCTTCTTCCCCAGTTTTTACTCCTTGATTTATGGTGATTCTAATCTAAACACATGTGTGCAGATATTGAGAGAAAAGGAGAAGGGGATGAATCTTGAGGAAGAGCTCGGTGAAGAACAAGGTGATCTCTCTCTCTCTCTCTCACACACACACACTGACACACACACACACACATTTGTTCTGCAGTGTGCAGAGAGTAGTTATTGTCAGAAGATTATGTTAGGAAATATGCAACTTATCTCTATTGAAGGCCCAAGGGGCATATATATATTACACATGACTTGAGGTGTAAGAAAATTAAACATAGACTAATAAGGACTCCTAGACCAATACTAATACTCCTTAACACCCCCCCTCAAATGCAAAGCGTATGCAATAGCATTGCATTTGAAGAAGTGTAATACCAAAAAATAATAATTGATAATCCAAATCCGCGTCTTGAGAGTGTCGTCGTAGCATGAAGAGTCTTCAAAACCTGTCGAGTCACCAAAGGGGATAACGAAGAGATGGCACATCAGAGGAAGACACCGCATCGATTGAAGATACAAGATAAGTATCAAGAGAAGATGGGTTGCCAAAAGAAGATGGCACATCAGAGAATAAAGCATTGTGCAAAAAAATCATGGTCCACGACAACCGACGGCGAAAGAAGCTCGACGGTTAAGGCACGATGGACGAAGATCGACAATGCAAAAGGAGTCCAAAAAATCATATAGAAAACAACAAGGGCAAGTAAGCCACAAAAGTTGTATAGAAAGGATCAGGACCAAAGAAAAGGCTGATGAACAATGGTATGATGGACTCACATGACATGAGAAAACACAAAATTTCAACGAATTTGATGGACGCAGCGGAAAACAGAGAAAACTAATCTGCCAAAAAGCTAGGAAGCATAAACGACACAAAGATGCAAAATCCATCGTGTATGTAGAAGACATTGGACTGTTTTTTTTTTTTTTTTTTTGAAATCAAGATGGGAACGGACATACGCTAGCACGCGGTCACATACGTGACGGTAAGACAGCAGCTAGCATGCAGGAACGAACACAGCAGCAAAGCAGCAGCTATAGCTCAGCAGCCGGAAGCGATCTGGCCAGGGAGGTGAAGGCGGCCTCGGCCTTGAGCTGGATGAGGCGACCTCAACTTGGAGCTGGACGAGGTAACCCCGATCTGGCGCACAGGTGTGAACGCAGCATAGTAGCCAACCAGGCAAGGCGGGCTTTGATCCATGCAGACGATCACGGCTGGGCAGGCGCACGTCACGGGCGCACCCGTCACCAGTTTGGATCGAGCGAAGCAGCTGGGCGGCAGGTGCCCCACGCAGCATGAGAACGACAGCGGAAGACGAGATCGACCCTGAGAAGAATAGATCGATCGAGAAAAAAAAATCTAGTGGATCGTAAGGACGAGTTGCCGCGTCCGGAGACCTAAACCTAGGCTCTAATACCATGTTAGAAAATATGCAACTTATCTCTATTGAAGGCCCAAGGGGCATATATATATTACACATGACTTGAGGTGTAAGGAAACTAAACATAGACTAATAAGGACTCCTAGACCAATACTAATACTCCTTAACAGATTACATTCTTCATGTGGTACATATGTCTTCCTTCTTTTTTTTCGCGAATACGCAAGTTGCATATCATTTCATTGATAGGTAGAAAGCAAGAGTTACAGGGGCCCAATTACGAACTCCAACACCAGCGGGAGAGCGTGCAACTAGGAATAGGAAGGGATCGGGATGCTCAGCCCGGGAAACAGAGCATAGGCGCGCCTAGGGCGGCTCAAATTGGGTGATCGCAGCTAGTCCTCTAGCCCCAGCCAGGGCCCAGGTCCGTGACTCGTCAAGGATGCTTTGCGTCACTAGGTCGGCGGATGGGCGGGGGAGTCGAAGAGCACGGCGTTACGGTGTCTCCAAAGGCTCCAAGCAGTAAGGACGGCAAGGGAGGCAAAGCCTTTGCGAAGCGAGTGCGGGGTGTTGAGGGTGGCGGCGCTCCACCAGTCGATGAATCTGTCTTGTGCCGTCGGAATCGCCGCAGTGAGCCTGAAGCTCGAGAGCACGCGGTGCCATATCTCACAGGAGAACGGGCAGCCGACCAGGAGGTGGTCAATCGTCTCGAGGGTCTGGTCACAGAGGACGCAGGTAGGGCTGTGGGAGAGCCCATGGCGGGCGCGGCACTCCGCAGTCCAGCAACAGGTCGAGGGTGACTAGCCAGATGAAGACCTTGTAGCATAGCGGAGCCCACGTTTTCCAGATCAGCTTGGCGTGCGGCGCCGAGGTGGAACCAAGAAAGAGGGCATCATAGCAGGACTTGGCAGAGTATATGCCCGAAGCCGTCCACCGCTAGCGGATGGCGTCAGGAGCGGAGGAGAGGGGGATGTCGCGGACGCGACACCAGAGCTCGAAGTACTGAAGAGCCGCCAGGGGGCCAAGAGCCCCTTGGATGTCCTGGGTCCAAGAGCGAAGATGCAGGCCGTCCGCCACAGAGCGGGCTTTCCGGCGTCGTTTGGGCACGAGGGCAAGGATCGCCGGTGCAAACTCGGCCACGCACTGTCCCTGGATCCAGTGATCGGTCTAGAAGCGGCAGGTATGGCCATCGCCAATGATCCAAGTGGTAGACGCCCTGAAGATCACGCGGACCTCCGCGTCATGGGGGAGCTGGAAGTGTTTCCACGGCTGGTTGTGGTCAGTGTGCTGGAGCCAGAGCCACCGGACCCGAGGGTGATGCCCACACGAAAGAGATCGCGCATGCCGAGGCCAAGTGGCATGCACACCCTGCGCCAGTTGACATGGCAGCAACCTGACGCCGCATACTTGCGCCCGTGCCACAGGAAGTCTCGGATTACCCGGTTGGCGTGCTTGAGGGTGCTAGCATTCAGTGCGATCGCCGCCAGGATGTGAGTAGGCATGGCAGTGAGGACGTGGCGAGCCAAAGCAAGTCTTTCGCCCCTGGAGAGCAGGGCGGCTCGCCAGGTGGGCAGCTTCTTCTGAAGGCGAACAATAAGCGAATCGAAGGCGGAGGATGGCAACTTTCGGAGTGACAATGGGAGGCCCAGGTAGGTAATCGGGAACTGGGCAATCGGGCAGGCCAGGGCGGCGCTCACCTCCGCAGACAGCTCGTTGGAGCAGTGAATGGGAGAGATGGAACACTTGGCGTAGTTGGTATGGAGGCCGGAGGCCACCCCAAAAATCCGGAGGATCTCGCGCACTGCGTCGAGGTCGTGGGCATCCGGATGGCAGAAGATCACCACATCGTCCGCGAAGAGGGATACGCTGGGGGTCGTGCATTGTGGAGTGAGGCGTCTGAGAATACCACAACGGACGGCATGCTGGATGAGGGAATGGAGCATGTCGATGACGATCGTGAAAAGCATCGGGGAGACCGGATCCCCCTGGCGGAGGCCCTTGGCATGGGGGATGGGCGGACCAGGATGCCTATTGATCAAGACCCTGGTGCTGGCCGTGGAGAGGAGGATGGAAATCCACTCCCTCCATCTTGGGCCGAATCCGAGATGGCGGAGAGTCTCGAGGAGGAAAGGCCAAGAAACCGAGTCGAACGCCTTGGCAATGTCAAGCTTGAGGAGGATTCTAGACAGCTTGCAATGATGAAGGTGCCTGGCGGTCTGTTGGACAAGGAAGAAATTATCGTGGATCCAACGGCCCGAGATGAATGCGCTTTGGTTTGGGGAGACCATTTCCCCAAGCCTAGGGGCAAGCCGGAGGGAGAGAACCTTCGCAAAGAGCTTTGTGAGGAGGTGAATCAAGCTGATCGGCCGGTAGTCGGAGAGGGAGGCAGCGTCTGGTCTCTTGGGGAGCAGCGTGAGGAGAGCCTCGTTCAACCACTGGAAGCTCTGCCCGTTTAGCTCGTATAGCTTGCCAAAGGCCTCGACGATGTCGTCCTTGATGATCGTCCAGGCGGAGCGAAGGAACTCAGCCGTGAATCCGTCAGGACCGGGCGCTTTCCCGGTGGGCAGGAGCTTGACGGCGTGCCAAATCTCGTCGGCAGAGAATGGGAGCTCAAGGGCCGACAGGTCGAAGGAGCGTGGCTCGAAAGCTGGGAAGTTGAGGGAGAAGGCGCGCGAGTCCGCGGAGCCAAAAGAGCCGGAGAAGTGCTCAAAAGCCGCCTGGGCCATGGCCGCTTCATCGGTGAGGGACTGGTCACCGACTTGAAGCGCGTGGATTCTCTTCTTCCGAAGGCGTTGAGATGCATGTATCCGGAGGAAAGCAGAGTTGGCGGCGCCGACGCGTAGCCAGGAGAAACGCGATCGCTGGCGAGAGAGGGATCGCTCCAGAGATGCCAGGCCAAGGTAGGCATGCTTCAGCTTGCGGCGCAGCCACGTTTCCACAGCGGAAAGGGGGCGGAAGTCTTGAGCCTTGTCGAGGCGCGCGATAATCTCGCGGGCAAGCAGAAGCTGGAGTGAAATCTCGCCCATTCGCCGTGTGCCCCAGCTGCGCAATTTGCGCGCTGTGACCTTAAGGCGGTCATATATCCGGCGGAAGGGGTCGGGGTCCGGCTCCATGGAGTTCCAAGCCTCCGCAACCACGGCGAGGTACCCGTCCATCTTGGGCCAAAAACTTTCAAAGTGGAATCGTTTGGCGCACTCAGGGGGGGTGGTGCAGTCGATGAGAAGCGGGGAGTGGTCATGTTCCTTAGTTTCTGGATTTAGTGCAGGCTCATGGTCATGTTTGTTTGATGAATGTACAATTTTGTAGCTGATGGTTTAATTGTTCAAATGGGAGCTTCATAGGGGCATGTTCTCAATTCCACACCTTTCCAGATTGTTGTTTCGTGGTTGATACAATACTCAGTTTGGTAGTTTCCTTTTGTTTTTGCTGCAGAGTGGATATTTCAGAATGGTGCGGACAGTTTGAGCAGCAATAGATCTTTTTTAAGTCCTAGGCGAGCACTCAAGTTCTGTGAATTTTCCCTTCATGGTACTGCAGTATTTTCATACTTCAAGGAAATAGAAATAATATGGTTTATCTCTCCCAGATTGTTACTACCAAGAATGGAATTGGAGAAGAGATACTTTTGGTGTTGTCCTATTACATCTCTTATCTAATAGATGACACAAAGTTATTGGTTTAGTTGGCAAAAGAGAAGTCCAGATCAATTGTGAGGATTTGATGATTGGCACCGAGCGCCGTAGCAGCCTACTGACAGGAGCGGTGTTCAAGACAACATGGGTGGCTTGGGAAGCGCTGGTTGAGACTTCAAGGGGAGCTCTTCCCGGTCCTCTCTCTCGGCTTGTGCGTTTGTCACTTTATTTTTCTTGTGTGGTGTTGTCTATTTGACACAATGCCAAAACCAGCGATGATGTTGGACAGAGCCTTTTCTTGGTGTATATAATCAATAGATTTTCTATGGCCCCTGCTCCACTTTTGTGGAGTTCAACAAATTCATTGTGGGAACCCATTGACAATTCACTTTTCTCCCATTTTTCTAGAATATTTGCAGCTATTTGTCTCTACCAATTGCCCTTCCCAAGCTGAGCTCCTTCTATCTCGTGTCAGAGCTTGGTAACGGCGGCCGCACAACAACAAGGTTGGCAATTAACAACTCTCTTCTTTGTGGCGTGGCTGCTCAGGCTCTGATTGAGTTGTGTGGTGGAAGAGTTACAGCCACACTAATTCATAATTGGACATTGTACGGTCGATTCATGTGCTCAGTTTATATGTATGCTACTTTTGCAGTCTGTGGTTGATGGAGGAAGGACGGGGAGGAGCAAAAACAAATGGTGATGGAGTTGCAAAATCAAATGGCGATCTCCATGTGTGACTGTTTTTACAAGCTTAGATTCAACGATTGGTTGTTGTGCATCTCAGCATTTGCATGGTGTCCGCTTGATCCAGAGGTTGCGATATAATTTGTCAACCGATGAATTGTTATAAATTCAACTTTCTCATTATGGTGTTCATTTCCATGTGCAGAAATAGATTGCATCTTGCTTTGTACTCCCTCCGTAAACTAATATAAGAGTGTTTAGATAACTACTTTAGTAATCTAAACGCTCTTATATTAGTTTTATATTAGTTTACAGAGGGAGTAATAGATTTCGTAGGTCTGCTCTGTACCAAGAAATACCTGCAGGTTTTAATATTGTTGTGTGCATATAAGCTTCAGTAATTTGTTGGGCATTAACCTCAGTCACTTATTATACATGGATCTTAGTGATTTCCTTTTTCGGCATTTATCATTTCGACATTATGTTCTGCTTGTTGTATATTGAGAAAGAACCCATAGTTTGTGACATTTATTTTGGATGCTTTCTATACAACGCTCTTACCGAAAAAGGCTTTCGCCCCGCTTTATATATAAAGCACGATCCACAGCAACACGGTACAAACTCACGCCACCATGACACACGCACACACCCAAGGCAGGATACAAAGATGCTAAACGCAGCAACACCTCCCCTAGCACTACAATAGCCACCGGGGTCCTCCGCCGTGAACACACCACACTGCGATGAGATGAAGCCACATATGGCGAACCGTGAGCTCCAAGGCGGCGCCTTCAGGAAGGAAACGACACCGGAGCTCTGTCACCGCCCGACCCGAGGGTCAGAGTTTCCCTTAGAGCAACACGGCGGGCAATGAGAGTCGCGACGACACTTTCAGGAAGGGAGCGAGTTTCGCTGCCGCCAGTCCGTCTGAAGAAAGAGCGGGTTTTCACCCCGGCCAACACTCACTGCCACCGAACGCCACAACCCGGTAACCACACCGCCCCCCACGGCCATAGTCACCGGGCAGCATCGAGCAACCACCACCAGGGCCGCCGCCCCGGCATCCAAGGCCTAAACACCACCTCACCCGAGACCTGGCACTACCCCAACCAAAGAGACTGAGCGCCCCCTAGCATCTGGCCTCCATCGACTCGTCCTACGGCACCGTGCGCGAGACGAGCTCGGTCCTGTCGCCAGGCGCGAGACGAGCTCGGTCCTGCAGCCGTGCGCGAGACGGACTCGGTCCTGCGGCCAGGCGCGAGAAGAGATCGGTCGTGCAGCCCGGCCGCGAGACGAGCGATGGACCAAAGTTGGGGACGGGCCAACCCTCCGACGAAGATTGCGCCCGGGCACCGAGAGGAGGGGTCGAAGGCATGCACAGGCCGCTCACCGACGGGCCGACGCCGAAGAAGTCCAGCCGCCGCCGTGAGACAATCCCGACCACCACCAAGAGCCACCACCATGCCGTGGCAGCCCCATCCACGCCGAGCACAGCCGGCGGCACCTGCCATCGCCGGAACGGCCGGGGGCCGGCAGGCCCGCCACCACCAGAGAGCGCCGCAGCAGGGGCGGCCCCCGGAGCCGGCCACCACCTGCAGCGAGCCGAAGCCCCGCCACCACAGGGGCCCAGGCTACCCGAGCCGCCGCTACGTCAGATCTGAGCCGCGCCCAAAGCCGCCGCCGCCGGGAGCAGGGTACGCCCCAGCCCGCACCAGCCACTCCACGCCGCCGCCTGCAGCCCGTGCCCCCGTCGCCAGCTGCCGCGCCCTGAGCTCGCGCGGCGCCGCCGCCCAGCCCAGATGGCCCTCGCCATCCAGCGCCGTGTGGGGGGGAGGAAGAGGCCTCGCCGCTGCCCGAGCTGGCCGGGCTTTGCCCGCCAGCATGCCGGGGCGGCGGCGAGGGGAGGGAGGAGCAGGGAGGGGGGCCGAGCCCGCACGCTAGGGTTTCCCCCCCGGCGGCGCTAGTGGGAGCGGCCAGGGAGGGGAGGGAGGGGTTTGTCCATATCTATACAACGCTCTTGATTCTTTATGTTCAGTGTCGTTGATATTTTTGTTCCTTGTTGTTTCTTTCCGACAGGTACAAGAGGTTGATTGGTCGCTTGGCCTGCTTTTGGTATATCAATGAGGATATCTCTAACATAATTTTTTTAGTGAGAGGTAATTCGGCACATCAGCTGTTCTGTGTGGCTGCTACTGTTAATTTTTTTAGTGAGAGGTAATTCTGCACATCAGCTGTTCTGTGTGGCTGCTACTGTTTGCTTGGCTTGGTAATCGTCTTCATGCCTTTCACTCTATTCAACAGCCGTGCAGAGAAATTTACTATTGTCGATGCATACAATCATTCGGGGTAGAATCTGATCTCGAGTAAGCATTGTGCTCCATCAAACTATGGAGCATCTGGATTTCTTAATCCTAACATTCGGTAGGTTGCTGAGTATTTGCTTGGCTTATGTCTTTATTTTGCATTGCTATTGATGTGTGTCCATATGCGCTGATTGTTTCTCGATTTCACATTTCATAGGGAGTGCACTTCGTTTGATGCCTTGAAAGAGCAGTATATTGGGCATCATGAGATAGCCATCTAGAGTATGGTCAGGTTTGAAATGATTTCAGCTTACAATTTGTGATTGTGCAATCAACTTTCCTACAAGGTACTTTCAGATCTTCATTTGAGTCTTTATACATGATCGTTTAAAAATCCCTGGAAAATGAACTGCATTGCTGTAATTGAAAATTTAAAAGCACAAGATTTAATGGCTTGTGTAGTCATACATATTGATGCTTATTTATTTTAGACTGTTTAAAGGAATAAGGGTTCATGGCATATTTTTGTTTCAATTATTTGTCTGCAGATGTTTCTATAAAATAATACAATTTATTATGTTACAGTTAAGAATCTATTCAGAATTGCACTTTATCTTGCACAGATCAACTCTGTTAAGCCACAAGGTCCACTTAGCTATCATTTCTCCCCATTTCCCAGTAAGAGTCAGCGATAGGTAGGTCTAATTTTGTCTCTGTGAGCTGTCTGATTAAATTTTGGGTTTGTGGTGACATCAAGTAGGCCACAACGAGAACACCAAGAGGGAGTTCTGGAAAGGCCTGGAAGACATGGTTAGGAGTGTACCGATTGGTGAGAAGCTCTTCATAGGAGGAGACCTCAATGGCCACGTGGGTACATCTAACACAGGTTTTGAAGGGGCGCATGGGGGCTTTGACTATGGCATCAGGAATCAAGAAGGAGAAGATGTCTTAAGCTTTTCTCTAGCCTACAACATGATTGTAGCTAACACCCTCTTTAGAAAGAGAGAATCACATCTGGTGACCTTTAGTAGTGGCCAACACTCTAGCCAGATTGATTTCATCCTCTCGAGAAGAGAAGATAGGCGTGCGTGCCTAGACTATAAGGTGATACCTGGAGAGAGTGTTGTACCCCAGCATAAGCTGGTGGTTGCTGACTTCCGCTTTCGGATTCGTATCCAGCGGGATAAGTGTGCCAAAGTCGCTAGAATGAAGTGGTGGAAGCTCAAGGGGGAGGTAGCTCAGGCGTTCAAGGAGAGGGTCATTAAGGAGGGCCCTTGGGAGGAAGGAGGGGATGCAGACAATGTGTGGATGAAGATGGCGACTTGCATTCGTAAGGTGGCCTCAGAGGAGTTTGGAGTATCCAGGGGAAGGAGAAGCGAAGATAAGGATACCTGGTGGTGGAATGATGATGTCCAGAAGGCGATTAAAGAGAAGAAAGATTGCTTCAGAGGCCTATACCTGGATAGGAGTGCAGACAACATAGAGAAGTACAAGATGGCGAAGAAGGCCGTAAAGCGAGCTGTTGGTGAAGCAAGGGGTCGGGCATATGTGTGACGCCCCCGATTCAATCGTACACTAATCATGCACGCAAATGTGTACGATCAAGATCAGGGATTCACGGGAAGATATCACAACACAACTCTAAAAGTAAAATAAGTCATACAAGCATCATATTACAAGCCAGGGGCCTCGAGGGCTCGAATACAAGTGCTCGATCATAGACGAGTCAGCGGAAGCAACAATATCTAAGTACAAACATAAGTTAAACAAGTTGCCATAAGATGGCTAGCACAAACTGGGATACAGATCGAAAGAGGCGTAGGCCCCTTGCCTGGGATCCTCCTAACTACTCCTGGCCGTCATCAGCGGCCTGCACGTAGTAGTAGGCACCTCTAGTGTAGTAGGAGTCGTCGACGGTGGCGTCTGGCTCCTGGGCTCCAACGTCTGGTTGCGGCATCCGAGAAGAAGAGGAAAACGGGGGAAAGAGGGAGCAAAGCAACCGTGAGTACTCATCCAAAGTACTCGCAAGCAAGGATCTACACTACATATGCATGGGTATATGTGTAAAGAGGCAATATCGATGGGCTGAACTGCAGAATGCCAGAATAAGAGGGGGATAGCTATTGCTACCGAAGAATACGCTTCTGGCAGCCTCCATCTTGCAGCATGTAGAAGAGAGTAGATTGAAGTCCTCCAAGTAGCATCGCATAGCATAATCCTACCCGACGATCCTACCCTCATCGCCCTGTGGAAAAGCGATCACCGAGTTGTCTCTGGAACTTGTCTGGGTGTGTTTTATTAAGTATCCGGTTCTAGTTGTCATAAGGTCAAGGTACAACTCCGGGTCGTCCTTTTACCGAGGGACATGGCTATTCGAATAGATAAACTTCCCTGCAGGGGTGCACCACATAACCCAACACGCTCGATCCCCTTTGGCCGGACACACTTTCCTGGGTCATGCCCGGCCTCGAAAGATCAACACGTCGCGGCCCCACCTAGGCACAACAGAGAGGTTAGCACACCGGTCTAACTCCTATGGCGCAGGGGTCTGGGCCCATCGCCCATTGCACACCTGCACGTTGCGAGGGCGGCCGGAAGCAGAACTAGCCCCTTTAATACAAGAGCAGGCTTATGTTCCAATCCGGCACACGCCGCTCAGTCGCTGACGTCACGAAGACTTCGGCTGATACCACGACGTCGAGTGCCCATATCTTTCCTGTGTAGTTGGTTAGTGCGTATAGGCCAGTGGCCAGACTCAGATCAAATACCAAGATCTCGTTAAGCATGTTATTATGAAGCAACCGCGGACACCGACCAGGGCCAGGCCCACCTCTCTCCTAGGTGGTCTCAACCTGCCCTGTCGCTCCGCCATAAAGTAACAGTCGGGGGCCGTCAGGAATCCAGGCCCACCTCTACCGGGATGGAGCCACCTGTCCTTCCAGCCCCCACATCGGAATCACTTGCGGGTACTCAACGAGCCAACCCGACTTTAGTCACCATCTATATAGCATGTATATATGTATAGTATATACCCGTGATCACCTCCCGAGTGATCACGACCCGATAGTATAGCAAGGTAGACTGACAAGAATGTAGGGCCAATGATGATAAACTAGCATCCTATACTAAGCATTTAGGATTACAGGAAAGGTATCAACAGATGTAGCAATAATGACAGGCTATGCAACAGAATAGGATTAATCGAAACAGTAACATGCTACACTACTCTAATGCAAGCAGTAAAGGATAGAATAGGCGATATCTGGTGATCAAGGGGGGGGGGGCTTGCCTGGTTGCTCTTGCAAGGAGGGGTCGTCAACATCATAGTCGAACTGGGGGTCGCCGGCAGTCTCGGGGTCTACTGAAAAGAAGTAACGGAGGGGGAGCACAATAAACAACAGAGCAATCAAAGTAACACAAAACGTAATGTGGCAATGCGTGGTGCTAGAGGTGACTTAACACAGTACTAGGTGATACCGGTGAAAAGGGGAAACATCTGGGAAAGTATCCCCGGTGTTTCGCGTTTTCGGACAGATGAACCGGAGGGGAAAAGTTGAGGGTTCGCTATGCTAGGGACGCATGGCAGATGAACGGGTTGCGTATCCGGATTCGTCTCGTCGTTCTGAGTAACTTTCATGTACAAAGTATTTTCTTCTGAGTTACGGATTATTTTATATTAATTTATAAAGATTTAATCATTTCCTAGATTTCCTGGATTTAATTTAATTCGAAATTCATTTAAATAATAAATGCTATGGGTACACAGAAGTGTACCCAAAGAGGTGCTAGTGAGGCTGACAGGTCGGGTTAGTTGACTGAGTCAACTGCCCAGTCAGCAGAGGCTGACAGTGGGGTCCAGGGGTTGAGTCAGCAGTCCAGTTAGCGGTCAACATATTGACTGTTGACTGGTCAAACTGGCTGGTTGGACCTAGCTGTCATAGAGACAGTGTAAATTAATTGTTTAATTAATTTTTAACAGATTAGGTGGGAGGCCACATGTCATTGACTTAGATAATTTGAAACGGGCTTTTAAAAGAAAAGGGTCCACATGTTGTTTCCAGTTATTCAACTAAACAGTTTTATTAGGTTCTATCTAATTACGTGGTTAGGGGATTGGTTAAACCGGGCGGGCCCACCTGACAGTGAGCCACACGCAGTGGTACGCCGGCAATGCGAACAGAGAGCGGAGGTGCTCGCCGGCCGGCCATCTCCGGCGACGGCTGGATCCGTGAGTGGGCTCAGCATAAGCAACGCGACGAGGCGCTTCGGAGGATGGCCGTGGGGTTGTCGGAGGTGGGCTGCAGAGGTGCCAATGTCGAGTGGAGCAGCATCGGGGCTAGGCACGTGCGGCGAGGACGGTAGGGCGCGGCCGTCAGCGGGCGGCGTAACTGAGCGCGGGGGTGGCGGGTGCGTTCACGAGGAGGGGCGAGCAAATGCGGGAGCGCCGTCGTGCGCGCGCAGTTGGGCGGCGGGCGACGCACCAGGGTGGCAGAGGCGAGGGCCGGTGCGGGGGCCGCGGTGAGCGCGTCGAGGGGAAGCAGGGCGGCCACACGCGAGGCGCGGACGGGCGTCGTGGCTGCGCTAGCAGCGCGCGAGGGCGGAGGCACTACTAGGAAAAGGCATGCTAGTGGCGCATCAGTTTTGCCTTCTAATGGCGCACTACTGGTGCGCCACTAGCCTCACGCCATTAGAATTTTTTTCTAATGGCGCACCACATGTGCGCCATTAGAATCTGGTATTCTAATGGCGCACCAGGCAGTGCGCCATTAGTATTGCCCACAGTGCGCCACTATTATCTGCTATACTTATAGCGCAGCACATGGTAGTGCGCCATTAGTAACAAATTTTTATTTTTTTTTGTTTTTTCTTAATCTCAGGTCACTATTTCACATATGAGATATTCAACACATATATATACAACAAGCATCCATATAGAAATCATATCCAACACACAAGTTTCATCATATATACATACATAGCCAACACATAGTTCCGTCGTTACATATTACAAAAGTTTCACATTGTTCATCCAACACCGTTATCCATCAATTCACAAAAGTTTCACATTGATACGAAATAAAAACACAAATGGAAAAGAAGCACTCCATCCACACAAGCTTCCGTCAATTAAATCAAATCTGCAAAATGATAAACAAGAAGTTAGAAGAAGAAAAAGAAGAAGACTAGAAGAATACTAGAAGAAGAAGAACACTAGAAGAAGAATAAGAAGAGTTTTGGAAAAGAAGAAGAATAAGAAGAAGACTATAAGCTTATTATGTAAACTTGATCATTTTATGCTAACATAAGTTATTTTGGAGCTAACCTATAGAAAACTAAGCATATAAGCTCTAAGTTAGTATATTAGAGCCAACTTAGGTAAAATGAAGCTAACCTATGTCATTTTGGAAAAGAAGAAGAATAAGAAAAAGACTATAAGCTTATTATGTAAACTTGATCATTTTGTGCTAACATAAGTTATTTTGGAGCTAACCTATAGGAAACTAAGCATATAAGCTCTAAGTTAGTATATTAGAGCCAACTTAGGTAAAATGAAGCTAACCTATGTTATTTTGGAAAAGAAGAAGAATAAGAAAAAGACTATAAGCTTATTATGTAAACTTGATCATTTTGTGCTAACATAAGTTATTTTGGAGCTAACCTATAGGAAACTAAGCATATAAGCTCTAAGTTAGTATATTAGAGCCAACTTAGGTAAAAATGAAGCTAACCTATAGGAAACTAAGCATATTAGAGATAACATAGGTAACTAAGTATATATATATATATCATTTTGGATAGCTAACCTATAGGAGATCTGACATACCTGACAAAGTTCAGTTCTCATGCATTGTTCTTCTCCTCCTTCTCCTTCCTCTCCCTGATGCGCCTAGAGCGGCGAGGCGGTGGAGGCAGTGGAGGCAGTGGGATGTAGTCTTCTACCACAATTGGCGTGGTCATGTCGCCCAACTGTGGGATCGCCGGCGCCACCACTGGTGCGTGGTCATTGTTAGGCACCACCACCATCGCGAGGCCACCTTCAGGCAGGACCATCGCTAGGTCATCCTCAGCCACCTCCATCTCTTGCCCATGGTCAGCCACCACCGTCTCTTGCCCTTGGCCAGCCACCACCAGCGCTAGGTCATCCTCAGCCTGATGCCCATCGTCATCCTGCAGCTCCTCATCCTCACTCTGCTCCTCTTCTCCCACACTCCAGTCTGGATCATCCTTCTTGTTGTCTATGCTGCTGCTAGAATCGCTGCTGCTTTCGCTACAGCCAAAATCGCTGCTGCTTTCGTTGCAGCCATAGTCGCTGCTGCTTTGGCTGTAGCCAGTGTCGCTGCTGCTGCTCCTACCTGTCCAAAATGCAACAATGACCATTAACAATCGATGTGAGACAAAGCCAAATGTAGAGGAATAAGAAGAGGCAGAATGTACCGGCATCATCATCGGCAGCGTAGCGCATGCGACACATAGTCTTGTTGTACACCTTCACGATGAGCATGTTGGCGTCGTCGTCGTACCTGAAGACAAGGAAGTACCCCAGCTGCAGGTCGTAGGCACGGTAGAACTTCTCCCACCCACGAGACAAGTACATGTGGCCCTTCTTGATCACCAACTGCACATCCCACTGCCTGCGAAAACCGCTGCCGGCCTGTCGCAGCTTCACATTATTTGGCGGATCTTCACCCATCAGCATGTTCATAAAACTGTCAAGCAGCCTCTGCAGTTTGGGACAATGAGTGATGTAGCAAACAACAGATATCATAATGAGATGGGTGAAGGGGAGATCAGCTCGTTTTATATACCTGCGTCATGGATGATACTGAAGCCTCAAGTATGATAGTGAAGAACTCGGAAGCATCCAACTCGTACTGCGGTGTCGCAGATCGGCGGTGGCTGCTTCCCGCCATCTCTAATAAGCAGCAGAAGAGACCAATTAGTACCCTTACAACAGATCATAAAACATGCATGATAACAGGCATTAGTCGCAAGTACCCCATATGTCCTATTTTTAGCAAAGTAATGCTAAAATTCACGGAAAATTTCAGCATTACCTTTGTTGAAAATAGGACATATGGAGTACCCGAATTTGCCGAAACGGAAGTTAATCGACATTCCGGCAAACTCAAGGGCCTCTCGGGGTACCTGCAAATTCATCACGACACGATGGTCGGAGACATGACCTTTGCAAAATGGTCGGAGACACGATGGTCTTTTTCAATGTGATCAATTGATGGATCAACACATAAAACATGTCCAATAAGTATGATTTATAGAGTCAACATCAGTATGAATATATATAAAGTTTTTCTTCATCAGCCAGACCCATGCAAGTAACTGCATCCAGCAACTATTTCTGCTACTCTGTAACTAATTACACTCTGTATTTATAGATTCATTTCAGATGAGATTAGATTGAGCTCCAACTGTAGCTGCAGCTGAGGGATCCATGAGCCATCATGCCAGCCAGCCAGGAAATAAACTTTACTTTCCAAAGGAAATAAAAATACAATGCATACATACATACTTAAGCAGGTAGATAGATAGATAGATAGATAGATAGATGAGCATGTTCAGTTTACAAGAATGAATATAAACAAGCAAAGAATGCATGCATGCATATCAAAAGTTGGCATCTACTACTACTGCTACTGCTTGCCTCTGCTGCTATTGAATATTTATAATTACCTGAAATTGTTCCTTTCACTACAAGTAAATGCAACTTTTCCATTAATTAAAACTAAATTGTTCCTTCATGATATTCTCTCTTCATCTACCCCTGGGAGTATTTCTAACTTGAAAATCTCTGGTGAACTGCCTGATGATGTACTGGCAGTACAAGCTCTCTTCTTTTCTTACATTTGCTTGTTCTGTACCTTTTTCTGTTAACTGATTAAACATGCAGTGGAGTAGTGTATTGTAGTGCATGCAGTGGAGTAGAGCAGAGAATTTGCAAAGAACTATAGTATCACTGGAGTAAATTGCAATAGTGCAAGTTTCAGTAGACCAGAGAATATCCCTACAGTAGTGCCCTCCAACCGTAGTTCTTGCTTGCAGTAGTTTTAGGGAGTACTGCAATTTTGCAAGTTTAAAGTAAAACGTTTCAGTTAATGCAAGTACTCCTCTTGCTCTCTACTTTCTCTCTTCTCTTCTTCAGTTAATTAACTAAATTTTACTGATGTTGTTGTTAACTGAATTTTGTGCAAATGATCAGCAACTGCATCAAACTAGATCAGCAAGCAACCAACAAACTAGATCAAAACTGCATCATTGGCAGTGATTAGCAAACTGTAGCCAACTGGCCACCAACAGACCCAAAATTGTTTACCACAGAAAAAGGGGTCCAAAAGTTTCATGCAAAGGAAGGTTGAGACTTCATATCATCTTCATGGCCAAAATGAGAACATTCTTTCATGGAAAGATAGATAGAGGGTTGCATTCAAAACTGAAATGGCCATTTCAGAACATACAAACAGAGAATGTGCAGAAATACTACTCATTGATACTTCAAAGCATTTGCACAATGCCCTGATCTCATACTCTCCTAGTTCCAAGATGTGTGCAATATGACAACATGAGGAAGGATAAGTTCATAGCAGTGCAATGCTTTCTTCTCTACCGAATGACATAATGAACATACCAATTATCTTTCTTCTCTACCGAATGAGATCATAGAGTTGCATCTGAAAGAATCGGGGGCGAGGGGGAAGATGGAATCGGGGGCTCTGTACCTGCGGTGGCTGCGGCTGGAGGACGGAGCCGTCGACGAACTCAAGGGCGGGGGCACCGGATGCTCCTCTCGTTGATGGGGGAGGGGAGAGGCTGGAGGCAAACCCTAGCCGCCAAGCGCACGAGTGCTGCAGCTAGGTGGAGTAACCTTTGTCGGAGACGACGGAGCAGGTGGCCGACGTCGTGGTTAGTGAGGAGCAGGTGGACGGTGTCGTGGTTGGTGAGGAGAGCGCGAGGAAGAGCACCCCGTCCGAGGAGGTGGTTGGTGCCTTGGCGGCCGGCGGCGGAGGCCTGGAGGATGTGGAAGAAGGCGCAGACGGCGAGGAGGAGTCCGGCGAGGGTCGGGGCGGCGGGGGTGGGGGCGCGGGGGCGCGGAGGCGGCGGGGGTGGAGTCCGGTGAGGGTCGGGGCGGTGGCGTCATGGGTCGGGGCGGCCCGCGGGTGGATCTGGTGGCGAGGGAGAGAGGGTCGAAGGGGATCTGGCGAGGGAGAGGGAGGATAGCTAGGGGAGGGTTCTAATGGCGCACCGTCCAGTCGTGCGCCATAAGTATAACTATTCTAATGGAGCACCTCCCCTCGGTGCGCCATTAGAATTTTGTTTTAATCTAGCCCACTAACCATATCTACAACCTAACCCTATCTACAACAGAACCCCCCACTAGCCCGACTGGTCAGCATGCAGCACACACACCAGGAGGTCTTGGGTTCGATTCCCAGGCTCCCCAATATTTTTTATGCATTTTAAATGCTGTTTTTATACTTATTTGTGTTTAAATATGTTCAAACTTGTTTAAATCATAACAGTAATATTTTTTTTATAAAAACAGTAATAATTTTTTAAAAAATATGTTCAAATTTCTTACTTGAAAATATCATCGGCGGCGGCGGTGGAGCGGGGAAGGGTGCGGGGATCGAGATCGAGATGGAGGGGGAATCGAGGCTACTTCATCGTCGTCGTCATGTTCGATCTTCGGGTCGCCGTACTTGTCGAAGTCTTGCTCATTGGCTACTCCATCCATTCTGATGATCTTCCTTTTGCCTCTCCTCACGACAACACGACTGGGCTTTGGCGGGTCGGTAATGAAGAAGCATTGGTCTACTTGGGAAGCCAGTACCCATGGCTCATTTTTCGCGGTGATGTTTGCGCCCGCGGTCTTGGATTTGGCTTCGGGTATAACCATGGTGGTGAAATATCGGTCTTCTTTTAGGATGCTCTTGGCCCATCTGACACGGAACATCGGCACCTTCTCTCCAGCGTAGCTCAGCTCCCAGATCTTTTTATGCATTTTAAATCATGTTTGATATTTATTTATGTTTAAATATGTTCAAACTTGTTTAAATCATAACAGTAATATTTTTTTTATAAAAACAGTAATAATTATTTAGAAAATATGTTCGAATTTGTTAATTGAAAATAT
>NC_041385.1:579974630-580044650 GCF_002162155.2 Triticum dicoccoides
AGCGGCAGCAGTGGAGCGGGGGGAAGGTGCAGGGGGTGCCCGTTGGCGGCGGTGAAGCGGGGGAGGGTGCAGGGGGCCGGGTGCTCGTCGGCGGCGGTGGAGCGGGCCGGGAGGGTGCGGGGGGGCCGGGTGCTCGTCGGCGGCGGTGGAGCGAGGGAGGGTTGCGGTGGGTCCTCAGCGGCGGTGGAGCTAGCGGGGGAGGGTGCGGGTGGGATCGAGATCGAGATCAAAAAGTGTCCATGAAAATATACACGGTGCGCCATTAGCAGTTTTGCAAAAAAGTAAAAAAAATTTATATACTAATGGCCCACTGTTTACAAGGTGCACCATTACTTGGTAGAACTAGTAATGACGCACTTTGGCACCATGCGCCATTAGAGTGTATGGAAAAATAGAAAAAAAATTCAATACTAGTGGCGCACCGTGTGCCTGGTGCGCCATTAGTGTCTTCCACACTAATGGCGCACCTTTAACCGGTGCACCACTAGTATATAGTAGTGGCGCACTACTTACCAGGTGCGCCATTAGTATCAATCCTATCTATAGCCCTTTTCCTAGTAGTGAGGGCAGAGGGGAAGAGGCCGGGGGCCTCACCGCTGGGCGTAGGGAGATGGCAGTGGGGCTCGGGGAGGAGACGAGGAGGTCCGGTGGGGAGGCTCCAGCGAGGTCCAGGCGGCGGCGCGGGCTCCAGACGGCGTCGGCGTGGCGACGAGGCGATGGGGTCGGGGCGGATCGAGCCCCTGATCCGGATCGAGAAAAGGGAAAACGAGGGAAGAGTGGGAGGAGAGGGGTAGCGGTTAGGGTTTCGGGGGGACTGTTATAGGGGAGTGGGGGCCGGCCTCGGCCGGCTGGTACGGCGGCTAGCTGGGCCATTTGGCCCAGTTGGACTAGGGGAGCCCTTTTGTCTTCTTTTGTTTTGCTATTTTATTTTCTTTACTTTTTATTTATTTATCCTTTCCTGTTTTCTTTTATTTCTTTAATGGTTACAGTTTTATAAAATACACAAATGGTTTCTAAATTAGTATTACTATATTTATTACTTCCACATTAATTTGGGTAACTAAATAAAATAGTTTAGCATTTTATAAATAATAAAAGGCATTTATTAAATTGGTTATGCAGTTGTTTCATTCATAGTTGAGTATTTAAACATTTTATAAAAGGGTGGTTTCTCCACCATAATTTTCTATGAATTATTTGGTTCACTCCGAAAATTTTAGTGTTAATATTTGAAAAGTTTTATTGTTTGCTTGATTTTGAATTTGAATTTGAATAGGTTTCGAACTAACGCGAGATTAGCAATAGTAATCGAGGTGACGTGGCATCATTAGCCGAGGGTTGCTGTAGCTTAATTATCCGGGCGTCACAATTCTCCTCCACTACAAGAAATCTCGTCCCGAGATTTAAGAGGGGGAGTGACGGGGAAGGGATTTGGTTACGAAACTCTAACAAGCCTTCTCGGTCTTGGTTGCTCTTCTTTAAGTGGTCGATCCATAACGTTGATGTCTTCATACCTCTTCTCCAGGTCATCATGATGAAGTCGTTCTCCTTTCTTCGAAAATTCTGTCGTACTTACAAATAGGTAAGGAGATGCTCTACAACGATAGAAAGGTATAAGGGGAAATCATTTGGGGTTAACCCAGGAATGAACACATGAGTATCTCTCGAGTTGAATGAATGAAACATATCGAGAGTCAAGTAAGAAGGTACCATAAGAAGTTTCAAGCGGATAGACAATCGTCCGTTGCCTGAAACAGTGTGAAAGGGGTTCAAAGCAACGGGAATAAGTATTGTGTTTAATACCAGAATTGATGATCACACGGATGGTGACTCATGAATTACATACAAAGCAAAGGGTGAGGAATATCTTTGGAAACAGGGGGTGTATTGGAGAGTCTGGTTCCGATCCTGTGGATCTGTGGGTTATGGGCCCACCATGTGGGTTAAAGTAGGAAGGCGATGACGTCATACACGATCATGTAAGCAAGGCATGTCAGAGGATAATCTGTCAGTTATGTCGGCAACAACATCGGTACCAAGGGCGAGGGACGAAGAGAACCATTATCCTGCTCGTTGAACGAGGCGGGCCAATAGGCAAAGTTCTCATCCATCGGTGGTTACCGGAATGTCATCAATAAAGTAACAGGGTCTTACTGACAGAGTTGTACACCGAGGTGTTTGCACAACCAGGGAATTATTACTACTTATATCATATAGATCATAGAAAGGGTTTAAACAAACCAATGGAAAGGGGGAAATGTTTATCAAATTTAGTCAGAAGAATGGAAAGGAAAATGTGTTTAAACACATATTCTTATGAGTATATCCTTCCATGTACTGGCAGAACATGGCATACAAGGTAGGGGAGCAAGTACCCAATCATTCAGACAAGAGGCTAGGATTAATCAAGATGTTACCCATACAACGGTGTTTGGATAACTGACCAAGAAACATTTAGCATCACGCCTCCAATGTTCTTGTTGAAGAGCGGGGTATCATAGTCATGCTTTGAGGTAGCAATGGTATGGTGTTCAATCAAGGGCTAGACTTCTGATACACAAATGATCCATCAGGAGCAACTTATAAAATAAGCTTTACAATTTCCTCACGGAAGAATGACTAACCTTGCCAAAAAGGAAATTATAACAATAGGTCCTCCGGCCAGGTGTGCTAGGCATGACATCATCTTACTGGGTCATACAAAGACCAATGTTATAACTCTTGGAAATATGTTCCAACCATCATATCTGACCGAGATTCAGATCTGATTGTTGTCAGGATACCGCAGACTCGGGATGCCTGAGAAGAGAGGTGTAACACAAATTGTCGAGAAGTCATTGCAAGATTCTCGAGAATTGAATTGTGTGAGCGAGTTCCGAAACAAGAGTTCATCATTAAACCAAGGAGAGGAAGAGGATGTGGCTGATGGACTCAATGAGAATTCCTCGAAATTTCCAAGAAGATGGAGTTCCACAATTATGTGAACAAGGAGATAACATTTGTCATATCAAATGATATAATGATGTATGCTCGAGGAGAACATCCACGAGCAAACACTGGTTGGAAGGTGCACCCGAAATATGGGCTTTAGGTAGCATGATCAATTAGTATGGTGATTTATAACCAATACACCAAGAATGAAACTATCGACCATTCACTACAAAGCAATGGGGCTGCTAGAAGTTTCGAATTCACACATCATCATTCAATTGTCGGTATTCCAGGTAGAAACAACACGGGGACCAAGAAATGATTGGAGATGGCAGGAAGTATCACTTGCACCAAGAATGCATAAGAGGTGGTGAAATTCTCATGACATTATTGACATAAAAGATGGTAATACTCCAAGGTAAAGAAGAACAGTTGCTGGATAGCATGGATCTCAAGGTATAACACGAAACACGAACAAGTTTGCGTAAGGCAATAAAGTGGTCGATGATAATACAAATCATCGTGGGCAAGGATGGTATTTCTCTTCATGAATTCAATTGATATCCCGGAAGAGCTCAAAATGTTGATGATGATCATGACACAATTGTCGAGAGATTTCACGAAGAAGCAGTCGAACATCGACGACATCAAGAAAAAGCAATGGTAAAGCGAAGGGTCATTGGAACCACGGATACGACACATACTCGGAATCAAGCTTGATGTTCAAGGCAAAATGATAAGATGAGGAAGATCGACGTAAGATTCGCTCACCGTCGATTTTTTTTTGCTCCGGGAAGAAAGACCAGGTAGCACAGTTAAAATCGGCACGACAAGGATATAACCAGGAAGGCTAGGAATGACGTGATTGAGTTCAAACTCGTAAGTAATGAAGGTTACCAAGGGTTGCTTAATCGCGATGTGGACTCAAGTCAGTTATCGGTGTCTTTGAGTGTTTAATAACTCAGAGCCCATGAAAAATTGGAATCAATGAGAATGTAGCACTTGATGAAGAACTCATAAGAAGTTATGCAGTTCCATGATAATCTTGAGATACCAGGGGAGTAATAATCGACGACAAATCAAAGTAGAGGTTGGACTGGGGTATTACTCCGCAGAAGACAAGTGCTTAAACTTGCACGAGAAATTTAAAGACATTATAACCGAGCACTTTTCCAGCCCTCTCAGGCTATTAGCATCTCAACCGTCGGATCTGCACTTCTAAGCGTTTTGGGCCGTTGGATGCATCTTCCACCCCGCTGAGAGCGCTAAACGGACTGGGTCAATGCTCCCGCAACAAAATCAGTGATCTGCTGTTGTTTGGGCCTGCTGGGCCAATGCTCCCACCACATACGCATGCATCACGGCTGGGCGAAGCAGCAGGTACGCCTCCACTCCCTAACCTCTTGTCTCTATCTCGTCTGTCGTCTGGGATTCTCAGTTGCGCAACCACCGCCGAAATCCCAAGCCATGGAGCGATGCCTCGTCTTCGCCCAGCCGCCGCCATCCTCCTTCTCATGTTTTACCCTCAAGATGCAACAGGAAGGGGCTGCACAGATCGGTCGCGGCGCAACACCAGCGAGTCCTGACCCAGATTTGTTCCTACGTCCAGGGGCGGAGACAGGGGGATCCCGTAGGACATTGAGGGGCTCGCAGCCGCGCTCGCCAAAGGCAGGGCGTTGCTCCAGTTTGACAGTGGCCGACAGGTAGCAAACTACTCCGATCCCTATGGGGGTAGCAGCTCTGTTGATTCAGGATGAAGCCTCGTCATATAGTCCGTCAAAGCATCTGCGGTTCAGTTTCAAAGGTACACCAACATACACTCTCCCTACTGCTAGAACTTCTTATGGATTACGACGTAGCAGGCTAATTAATCTAGCACGTAAGATAACAGATGAATTTAGTAATTATATGTTTCTTTGAATTTTTTAGAACTTATTGCTACTAATTGCTATCCTTCTGTTCATAATTAAATTTCTTAGTTGTATGTCCAATATATCTCCGACAAATATTTACAAGATAAGTATTAGATTATGCACATCTAGATAATTATCACGGAAGGTTATTTATGATGGTTAGCTAAAAAAGAGGTCTATTTTCAATGTGTACTGGGGTACGAAATTTTCAGTTTTCGGCTCCCCCCCCCTCGGTGAGGTCTCTGTAATCGGAGTTGTAAGGGCATTTTTATCCCTTAAGTGTTTTGGTGATTGATGACAATGCTTTTGCGGACTAATCGTGTGCCTTGAGTTTCTCAGATACTTCATCATTAGGCATGAGACGATTTGGTGCCCCTCAGAGACTATTGAAGTCGGCGGTGTTCTACGTTTCTCTTTGGTGGATTTGAGTTGTAGGAGAGCCGTACTATTAAGAGGGGGTCCGCGGCGGAAAATTTTGGGTGGAATCAACACG
This sequence comes from Triticum dicoccoides, assembly GCF_002162155.2. NCBI lineage: Eukaryota > Viridiplantae > Streptophyta > Magnoliopsida > Poales > Poaceae > Triticum > Triticum dicoccoides. The sequence continues at coordinate 579,979,968 of NC_041385.1, forward strand.
TACACTTGTCCTACCTTTCCTTGCACTTTGGAGCATCTCTTCATTATCCTAGTTGTGCCTAAATCTGACGGCTACTGCTGTACTTGCGGTAGTACCGCAAGCACCTGCGGTAGTACCGCTGTGGGTCACGGTAGTACCGCTCCTCTAGAGCCTTAGTACCGTGGCTCCCAGGCCTAGTGCCGCTCCGGTACGGTAGTGGGGACGGATGTAATTTTTTACATCCGTGCCCCCACGGTAGTACCGCTCGTCCAGCGCGGTAGTACCACGGGAGCCCACGGTAGTACCGCTCCCCAGGAGTCGTAGTACCGTGGCCCCCTCCTACCTAGTACCGTGGCGTCACGGTAGTAGGAGCGGATGTAATTTTTTACATCCGCGCCTCAACGGTAGTACCGCGCCTCGTGCGCGGTAGTACCGCGTCGGATTTTTGCACTGCCTCATTTTCAGGTGAAGTAGGCACGGATGTAATTTATTTCATCCGCGCTCTTCGTAGGCAATGACTTTCCTGCCTTGCGGTAGTACCGCAAGGGGGAGCGGTAGTACCGCGCATGCGGTAGTACTGCACCCAAGTCAGGCAAGTCCCGGCCTCTGCTGCTGCCGCGGAAGTACCATGGTCCACCACGGTAGTACCGCGCGGCCTTGCGGTAGTACCGCGCCCCTGGAGCGGTAGTACCGCTTGTCACAGGCTGAACATGTGGATAACGGTTGGATCTTTCCCATGACTATATAAGGGGCGTCTCCTACCTCTAGTTGACTACCTCTTCCATCTCCAAGCTCCATTGTTGCTCCAAGCTCCATTCTCGCCCGATCTCTCTCCCTAGCCAATCAAACTTGTTGATTTGCTCGGGATTGGGTGACAAGGCTCCGATCTACACTTCCACCAAGAGAGATTTGATCCCCCCCACTTATCCCTAGCGGATCTTGTTACTCTTGGGTGTTTGAGCACCCTAGACGGTTGAGGTCACCTCGAAGCCATACTCCATTGTGGTGAAGCTTCGTGGTGTTGTTGGGAGCCTCCAATTGTTGTGGAGATAGCCCCAACCTTGTTTGTAAAGGTTCGGTCGCCGCCTTCAAGGGCATCAATAGTGGAATCACGGCATCTCGCATTGTGTGAGGGCACGAGGAGATTACGGTGGCCCTAGTGGCTTCTTGGGGAGCATTGTGCCTCCACACCGCTCTAACGGAGACGTACTTCCCTTCAAAAGGAAGGAACTTCGGTAACACATCCTCGTCTTCACCGCCTCCACTCTTGGTTATTTCGTGCCCTTACTTTTGCAAGCTTACTTGTGTTGTATCTATTGCTTGCTTGTGTGCTAGTTGTCATTGCATCATATAGGTTGTCCATGTAGTTGCATATCTAGACAACCTATTTTGTCGCAAGGTTTAAATTGTTAAAGAAAAGCTTAAAAATTGTTAGTTGCCTATTCACCCCCCTCTAGTCAACCAGATCGATCCTTTCAGGAGTTATGTACCATGAAGCTTTCACGGATTTAATTTTGAGGTTCGATCACCCTTTATTCCATGGTACCTATTTAAACAATTCGACATACTGTTTATTTGGTTTTTGTTTTGTATGGAGAAGATTTCATCAGTCGATTATAAATAGCAGCCCTTCTCGCCTTGCCGGCCTGGAGACGCAGTTGGTCGTATGACTTGGGCAAGAGGGTCTCGCGTCGCATTGTGCGGCGACACCATGGTGCCGTCATATGAGCAGCAAACCATCACTGTCGATTGAAGTCCAGTAGCCCGAGATTCAGGAACAAAGTCAATGTCACTGGAGGACTTCAATGGCGCATGATGCGCGCCACTTGGGGCGGTGGATAATTGCGGGTCAGTTTCTATGCCGATCTGTGATGTTTCGCTTCCATATAGTCTCCTCGGTACGGGTTTTCCATCCCCTCCCCTTTCGCGGCTTCATCTCCTCCAGGTCATTCTCCATCGAATTTGGATTACATCTCTGTTGATTTATGCATATGGGTTCACTAGCTAGCGAAGGAGAGAAGCTTATTGGAGTTCTTATTTTGAGATGGTTCAATGAAACATCATCATTATTTGTTACGTACAAAGAATTTGCATGTCGGCAGATTGGTTTCAAATCTAAATAATTTCCCTAACACTAATGTCGTGCCACTATACTGTTCAAATGTCCTTGAATATTTTTACCATTCATTCTCAGGGCACAACACAAAACACTTTTTTAGTACTAACAAAGTAGTTGGTTTAATAAAATTTTACTTTCATACTCGGTGCCTCCGCATATACATTTATGAAAATGACTATCATTTTATTGCCAAAATAGACGGGCGCGACAACACGCGCCACTACGGTCTAGTGGTATTTAAAGGAGAACATGGTCGGAACCACGATTGCAAAAGGCCAGATCCCAGATATAAGATGAACTTATACCAAAGGAATAATTAATTTAAGAGAAGCTTTAATGATAAGATCTACATCGTGTCCATGGGCATGAACGTAAGGTTCAAGGTCGACTCCCATTTCTTCAACGCATAACCTTTCATTCACCTCTCGTATTTCGAAAATGACATTAGTTGTTGAAAGTTTTTTTTTACCTGGTGCAATACCAGATAAGTATGACCCGTGTAATCTTTCGGGTTCACACGGATTAGGGAAGGCGTAGGTTCAACCCATCAGGGCATCTTAGGAACATATACCACAAACTTCAGAGTAAATAATACAAGCTCAAAAGTAGAGTATGGTTATCAAAGCAGAGGATACAAATTGCCAAAGGAATTATATATCAGGGAAAGAACTTCTCGAGGTTTTTGTATACGAAGGACACTGTCGGATGATATTACAACAAAGGATCCGATGGTCCATAGCGGAGCTGATGTGAGTATCGGTACACAAGCAGAGGAAGAAACAATGCGAAGGCATTGGATTATAGAAGCAACTGACTAATTCAAAGCTCAATGTAAAGAATCATGATTTATGATTTAAGGGATCAGAAGCAAACGCTCTGATTAAGGATGGGTAAGCTGAATAGACTTAGGGGTACAATCGATGACAATTTGATTGGTCGATAAACAGATCATGTTCAAAATGACATCTCAGCCGGAAAGATAATTTTAAAAGAACCAAACGATGATTGCGTGCATTCGCACTCATGTTTGAATCAGTAGGATCAAAATGACGGTGGCAAAGGAGACTAATGAATGTTGCTAGACCTATGGGAAGCATCCATAATGAAAGCAGACAAGTATATGTAGAGCAATATTTTTAAAGAGGATTCTCGAATGATCGGATAGAATTTCGAAGTATCATACGAAACATATGAACAACTGGGGATGGATGAATACTCGATAAGTGCGAGTAATTATTTGAAGGGGTATTCATGTGGTAAAGAACTACAAGGCAGTAGACACAAGGTATTCTCATATCAATAGAGAGCAAGATCAACTGGGGATAAAAGTAAGAACGACAGGTGTATGTATTTATCCATAGGGATATTTCGGTGGTAGGGAATTGCAAAAGCAACAGGCACAAAGTCTCGAGAGAACATCAGAGTGTATCTTTGGAATCTTTTGGTGCACCAAGCAATCATCTGGAGTGAGGGGTTCTCCAGGAGAAAGTAGTTACGAGAACCTAGTGTTAGAGTCAGCAAAAATCATTTAACCCGAGTAGAAGAGAGATCAGAATCCCAGAGTATAGACGAGGAATAAAAAGATCCTAATACCACCCAATGGCAATGTGGGCCCGTAAGGCACACAGCCAAGTTAGTAAAAGTTTTGTAGTGACTAGACTCGACATCGGCCAAGGAGTGTGGAAGGGGGATTCCTATAGGCAGTCGGCTCTGATACCAACTTGTGACGCCCCCGATTCAATCGTACACTAATCATGCACGCAAATGTGTACGATCAAGATCAGGGACTCACAGGAAGATATCACAACACAACTCTAAAAGTAAAATAAGTCATACAAGCATCATATTACAAGCCAGGGGCCTCGAGGGCTCGAATACAAGTGCTCGATCATAGACGAGTCAGCAGAAGCAACAATATCTAAGTACAAACATAAGTTAAACAAGTTGCCATAAGATGGCTAGCACAAACTGGGATACAGATCAAAAGAGGCGCAGGCCCCCTGCCTGGGATCCTCCTAACTACTCCTGGTCGTCATCAACGGCCTGCATGTAGTAGTAGGCACCTCCAGTGTAGTAGGAGTCGTCGTCGACGGTGGCGTCTGGCTCCTGGGCTCCAACGCCTGGTTGCGGCATCCGAGAAGAAGAGGAAAACGGGGGAAAAGAGGGAGCAAAGCAACCGTGAGTACTCATCCAAAATACTCGCAAGCAAGGATCTACACTACATATGCATGGGTATATGTGTAAAGAGGCAATATCGGTGGGCTGAACTGCAGAATGCCAGAATAAGAGGGGGATAGCTAGTCCTACCGAAGACTACGCTTCTGGCAGCCTCCGTCTTGCAGCATGTAGAAGAGAGTAGATTGAAGTCCTCCAAGTAGCATCGCATAGCATAATCCTACCCGACGATCCTCCCCTCGTCGCCCTGTGGAAAAGCGATCACCGGGTTGTCTGTGGAACTTGTCTGGGTGTGTTTTATTAAGTATCCGGTTCTAGTTGTCATAAGGTCAAGGTACAACTCCGGGTCGTCCTTTTACCGAGGGATACGGCTATTCGAATAGATAAACTTCCCTGCAGGGGTGCACCACATAACCCAACACGCTCGATCACCTTTGGCCGGACACACTTTCCTGGGTCATGCCCGGCCTCGAAAGATCAACACGTCAAGGCCCCACCTAGGCACAATAGAGAGGTCAGCACGCCGGTCTAACTCCTATGGCACAGGGGTCTGGGCCCATCGCCCATTGCACACCTGCATGTTGCGAGGGCGGTCGGAAGCAGAACTAGCCCCCTTAATACAAGAGCAGGTTTACGTTCCAATCTGGCGCGCGCCGCTCAGTCCCTGACGTCACGAAGGCTTCGGCTGATACCACGACGTCGAGTTCCCATATCTTTCCTGCGTAGTTGGTTAGTGCGTATAGGTCAGTGGCCAGACTCAGATCAAATACCAAGATCTCGTTAAGCGTGTTATTATGAAGCAACCGCGGACACCGACCAGGGCCAGGCCCACCTCTCTCCTAGGTGGTCTCAACCTTCCTTGTCGCTCCGCCATAAAGTAATAGTCGGGGGCCGTCAGGAACCCAGGCCCACCTCTACCGGGATGGAGCCACCTGTCCTTCCGGCCCCCACATCGGAATCACTTGCGGGTACTCAACGAGCCAACCTGACTTTAGTCACCATCTATATAGTATGTATATATGTATAGTATATACCCGTGATCACCTCCCGAGTGATCACGGCCTGATAGTATAGCAAGGCAGACTGACAAGAATGTAGGGCCAATGATGATAAACTAGCATCCTATACTAAGCATTTAGGATTGCAGGTATGGTATCAACAGATGTAGCAACAATGACAAGCTATACAACAGAATAGGATTAATCGAAACGGTAACATGCTACACTACTATAATGCAAGCAGTAAAGGGTAGAATAGGCGATATTTGGTGATCAAGGAGGGGGGGGGGGCTTGCCTGGTTGCTCTGGCAAGAAGGAGGGGTCGTCAACATCGTAGTCGAACTGGGGGTCGCCGACAGTCTCGGGGTCTACCGGAAAGAAGTAACGGAGGGGGAACACAATAAATAACAGAGCAATCAAAGTAACACAAAACGTAATGTGGCAATGCGCGGTGCTAGAGGTGACCTAACACAGTACTAGGTGATACCGGCAAAGAGGGGAAACATCCGGGAAAGTATATCCGGTATTTCGCGTTTTCGGACAGATGAACCGGTGGGGAAAAGTTGAGGGTTTGCTATGCTAGGGACGCGTGGCAGATGAACGGGTTGCGTATCCGGATTCGTCTCGTTGTTCTGAGTAACTTTCATGTACAAAGTATTTTCATCCGAGTTACGAATTATTTTATATTAGTTTATAAAGATTTAATCATTTCCTCGATTTCCTGGATTTAATTTAATTCGAAATTCATTTAAATAATAAATGCTATGGGTACACATAAGTGTACCCAAAGAGGTGCTAGTGAGACTGATAGGTGGGGTTAGTTGACTGAGTCAACTGCCCAGTCAGTAGAGGCTGACAGTGGGGTCCAGGGGCTGAGTCAGTAGTCCAGTTAGCGGTCAACATATTGACTGTTGACTGGTCAAACTGGCTGGTGGGACCCAGCTGTCATAGAGACAGTGTAAATTAATTGTTTAATTAATTTTTAACATATTAGGTGGGAGGCCACATGTCATTGACTTAGATAATTTTAAACAGGCTTTTAAAAGAAAAGGGTTCACATGTCATTTCCAGTTATTCAACTAAACAGTTTTATTAGGTTCTATCTAATTACGTGGTTAGGGGATTGGTTAAACTGGGCAGGCCCACCTGACAGTGAGCCACACGCAGTGGTACGCTAGCGATGCGAACAGAGAGCGGAGGTGCTCGCCGGACGACCATCTCCGGCGACGGCTGGATCCGTGAGTGGGCTCAGCAGACACAACACGACGAGGCGCTCCGGAGGATGGCCGTGGGGTTGTCGGAGGTGGGCTGCAGAGGCGCCGATGTTGAGTGGAGCAGCGTCGGGGCTCGGCCTCGCAGCGCGTGCGGCAAGGACGGCAGGGCGCGACCGTCAGCGGGCTGCGTAACCGAGCGCGGGGGTGGCGGGTGCGTTCACGAGGAGGGGCAAGCAAAGCTGGGACCGCCGTCATGCGCGCGCAGTCAACGCGGGCGGCGGGCGACGCACCGGGGTGGCAGAGGCGAGGCCGGTGCGGGGGCCGCGGTGAGCGCGTCGAGGGGAAGCAAGGCGGCCACACGCGAGGCGCGGACGGGCGTCGTGGCTGCGCTAGCAGCGCGCGAGGGCGGAGGGCAGAGGGGAAGAGGCCGGGTGCCTCACCGCTGGGCGTAGGGACATGGAAGTGGGGCTCGGGGAGGAGACGACGAGGTCCAGTGGGGAGGCTCCGGCGAGGTCCAGGCGGCGGCGCGGGCTCCAGACGGCGTCAGCGTGGCGACGAGGCGATGGGGTCGGGGCGGATCGAGCCCCCGATCCGGATCGAGAAAAGGGGAAACGAGGGGAGAGTGGGAGGAGAGGGGTAGCGGTTAGGGTTTCGGGGGGACTGTTATAGGGGAGTGGGGGCCGGCCTGGGCCGGTTGGTACGGCGGCTAGCTGGGCCATTTGGCCCAGTTGGACCAGGAGAGCCCTTTTGTCTTCTTTTGTTTTGCTATTTTGTTTTCTTTACTTTTTATTTATTTATCCTTTCCTGTTTTCTTTTATTTCTTTAATGGTTACAGTTTTATAAAATACAAAAATGGTTTCTAAATTAGTATTACTTTATTTATTACTTCCACATTAATTTGGGTAACTAAATAAAATAGTTTAACATTTTATAAATAATAAAAGGCATTTATTAAATTGGTTATGCAGCTGTTTCATTCACAGTTGAGTATTTAAACATTTTATAAAAGGGTGGTTTCTCCACCATAATTTCCTATGAATTATTTGGTTCACTCCGAAAATTTTAGTTTTAATATTTGAAAAGTTTTATTGTTTGCTTGATTTTGAATTTGAATTTGAATAGGTTTCGAACTAACGTGAGATTAGCAATAGTAATCGAGGTGACATGGCATCATTAGCCGAGGGTTGTTGTAGCTTAATTATCCGGGTGTCACAATATGAGGACCTCTACCAACGGTTAGGCACGAAGAAAGGCGAAAGAGACATCTATAAGATGGCCAAGATCCGAGAGAGGAAGACGAGGGATATTGGCCAAGTCAAATGCATCAAGGACGGAGCAGGCCAACTCTTGGTGAAGGACGAGGAGATTAATCATAGATTGCTGGAGTACTTCAACAAGTTGTTCAATGGGGAGAATGAGAGTTCTACCATTGAACTGGACGACTCCTTTGATGAGACCAACGTGCGTTTTGTGCGGCGAATCCAGGTGTCTGAGGTCAAGGAGGCTTTAAAAAGGATGAAAGGAGGCAAGGCGATGTGCCCTGATTGTATCCCCATTTAGGTGTGGAAAGCTCTCGGGGACATAGCGATAGTATGGCTAACCAAGATTTTCAACCTCATTTTTCGGGCAAACAAGATGCCAGAAGAATGGAGACGGAGTATATTAGTACCAATCTTCAAGAACAAGGGGGATGTTTAGAGTTGTACTAATTACCGTGGAATTAAGCTGATGAGCCATACAATGAAGCTATGAGAGAGAGAGTCATTGAGCACCGCTTAAGAAGAATGACAAGCGTGACCAAAAATCAGTTTGGTTTCATGCCTGGGAGGCCGACCATGTAAGCCATTTTCTTGGTACGACAACTTATGGAGAGATATAGGGAGCAAAAGAAGGACTTGCATATGATGTTCATTGACTTGGAGAAGGCATATGATAAGATACCGCGGAATATCATGTGGTGGGCCTTGGAGAAACACAAAGTCCCAGCAAAGTACATTACCCTCATCAAGGACATGTACGATAATGTTGTGACAAGTGTTCGAACAAGTGATGTCGACACTGATGACTTCCCGATTAAGATAGGACTGCATCAGGGGTCAACTTTGAGCCCTTATCTTTTTTGCATTGGTGATGGATGAGGTCACAAGGGATATACAAGGAGATATCCCATGGTGTATGCTCTTTGCGGATGATGTGGTGCTAGTTGACGATAGTTGGACGGGGGTAAATAGGAAGTTAGTTATGGAGACAAACCCTGGAATCGAAAGGGTTTAGGCTTAGTAGAATTAAAACCGAGTACATGATGTGCGGTTTCAGTACTACTAGGTGTGAGGAGGAGGAGGTTAGCCTTGATGGCCAGGTGGTACCTCAGAAGGACACCTTTCGGTGTTTGGGGTCAATGTTGCAGGAGGATGGGGGTATTGATGAAGATGTGAACCATCGAATCAAAGCTGGATGGATCAAGTGGTGCCAAGCTTCTGGCATTCTCTGTGACAAGAGAGTGCCACAAAAGCTAAAAGGCAAGTTCTACAGGACGGCGGTTCAACCCGCAATGTTGTATGGCGCTGAGTGTTGGCCGACTAAAAGGCGACATGTTCAACAGTTAGATGTGGCGGAGATGCGTTTGTTGAGATGGATGTGTGGCCACACAAGGAAGGATCGAGTCCGGAATGATGATATACGAGATAGAGTTGGGGTAGCACCAATTGAAGAGAAGCTTGTCCAACATCGTCTGAGATGGTTTGGGCATATTCAGCGCAGGCCTTCAGAAGCTCCAGTGCATAGTGGACGGCTAAAACGTGCCGAGAATGTCAAGAGAGGGCGGGGTGGACCGAATTTGACATGGGAGGAGTCCGTTAAGAGAGACCTGAAGGATTGGAGTATCACCAAAGAGCTAGTTATGGACAGGGGTCCGTGGAAGCTTGCTATCCATGTGCCAGAGCCATGAGTTGGTTGCGAGATCTTATGGGTTTCACCTCTAGCCTACCCCAACTTGTTTGGGACTAAAGGCTTTGTTGTTGTTGTTGTTGTTGTCATTGTTGGTGACATCAAGTGTCGATGTGCAATTCTTTCTATTTTAAATGTTTCTTTGTTTTCTTTATATAACAACTTTGCAGCCGGCGGGAGTAGTACGAGATGGCGGCAGCGGCGGCCGGGGCGCGTACCGGGCTGCCGTTACGTCCTCAAACTGCTGCATCTCATCGGATTCGGCGACGGCTCGCTGAAGCACTCCGGGTCTGCATCGCATCACGAGGATTATGGCGGTGGTGGTCATCTCCTACGTCGGAGGTGGTCGACCTGAGACTGGATGATCGGATCTCGAGATCTGTAATCTAGTCCCGGCTGCGAGTCGGGGAAACATAGTTGCCGGTGAAAACTGAGCCGATGGCGGACGATGGCGGCGTTCTGCGCCATTACCTTGATGAAGGCATCGTTCTGTAACTACTGTCGACCCACTCGTGCTGCTCCGGGGGAAACCCTATGATCTGGTTTTCCTGATCGGACGATGGCGACACTGCGGTGTCGTTTCTCTCTTGGGAGCATTGTTTGTGGAGCAGCGCTGGAAGTCAGAGGTAGGAGGTGGAGCGGCTTCGTCTTGCACGGAGCTTCGGTGGAGATGTCAGGTCATACCTGACCGACAGGTGCTACGCTTGTCATGCCTGGTCGGCAGGTGCTACGCACGACAGATCTTCCAAGGACTTCAAGTTGTGTCGACTGGTGGTACTTGGCAGCGTGGCGCTGAGGTGTATCAGTGGCGACCGCGACGTGCTCAGCTGTTTGCGCACAGGAAGGAGGTGCTGTTGGGCGTCGTGGTGGCGTCAACGATAGCTATACCGAGCAAGGTTGATGCATCAGTACAGTTCTGAAGATGAAGCGGTGGCAGTTGGCGACGGCGGCCTCTGAGAGCACGCCGGACCAGTGTGTGCCCTAGACCCGGCAAGTGGCTAGGTTGGGGTCTCATGTCTTAGATGTTAGGCTTGGCTGCGATGTCTGTTTGATATTAGGCCCAGGCTATCTGTGGCTGCGCCCCTTCATCAACTGGATAGGTGTAGCGACAGTCTGTTGCTTAGACGGCGGCTTTAGTCTTACGGTTGTATCACTTTGTAAGGTCTTGTGAGAATAATTAATAAAGTGGACGTATGCATCGCCCAGATGCAGAGACCGGGGGTCATCCTCCTTTTCTAAAAAAAAAACTAAAAAAATATAACAACTTTGCGATTTGGGTGGCATGTTTCAAGAATATATTTTCAGGTAGCATTTGACACTGAAATATCTTCCTCGGAAGTCTGTAAGATGCCTCATTTTCCGGTATTTTGCTTGATTTAACTGCTAAACTACATGTTCCCAAAACTGGCGTTAATACTTTTACAGCTAGACTCAGCGAGTACCGTACCAAAACTGAGCCTATTTGCCAAAATATTTGTTATTTTTCTCATCTTCCTAAGGGCAAAGTCTTCGCCAAGTGGTTGAATGACAATATTATGCGATTGGGTCTCACATTCATTAAAATAGCATAGGAATTCTGCACCCGAGTAATCATTTATCATAACATCCAACTCTGTTTGTAGTTTGCTCCTCTCGACGATAGGATGAGGCTGGTAATATGCATATAATCATCCATCTACGGCGTGCATCCATTAATCATATTTTATACAGCAGGAATGCTTCAGTTATCTTTTTTCTTGACCGAATGATGCAATATCTGATTTCTTATATGCAGGTTTTAGAATCATTTATTTACCAGGTTTTATAATCTATTATGTAAAGAACATTGGGCACACCTTCCAGTTGGCAGACACATTTTCCCTATATTCTATAGATAAGGTGGTTAGTAACGCCTAATTGTCGCCTGTCTCCGTACAATTCTGTATAAACGCCTAATCGCACTTAAGATAGAAAGGGGCAAGTAGGTGGCCAAACGCATAATTAATGCCTAGCGCTTTTTTGAACTTTGTTGGTTACTCAATGACCTTTCGGTTAGTGTATTATTAGTTCGGTTATGTGGCACCTGCAATATGCAAGAAAAATTAAATAGATGTTAGGCTTGGCTGCGATGTCTGTTTGGTATTGGCCCAGGCTATCTGCGCCCCTTTATCAACTGGATAGGTGTAGCGACAGTTTGTTGCTTAGACGGCGGCTTTAGTCTTACTGTTGTATGACTTTGTAAGGTCTTATGAGAATAATTAATAAAGTGGCCGTATGCATCGCCCAGATGCAGAGGCCGGGGGTCATCCTCCATTTCTAAAAAAAAAACCATTGAAGTCCAAAGCTCTTTATTTTCGGCAACTGTTTAAATGCTCGGCTTGTTGGTTCTGTACAATTGTAAGACTGACAGCACCAGGATTGTCTCCATTTTGCCTAATGTGATGATCAAATTTTATGTGCATGAAATATATCAGGACGAAAGTACTACTCCCTCCGTTCCGAATTACTTGTCTCAGAAATGGATGTATTTAGAACTAAAATACATCTAGATACATTCATTTCTGCGACAACTAATTCCGAACGGAGGGAGTAGATCACAAGATCCTTTGATTCGTGGTTCCTGTATGCTAATTGTTCAGAAAGATTATTTTCTCTTTTATGGATATTAAATTGTATGTTAACTCATGGTTGTGGTAGTTTGATGGAAGCTGAAACGTACTTACTGTTCTTGTGTTTATCAGACATTAAAACATATCTTCTTCTTTTCTTACTGGACAGCAATAGTTCAATATCAATGATGGGATTATATATGACAGTGATTTTCAAAAACCAAAAATTGGGATAAAACAAACTTTCCATCACATTTTTAGATATGTTGTTTCCATGTTCTACTCTGTGTTATTTGAATTCTCATATTTGTGTGGTTGTTCAGACACATCCCGTCGCTGAAGTAAAGAATCGTTATATGGTTCCTTCTAATGGGATTAACAATCTTGATGCCTATTCGGAATTTAGGCCGGTCATTGAAGATGGGGAGTTTTTTCTACGGGAGTTCTTTTCCTTGTGATGAATGTACTAGATGCAAAAATTTGTTGCGCATATAGCATGGAACATTATAGGCTTACTATTTTCTTTTCACTTCGTTCACGCACACAATGCACTACATAGAGAGATAGTTGATCATAGAGCATGCTGTTAATTATTATGGGATGGATGCAAAATTTCTCTGTTTTTCTTTTCTGGTTGTGCTGAAGGTACTGCAGTTTCTTATTCCATCTCAAGAAAACAACCCCAGCCTCTCTTTGGCTGTTCTTACCCAGCCTTCTATATGTGCCTAAAATATTTCTTGTTAGCAAGGAGGAACCAGTACTACTCCAAGCAATCCCATCTATGATAAAGTGTCCACAGTTGCTATGAGTCAGAGCTTTACAGAATACTTTAAGCAGGAAGCAATATTTCTTTCTTTTTCCCTCCCTTGCCCTTGCTTAGTCCAGACTCTTGTTTATTGCCAAAGGACCAAAGGTAATTTCTTGATGTTTTAGGATATTCAATTGCTTGAATTAAAATTATGTCAGCTTGTTGCACTGTTATAATGTGGAATTGTGGATAACATCTCACACTGCATATATGCCATCTGAGTTAGCCTGTAGATGACTGCTTGCTATAGGTGCTTCTGCAGTGTATAGGTGTTGTGTTGTGGCGTACTAAGCTATTGGCTACGTTTTAGGTATACAACTATAGGGCTGCCTGTTACACCAAGTTGGGTGCCATGCCTGAAGGTCTCAAGGGTACCGAGAAGTGCATGAAGCTAGATCCCACATTCTCCAAGTGATACACAAGGAAGGTGCAATCCAGTTTGTCATGAAAGAATGCGACAAAGCAATGGAAACTTATTAGGAAGGCCTAAAGCATGATCCAAGTAACCAGGAGTTGCTTGACGGAGTAAAGAGATAAGTAATGTGTAAAGATATTCAGTCATTCCAGTAAGCAGCTCCCAACTGTTGCTCTCCTTTTTCAAATGCATTCAGCAGATCAACAAGTCCAACAGAGGCGAACTTACCCTGGAGGAGTTGAAAGCGAGAGAGGTAATTAAGATCCTCCTTCCAGCTACTGTGGCGTGGACCTTCTTGTCCATGGATGGCCTGATCCCTTAGGAGTGATCTAAAAGAATTAACATGTTTCTGCTCGCTCATACGGGCAGAACAAAGCTATGCAGGATCCTGAAATCCAGAACCTCTTTCTTGAGCCAGAGCTTGGTGAACGGTCCAAGTCTGATGACGCTGAGATGGTGTCTGCAGGTGTCGACTGTTTTCCCGGAGAATCCAAGGGTTGCTCAGGAGCACCTCAAGAACCCCGGCGTGAGGCAAAAGATCCAGAAGCTTGTGAGCTCAGGGATAGTCCAGATGAAGTAGACCAAGGTTGCAAGTGTTGGAGGTTTAGTCAGCTGATTGTCCAAGTGTATGCTTTTTCATGTAGACATACTGGGGGTCATTTCGCTCCAGATTTGGGTTTGTGTAAAGCAAGTTTCGTGTAGTTCTTAAAGTAGCTTTCTACCTTCTTTGGAATTTGGTTTCCTTTGCAAGCTGCTCATTCCTGATTATCCGATTGAGAAATCTTCTATTTTAATTGAGATAAGATGAGCATTGTAGGCTCCAGGAGTTGTCTTATGATTTTTCTGAATTCTTTTGTCAGTATTTCACGTTATTTAGAATTTTTGTATATTTCCTTTCTTCCTTTAAAATCAAATGTGCATCTACTAAAGGATAATAAATTAAAGACTGCAATCTAAGGATACTTTTATTTGCCATTCTGAAAGGAATGAGGAATGGATACAGGAGGCCCGTCGTAGGCGTAGGGGCGCGACGCAAGAGCCCGCCCATCTCCTCTCAAAGTTAATTGTTGCTCTTCTTGTCCCTACTATCTCTCCTGTTAACTCTCTGATAGAGTCTTCTATTTCTGCAATCTGTTACTCCCTCCGTTCCTAAATATAAGTCTTTTTAGAGGTTTCAAATGGACTACAACATACAGATGTATATAGACATATTTCAGAGTGTGGATTCACTCATTTTGCTTCGTATGTAGTCCCTTGTTGAAATCTCTAAAAAGACTTATATTTGGGAACGGAGGGAGTATATTCTTTGAAACAATTGCAATTTTTTCACAGCTTCTTGGCATACTATGGACTTGCAAAGAAATAGATATCCATCTATGTCTACGGAAAACATGGAAGAGGCTGAAGATCGGCTAGCAAACGAAGTCTTAATACATGGAAGCCTCTTACAACAAAAGTGCTGCAAGACTTCAACTATGAAAAGCTGTTGTCGGTTTAACAAAAGAAATCTCTGGAACAGGAGCTGAAAGAAAAAAAAGGACTAATAGACTATGTAAGTAGTGCAATGATCTGCAGAGCACACGCCAGTAAAAGGGGACTTTACCGCATAATAAATAAAAGCCTCACAAAAGGATCAACGCCTGAAGACAGCTAGAGGTTACGCTATATTGGCATGAAGTTAGAGCAGCGCCTGAAGACTACACAAGATAGTTCTGGTGACCTTCAGTCTATATGTCCTAACCAACAGCAGCCACCTTTTGTTTCCTATCAATCGATCCAGTATCTTTGCCCTTTTGGCGTTGCTCTGAGCAAGATATGTATAACCTTTGGATTTCCATTCGTGCATGATACTGCATGTACACTTTAGACCTCATTACTATCTTTGTGGTCAAAAGAAGTTTGTGATCACTAGTTCTATATATGTAATCAACCGCCCTTCTACTAATATTTTCAGAAGACTATTTATATATGTTTACACTGGTTAGAGAAAATCATGACATTGCCAGCAACAATTTTTTATTTTCATATGTTTCAATCTGTCTCTAAATATTTTTATGTGTACTCTTCAATACTTGGCTGGCTCTCACCCTTTGCGCCATTGGCGCAACGGGTCATCTAGTTTCTAACAGAGTTCTACCAGTACTATGAACACAAGCCAAATGTGTTATGTATGATGACATCACCTGAAAAAAAGGCAAGCATGCAGAAACATATAGAGAAGTGTTTTGTTTTGTTACATGATTTAAGTTTAAAACATAATCAATCTTCTTGTCTTTCTTCCATGGACTGTCAGATATTTCCGAAGTTCCATTTCTTCGTAGTTTCTACCATATATATGATTTGCTCTCTACGCTCCATAGATCTCCTCTAGTGTTTCTTTGTATTGCTTATAAAAGAGGTTGGTAGTCTATTCATGATTCCTTACTTTGCCCAGCAATCGTCTATCTATGATGCCATCATTTTTGTCGGTCCTTATAAATAATATGGATTTCGTCTGAAATCCGAAAAATAGTCTAATAAATTGCACTTGCACTCGGTTACCTCTTGCCTGATGTCCTCGTGAATACCACAATAATTTACTAAATCACTCTTCGGCCTTCCATGCATTTGAAGCTATGAAAAACACTAAGCCCCAGCCGGGTTTTGTGCCTGAGAGGATCGTGAAGATAGAAAACAACAGAGGAATAGATCACCACGGATCTATCCAAGCGAGAGGTGCAAGGATCACACTCCTTTGTTCACAAAGCCTTCCGTTACCCAGCCATCACCTATGCTCTATCGACATTCGGTGGATCAAGAACCATAGTGATAGATTGGACCACAAATATTACAGTTCTTGATTCAGTCACGTAAGACTTTTTCAAGCTCAAATGGACAGATCAAATGGCTCTTCTTGGTCGGTCACAGGGGTGTATGGGCCACAATCTGATGATGAGAAGATCCACTTCCTGAATGAATTGCGCCAGCTCAAGATCAGTGTTTTGCAGAAGTGGATGGTTTTGGGGGGCTTCAACCTCATTTTCAGAGCTAATGAGAAGAGTAACACCAACTTAAATCTGCGGATGATTGGAAGATTCAAAAATGCTATTGATGCCCTGGAATTGAAGGATTTGCCGTTGACGGTTTACTTGGTCCAATGAGAGGGAAAGTACTATCTTAACTCGAATTGACCGAGTGCTCGTTTCTAATGATTGGGAGTCTGCCTACCCCCAGTACAACTCGGCACCGGCCTCGACGGCAATCTTTGACCACTGCCCGCTAGTGCTCAAGAAGATGGAACTACATAAGTTTAAATGTTTCAGATTTGAGACTTTCTGGCTCAAGTCTGAAGGGGTATAGGAGGTAGTTGAGAAAGCTTGGGGAAAGGCTTTATGTTCAAGTGATGCAATTCGAACCCTGCACATCAAGCTCTCAAGGACGGCTGTTGCGTTGAAAAAGTGGGACAGGGATCAAAGAGCCCAAAACAACTTGGCATTCAACATCGCTAACGAGGTCATAGAGAGCTGTCTGAACAGGAATGGGCTTTAAGAAGGACCTTAAAGGCAAGACTTCTGGGGATTGCTGCAATTGAGAGGGTGCAATGGCAGCAGAGATCGATGCTTACCAAAATCAAAGTTGCTGATGCCAGCTGCAGATACTTCCTCCTTTGAGAAAATGGATGCTGACGGAAGAATTATATCACTAAATTAACTGCCGCCAATGGAGAGGTATCGGAACAAAGTGACAAGGCGAAGCTTATTTTTGAACACTTCACCTCGCTGATGGGAACTTCAAACGATAGCAGCTTGAAGATGAATTGGGAATCTCTAGGAATCCCTTCTGCTAATTTACAGCACCTCGATGAGCAGTTTAGTAGAGAGGAAATAAAGTGTGCTGTGTTTGATTTGCACGAGGAAAAAGCACCAGGACCTGATGGTTTTATTGGGAGTTTCTTCAAGAAGTTTTGGCACATCATTGAGGATGACCTGTTCAATGCCCTTAACCAATTGTATCAGTTTGTGTGGAGTCCAATGGAAACTGCTTATTCTGCCCTCATTGTTTTGCTACCCAAGAAAGAAGATGCTGCTTCTGTTGGGGATTTCCGGCCTGTCAGCTTAATGCACAACGTTTAAAAATTGCATGCAAGGTCCTTGCCAATCGCTTGGGGCCTGAGCTCCACAATTTGATCTCCCATAGTCAGATTGCTTTCATCAGAGGCCGGTCCATACAAGATAATTTTCTCTATGTCCAGAATGTGATCAAGGAAGCCCACAAGAAAAAGAACCCCCTCTTGTTCCTAAAACTGGATATAGCCAAGGCATTTGATTCTGTGAGCTGGTCATACTTGATTGAGGTCCTCACGGCATTTGGGTTTGGACAGTGGGTGGAGGGACATTGTATGCACTACAAAAAAATACACTTCCGTGATGATACGTGTTTGTCATAGTAGGTCACACTTTCTGTCATGCATGGACATCCATGACGATTTTATGACAGAATCAAGATAGTCATACCTGTGATATCGTAGAGTTCAATGACAATACCGAAATTATCATCACGGAAGTGTCCACTTTCATGACGATAATGAAGGAAATATGCCCTAGAGACAATAATAAAGTTATTATTTATTTTCCTATTTCATGATAAATGTTTATTATTCATGCTAGAATTGTATTAACCGAAAACATAATACATGTGTGAATACATAGACAAACATAGTGTCACTAGTATGCCTCTACTTGACTAGCTCGTTAATCAAAGATGGTTAAGTTTCCTAATCATAGACATGAGTTGTCATTTGATTAATGGGATCACATCATTAGGAGAATGATGAGATTGACTTGACCCATTCCGTTAGCTTAGCACTTGATCGTTTAGTATGTTGCTATTGCTTTCTTCATGACTTATACATGTTCCTATAACTATGAGATTATGCAACTCCCGTTTACCGGAGGAACACTTTGTGTGCTACCAAACGTCACAACGTAACTGGGTGATTATAAATGTGCTCTACAGGTGTCTCCGAAGGTACTTGTTGGGTTGGCATATTTCGAGATTAGGATTTCTCACTTCGATTGTCGAAGAGGTATCTCTGGGCCCACTCGGTAATGCACATCACTATAAGCCTTGCAAGCATTGCAACTAATGAGTTAGTTGCAGGATGATGTATTACGGAATGAGTAAAGAGACTTGTCGGTAACGAGATTGAACTAGGTATTGAGATACCGACGATCGAATCTCGGGCAAATAACATACCGATGACAAAGGAAACAACGTATGTTGTTATGCGGTTTG
This sequence comes from Triticum dicoccoides, assembly GCF_002162155.2. Classification (NCBI taxonomy): domain Eukaryota; kingdom Viridiplantae; phylum Streptophyta; class Magnoliopsida; order Poales; family Poaceae; genus Triticum; species Triticum dicoccoides. Next base: position 579,998,484 of record NC_041385.1, read on the forward strand.
ACCGATAAAGATCTTCGTAGAATATGTGGGAGCCAATATGAGCATCTAGGTTCCGCTATTGGTTATTGACCGGAGACGTGTCTCGGTCATGTCTACATAGTTCTCGAACCCGTAGGGTCCGCACGCTTAAAGTTCGATGACGGTTATATTATGAGTTTATGTGTTTTGATGTATCTAAGGTAGTTCGGAGTCCCAGATGAGATCGGGGACATGACGAGGAGTCTCGAAATGGTTGAGACGTAAAGATTGATATATTGGACGACTATATTCGGACTTCGTAAAGGTTCTGAGTGATTCGGGTATTTTTCGGAGTACCGGAGAGTTACGGGAATTCGCCGGGGAGTATATGGGCCTTATTGGGCCATACGAGAATAGAGGAGAGAGACCAAAAGGAAGGAGGCGCGCCTCCCCCCTCTGGTCCGAATTGGACAAGGGGTGCGGCCCCCTTTTCCTTCTCCCTCTCCCCCTCTTTCCTTCTCTCCTACTCCAGAAAGGAAAGGGGAATCCTACTAGGACTTGGGAGTCCTAGTAGGACTCCCCACAGTTGGTGCGCCCCCTCTAGGGCCGGCCTCTTCCTCCCTCCTTTATATATGGGGGCAGGGGGCACCTCTGGACACAACAATTGATCATTGATCACTTAGCCGTGTGCGGTGCGCCCCTCCACCATAGTCCTCCTCGATAATATCGTAACGGTGCTTAGGCGAAGCCCTGCGTCGGTAGAACATCATCATCGTCACCACGCCGTCGTGCTGACGGAACTCTCCCTCGAAGCTCGGCTGGATCGGAGTTCGAGGGACGTCATCGAGCTGAACTTGTGCAAGAACTCGGAGGTGCCGTGCTTTCGGTGCTTGATCGGTCGAACCGTGAAGACGTACGACTACATCAACCGCGTTGTGCTAACGCTTCCGCTTTCGGTCTACGAGGGTACGTGGACACACTCTCCCTTCTCGTTGCTATGCATCACCATGATCTTGCGTGTGCGTAGGAATTTTTTTGAAATTACTATGTTCCCCAACAGTGGCACCCGAGCCAGGTTTTATTCGTTGATGTTATATGCACGAGTAGAACACAAGTGAGTTGTGGGCGATACAAGTCATACTGCTTACCAGCATGTCGTACTTTGGTTTGGCGGTATTGTTGGATGAAGCGGCCCAGACCGACATTACGCGTACGCTTACGCGAGACTGGTTCTACCGACGTGCTTTGCACACAGGTGGCTGGCGGGTGTTAGTTTCTCCAACTTTAGTTGAACCGAGTGTGGCTACGCCCGGTCCTTGAGAAGGTTAAGACATCACTAACTTGACGAACTATCGTTGTGGTTTTGATGCGTAGGTAAGAACGGTTTTTGCTCAGCCCGTAGCAGCCACGTAAAACTTGCAACAACAAAGTAGAGAACGTCTAACTTGTTTTTGCAGGGCATGTTGTGATGTGATATGGTCAAGGCATGATGCTATATTTTATTGTATTAGATGATCATGTTTTGTAACCGAGTTATCGACAACTGGCAAGAGCCATATGGTTGTCGCTTTATTGTATGCAATGCAATCGCCCTGTAATTGCTTTACTTTATCACTAAGCGGTAGCGATAGTCGTAGAAGCAATAGTTGACGAGACGACAACGATGCTATGATGGAGATCAAGGTGTCACGCCGGTGACGATGGTGATCATGATGGTGCTTCGGAGATGGAGATCACAAGCACAAGATGATGATGGCCATATCATATCACTTATATTGATTGCATGTGATGTTTATCTTTTATGCATCTTATCTTGCTTTGATTGACGGCAGCATTATAAGATGATCTCTCACTAAATTTCAAGATAAAAGTGTTCTCCCTGAGTATGCACCGTTGCCAAAGTTCGTCGTGCCCAGACACCACATGATGATCGGGTGTGATAAGCTCTACGTCCATCTACAACGGGTGCAAGCCAGTTTTGCACACGCAGAATACTCAGGTTAAACTTGACGAGCCTAGCATATGCAGATATGGCCTCGGAACACTAAGACCGAAAGGTCAAGCGTGAATCATATAGTAGTTATGATCAACATAGTGATGTTCACCATTGAAAACTACTCCATTTCACGTGATGATCGGTTATGGTTTAGTTGATTTGGATCACGTGATCACTTAGATGATTAGAGAGATGTCTATCTAAGTGGGAGTTCTTAAGTAATATGATTAATTGAACTTAAATTTATCATGAACTTAGTCCTGGTAGTATTTTGCAAATTATGTTGTAGATCAATAGCTCGCGTTGTTGCTTTCATATGTTTATTTTGATATGTTCCTAGAGAAAACTGTGTTGAAAGATGTTAGTAGCAATGATGCGGATTGGATCCATGATCTGAGGATTGTCCTCATTGTTGCACAGAAGAATTATGTCCTTGATGCACCACTAGGTGACGGACCTATTGCAGGAGCAGATACAGACGTTATGAACGTTTGGCTAGATCAATATGATGACTACTTGATAGTTTAGTGCACCATGCTTAACGGCTTAGAATCGGGACTTCAAAGACGTTTTGAATGTCATGGGCCATATGAGATGTTTCAGATGTTGAAGTTAATATTTCAAGAAAATACCCGAGTTGAGAGATATGAAGTCTCCAACAAGTTCTATAGCTAAAAGATGGAAGAGAATTGCTCAACTAGTGAGCATGTGCTCAGATTGTCTGGGTACTACAATCGCTTGAATCAAGTGGGAGTTAATCTTCCAGATAAGATAGTGATTGACAGAGTTCTCTAGTCACCATCACCAAGTTAGTAGAACTTCATGATGAACTATAGTATGCAAAGGATGACGAAAACGATTCCCGAGCCGAGCTCTTCGCGATGTTGAAATTAACGAAGGTAGAAATCAAGAAAGAGCATCAAGTGTTGATGATTGACAAGACCACTAGTTTCAAGAAAAGGGAAAAGGGAAAGGAAGGGAACTTCAAGTAGAATGACAAGCAAATTGTCACTCCCGTGAAGAAGCCCAAAGCTGGACCAAAGCCTGAAACCGAGTGCTTACACTGCAAAGGAAATGGTCACTGGAAACGGAAATGCCCTGAATATTTGGTGGATAAGAAGGATGGCAAAGTGAACAAGGGTATATTTGATATATAGGTTATTGATGTGTGCCTTACTAGTGTTTATAGTAGCCCCTGAGTATTTGATACTTGTTCAGTTGCTAAGATTAGTAACTCGAAACAGGAGTTACATAATAAATAGAGACTAGTTGAGGGGAAGTGACGATGAGTATTGGAAGTAGTTCGAAGATTGATATGATCATCATCACACACTCCCTATACTTTCGGGATTAGTGTTAAACCTAAATAAATGTTATTTGGCGTTTGCGTTGAGCATGAAAATGATTTGATCATGTTTATTGCAATACTGTTATTCATTTAAAGTCAGAGAATAATTGTTGTTCTATTTACATGAATAAAACCTTCAATGGTCATACACCCAATGAAAATAGTTTGTTGGATCTCGATCATAGTGATACACATATTCATAATATTGATGCCAAAAGATGCGAAGTTAATAATGATAGTGTAACTTATTTGTGGCACTGCCGTTAGGGTCATATCGGTGTAAAGCGCATGAAGATACTCCATAAAGATGGATTTTCGGAAGCACTTGGTTATGAATGATTTGATGCTTGCGAACCATGCCTTTTGGGCAAGATGACTAAAACTCCATTCTCCAGAACAATGGAACGAGCTACTGACTTGTTGGAAATAATACATACTGATGTATGCAGACCAATGAGTATTAAGGCTCGTGGCGGGTATTGTTATTTTCTGACCTTCACAGATGATTTGAGCAGATATGGGTATATCGACTTGATGAAACATAAGTCTGAAATAGTTGAAAGGTTCAAAGAATTTCAGAGTGAAGTGGAAAATCTTCGTAACAAGAAAATAAAGTTTCTGCGATCTGATCGTGGAGATGAATATTTGAGTTTCGAGTTTGGCCTTCAGTTAAAATAATGTGGAATAGTTTCACAAACTCATGCCACCTGGAACACCACAGCATAACAGTGTGTCTGAACAACATAACCACACTTTATTTGATATGGTGCGATCAATGATGTCTCTTACCGATTTACCAATATCGTTTTGGGGTTATGCATTAGAGATAGCTGCATTCACGTTAAATAGGGCACCATCAAAATCCGTTGAGACGACGCCTTATGAACTGTGGTTTGGCAAGAAACCAAAGTTGCCGTTTCTTAAAGTTTGGGGCTACGATGCTTATGTGAAAAATCTTCAACCTGATAAGCTCGAACCCAAATCGGAGAAATGTGTCTTCATAGGATACCCAAAGGAAACTGTTGAGTACACCTTCTATCACAGATTCGAAGGCAAGACATTCGTTGCTAAGAATGGATCCTTTCTAGAGAAGGAGTTTCTCTCGAAAAAAGTGAGTGGGAGGAAAGTAGAACTTGATGAGGTAACTGTACCTGCTCCCTTATTGGAAAATAGTTCATCACAGAAACCTGTTCCTGTGACAACTACACCAATTAGTGAGGAAGCTGATGATATTGATCATGAAACTTCAGATCAAGTTACTACCGAACCTCGTAGGTCAACCAGAGTAAGATCCGCACCAGAGTGGTACGGTAATCCTATTCTGGAGGTCATGTTACTTGACCATGACAAACCTACGAACTATGAGGAAGCGATGATGAGTCCAGATTCCGCAAAATGGCTGGAGGCCATGAAATCTGAGATAGGATCCATGTATGAGAACAAAGTGTGTACTTTGATGGACTTGCTCGATGATCGACAAGCCATAGAAAATAAATGGATCTTCAAGAGGAAGACGGACGTTGATAGTAGTGTTACTATCTACAATGCTCCACTTGTCTCAAAAAGGTTTTCGACAAGTTCAAGGTGTTGACTACAATGAGATTTTCTCAACTGTAGCGATGCTTAAGTCTGTCCGAATCATGTTAGCAATTGCCACATTTTATGAAATCTGGCAAATGGATGTAAAAAACTGCATTCCTTAATGGTTTTCTTAAAGAAGAGTTGTATATGATGCAACTAGAAGGTTTTGTCAATCCTAAAGGTGCTAACAAAATATGCAAGCTCCAGCGATCCATCTATGGACTGGTGCAAGCATCTCGGAGTTGGAATATACACTTTGATGATCAAAGCATATAGTTTTATACGGACTTGCAGTGAAGCCTGTATTTACAATAAAGTGAGTGGGAGCACTACAGCCTTTCTGATAAGTATATGTGAGTGACATATTGTTGATCAGAAATGATGTAGAATTTTTCTGAAAAGCATAAAGAAGTGTTTGAAAGGAGTTCTTTAAAAGAAAGACCTCAGTAAAGCTACTTACATATTGAGCATCAAGATCTATTGAGATAGATCAAGACGCTTGATAAGATTTTCAATGAGTACATACCTTGACAAGATTTTGAAGTAGTTCAAAATGGTACAGTCAAAGAAAGAGTTCTTGCTTGTGTTGCAAAGGTATGAAATTGAGTAAGACTCAAATCCCGACCACGGAAGAAAATAGAAAGAGAATGAAAGTCATTCCCTATGCCTCAGTCATAGGTTCTATAAAAGTATGTCATGTTATGGACCAGACCTAATGTATACTATGCCCTGGTTTGGCAAGGGAGTACAATGGTGATCTAGGAGTAGATCACTGGACATTGGTCAAAATTATCCTTAGTGGAATAAGGATATGTTTCTCGATTATGGAGGTGACAAGAGGTTCGTCGTAAAGGGTTACGTCAATGCAAGATTTGACACTGATCCAGATGACTCTAAGCCTCAATCTGGATACATATTGAAAGTGGGAGCTATTAACTAGAGTAGCTCCGTACAGAGCATTGTAGACATAGAATATTTTTGCAAAATACACACGGCTCTGAATGTGACATACCCGTTGACTAAACTTCTCTCACGAGCAAAACATGATCACACCTTAGTACTCTTTGGGTGTTAATCACATAGCAATGTGAACTAGATTATTGACTCTAGTAAACCCTTTGGGTGTTGGTCACATGACGATGTGAACTATGGGTGTTAATCATATATAGATATGAATATTGGTGTTAAATCACATGGCGATGTGAACTAGATTATTGACTCTAGTGCAAGTGGGAGACTGAAGGAAATATGCCCTAGAGGCAATATGTCAGGACCCCGACTCAATGCCACATCGATCTAGCATGTAACACCTCATATCACTTTGCGGCCTCACGCACGGTATTCCCACGGGTGTCGCCTTACCTTTGCCCGGGACCGTTTGCGCCTTTTGGCACACGTATATGATAGTGTCGCTAGCATCCATATGATAAGGAGCCCGGGCTGACATGACTAGTCGTAAACCCAAAGTGGCACAAACTTATAGGGACAGGCATCCATGACCCAGCATCGAACGTGTCGGTCATCAGCGAGTGAATCCAGGCTGTAGCACTGGGCTAGTAGGACTCCGGTATTCATCGCGTGACATTTCCCCGAAGGGACAGACACAGGAACGAAGAAGGACACATGCCAGCCAGCCTAAGTGTTCCGGAGCAGTAGCAAGCTACCATGGCTCGGTGGAAACACTAGGAGACATTTCCCGGTAAGAGAGGCTACTAAAGATAAACAACTAATTAGTCAGATCCCACACATACCAAGCATTTCAATAACATACAGACAATATGCTCGATATGTGCAAATACAACATGGCATCACAACATGACTCTACGACTCAAGTATTTATTGATTAGGCTCCGAGGAGCGAGATATTACAAACATGGGTCTCACGACCCAACATTCAGAGCATACAAGTCAAAGCACAAGCGGAAGCTAACATGTCCGAGTACAGACATCTACAAATGAAAAAGGCTTAGAAGCCTGACTATCTACCAGATCCTGCCGAGGGCACAAGATCGTAGCTGAGGTATCAAGCTAAACGTCGAAGTCCCCGCGGAACTACTAACGAGACCGAAGTCTCTCTGCAAAACATAAAATAGGCAAACGTGAGTACAAATGTACCCAGCAAGACTTACATCAGAACTAACTACATATGCATCATTATCAGCAAAGGGGATGGTGGGGTTTAACTGCAGCAAGCCAGCTTTGACTCGGTGGCTATCCTGAACTACTACTGCAAGTAACTCTTTTGAGGTGGCGCACACGAGTCCACATATTCACCATATCAATACACCACTATGGATCCGCTCCCATCTCCCTACGAGAACGCCATCCATAGCACTCACACTTATCTTGCGTATTTTAGAGTATCCACTTTCACTTGTCTATGAACTGTACAGGCAACCCAGAAGTCCTTTTCCGTGGACATGGCTATTCGAATAGATGATGTTAACCCTGCAGGGGTGTACTTCTTCACACACGCTCTCACCACTTACCGCCGTTTACACGACATGTACTCGGCAACCTTCAAGCGGAAGCCCAACGAGGGTGTCGGCCACGACCTACCTAAGCACTCAAGTCCCTAGTCCAGGTTTATCGCCTATTCGGGTTCCATCCATGAGGAGATCCGGCCGAAGTTTCGCTCACAGCCCCAAACGATGTGAGCAGGGTTCTCGAGACACCAAACGGGCACCCGGTACACCGTGCCACGTGCCTACCGCATCACAGCCCACCCCTCCGATCAGCGCTTCCCACGGCCTCCAGCATACTACAAACACCAGAAACTACTTGCAACTCCTGGACAGAGGACAAGGGTGATTAAGAAGCCGAGAGGGTCCATTGGTTTCGGGCCCAATGCGTTGTAGTAGCTGAATCATGGATCACAAACACAAAACTCAGTTCCTGAGGACGGCTGCAATGAGACAACCCACCATGTACTCCTACATGGCCTCTCACCGCTACCTTTACCAAATCGTGTTCACACTCTTTGCTCACACACACAGTAGGACATGTTCACACACCTCTGATTCATCCTCGATGAATCAGACCTGACTCAACTCTAAGCAGTAGCAGGCATGACAAACAAGCATGAATGAGTAGGCACAACAGGGCTCAAACAACTCCTACTCATGCTAGTGGGTTTCATCTATTTACTGTGGAATGACAGGTCATGCAAAGGATAAAGGGGTTCAGCTACCGCAGCAAGTAACAGATGAATCGTTGTTGTCCTAATGCAGTAAAAGAGAGCAGGAGCGAGAGAGTGGGATTGTATCGGAATGAACAAGGGGGTTTTGCTTGCCTGGCACTTCTGAAGATAATATAGTTCTTCATTGGTGTCATAGATCTCGTCGTCGAAACCACGTCTATCGAGAGGGGACAAATACCGGCAAACAAAGAGGGACACAATCAATGCAATGCAACAAATATGATGCATGATAATTTCATGGCAATATGCTGTTGATTGAGCTAATGCAACTAGCAACCATATTAAATGAAGTTGGTTTAAATCCAAGATTCAAATTCAAACTCCATATGTGGATATTTAAATGCCATTTATATGATTTGTGCTAAACAGCAGCTATAAGTTGTTCTAACATGCATGAAAATGGTACAGATGGATAGATTGGATTTTTTTGATCATTTTTCATATATAATTTATTTCATTTGGAGTTACGGTTGATTTACTATGAATTTTTGAAGTTTGCAACATTTTTTGGAATTTCCTATATAAGAATAAATCCAGAAAAGGATATACTGCGTCAGCCTGGCGTCAGTGTGACATCAGCGGTCAACTGAGACGGTCCAGGTCAAACCTGACCAGTGGGTCCCGCGTGTCAATGTCATTAGTCTAACTAATTAAATTAGTACTAACCCTAGATTAATTAGCAGTGCTAGGACCCACCTGTCATTGACCCAGGGGGGGTCAAACTGGGCCCCACCCGTGGTCAAACGGGGTCAGCGGGGTCAAACTCGCCGGGACTCGACACTGGCGAGGCCCGAGACGGCGGCGCGGCTCGGAAAACGCCCATAGGGCACGGACGAGGCCGTTCTTGGGCTCGTTGGAGAGCTCTCGCTGGCGCGCGTCGAGTGGTGGTGGCGGCCGGACCTATGGTGGCCGGAGCTGACGGCGGTGAGGTCGGCAGTGGCGGCCGGAGTTCGGACGGGTTTGGATTCGGCGCTACGGTGCACGGGAGGATGAACGGGTGTGTGCTACATGCTCCTGGTGAGGTGTGGGGCACGGTTCTGTGCTCGGAGGTGAGATGCGGTGGCCCTGGCCGCGACGATGAGGAACCACGGCGGCAGTGAGTTCACGGCTCCGGCGACTCGGGTGGCTAGAGGTGCGTACGGGCATGGGGAGCAGGGGAGAGGAAGGTGGAGCTCACAGCGGGGTCGGAGATGGTCTCAGCGAGCTCGGGGAGGCGGAGACAGCGGCAAATCGACGGCGGCGGTCCTCGGTGGCCGAGGAGGGGAATGGTGGAGCTAGCGGCATCTAGGGGCTTCCGGCGCCTTTCGTCTGGGTGAGGATGAAGAGGGAGGCGAGTCGGAGCTTCCTGGGGCGTCGGCGAGGCGGGGCGGTGGTTGTGGCCGCGACGAACGGCGTCGGTGGCGATGGTGGCGCTCGGGCACGAGTTGCAGAGCGAGAGGGAGAGCAGCAGGGAAGGAAATGAGCACGTGTGGGAGTCGAGAGGGGCCTGAGGGGGTGCGTGGCGCTGCGGGAGACGTCCAGGGGGGGAGGAGGCAGGCAGGCAGGGTGGAGGTGGCCGGGGCGCGTGCCGGCGTGCTGCGGCCACATGCTCTGTCTACTGGCGCGAGGAGGAAGGCGACAGGGAGCCAGGCGGTGGTGGGCTGGGCCAGTTGGCTGGGCTGCCAGCTGGGCCGGCCAGGTGGACAGGTAAGCGCCAGGTAGGTCTCTGCTCTGTTTTATTTTAGTTTTTCTATTTCTGTTATTTTGTTTTGGTTTAGTAATAAAGCTAAACCATTTCATAAAATCGTGGAAATAATTATGGGTGCTTTCTGAATTATTCCAGTGACCTCAACAATTTCCAACATTTTTGGAGCATCTAAAATATTTATAGCATTTAAATAGCCCCAATTCAAATATGTTTGAATTAATTCAAAGTCCAAATAGGTCCTGCAAAAATGTGAACCATTTTTGGTAGATGCTTCCACCTTGATCCAGAAATGATGAACATTTTTAAAGGGCATTTTGAAATCATTGAAAAATATTTTGGTTGAACCTATTTGAATTCCTTTTGATGCTAGGGTTTGAACAATCCCCATTTCAGGTTTAAATGAAATTTAAACATGATGCAACACTCTAATGCATGCACTAGGCATTGTCAGAACTAGGGATGTGACAACTCACCCCCACTAAACAAGAATCTCGCCCCGAGATTCAAGGTGTGATGTAAGAAGACAAAGGGGACACAAACTAATAACATGAGCTCCAAGATCCAACTGTCTTCTCGAGGTTGCTGACTCAGTGCTCCAATTGATCTTGACGTCTTTGATTTTGAGATCTTCATCCAACACGAGGACAGAAACACTCTACAAGGAAGGATCATTTTAATGATCACAAGATCAACTCACGGAATGAGATGTAGAACATCTCTTGAGCTGAGAGGCAAAACACACATCATGAAGGACGGAAGAAACAATTTGATGAGGTTTCAAAGTAGCGAGGAAAGTAATTGCCATGATACCACAACGAGACACGTTAGGGAAGGTGACTCATTGAAATATCCCCTTAAGTGGCGAAAAGAATTACCTTTGATTCAGAGATCATTGAAACTCTTTATACCAGCCTAAGGCAAATCACAATCAATTATTTGAAGGAGTCCGAAAGAATTGCATTCTCGGGCCAGAATGGATGATGTGGACTACCTTGTTGAAGACAACACAAAGGATGATTTTGCTTATCATCGGAAATGGATGGGACCCAAGATAGGATGGCACAATGACGGTGCAAGCTGGAACCAAAACACAAATGCTGGGAATGATTCTAGTAACTGGGGAGAAACCCAACAGTAGAGTGTGATTCCACTATTGGAATGGTTATAGCATAACCGAGGAAACTGAGAGCAATCCCAGTTAGTGCCGATGGTAACACCTAGCGCTTGTACATGCTCTCAAGAACTTGAGCATTTCCATATTCATCAAGGTTTTACCAATATCCGTGTCAAGAATCCTGGCAACACAACATACCACCATGATGAATAGTCATGGTTAATGCAGATGCAAAGGAAGATAACACCTTCTCGGATTTCACCTTAGCGAGGCCAAGGGACGAAATATGAATGATCGACCGAGAGACATTTAGCACTCCTCTTCTAATGTTCTCCTTGATGTACTAGCGTATCCCATTCATAGATATGGTTTGATATCTAGAACATCAAGTAAAAGGTCGGACTTCGGAAGCACAAAGATCATAAGGCACACAACTAGGGAATAATTCCTACGAAGTCCTTATGGAGAGGTGGCCAACTTCTTCAATTAAGATATTACAATAACAGGTCTTCCGGCTGGGTGTGTTGGCCACGACATCCACTTTACCGGGTTACAGAGAGAGCAATAATATAATTCTTGGGAAACGTTCCAACCATCATATCTGCCTGAGATTCAGATCTGGTTTGTGTCAGAATAATCTAGACTCATCGAGTCTAGAAAGTAAAATGAAAGTTTGCAACACAAATCGACGAGATGACGTTGCGAGATTCTCGGGGAATGAACTATGGTAGTAAGCTCCAAAACACGAGCCGTTTCTGCTACAACATGTGAACATGTTGTCCAAGACAAGCATGACCACAGAGTAGTCTTATAATAAAACACTACCGAGTTCAGGAGGGGAACCATCATCACAGATATCGAAGTCCTTGCATAAGTCATGATTCTTAAGAAGGAACTTCTTCTCCTTGAACAAGTCAATCAATGGCTTGGTGTGCTAGGAAACACATATAGAATGGAGGCGGCCAACCTATCAAACCATAGAGTACTTCACACATGCGTGGCAAACTTGGGATGATTCCAAAGAGGCAACATTGACTTTATCGAATTCACGACGGCAACTTGCATCAAATGCACATGAGTTAGAGAGAGTCACTTCTTTCATCCGAACATATGCTTCATGAGCTAGCATGAAGAAATGCTTCCAAAAGTTTCCAATACTAGCTTAATGTTCAACAAGATTATGGAGAAGATAAGGATGTTGTCGATGGGCTCAACAACAGTTCATCCTGGTTTCCATATAAATGGAATTCCATAATTAGGTGAACACAGTGATAGCATTGGTCAGACCAAAGGATATAATGGTGTATGCCCGAGGGATCAACCACGAGTAAGACAACATTACGCACATCATTGGTTCTGATATGACTTGACAATAGCCCATACTCAAGTCAAAGTTTTGATAACGCAATAGATCCAACAACTGATCACGAGGACCAATCGATGGGGATATCATATTTCTTCAACACATATACAAGATATCCCTTAACTTGAGCTAAGTCGGACAAGCTTTTATTTTCCAACTCTCCAAGTTGTTGTTTAGCTTAACCAACTAGCTTAGGGGTATGCAACACAGATTCTTGGAGAAGGGGTGGTTTATAAGAAACCAACTTGATCACGAACTCAACATAGCGGTCAGGTGACAACCTGGTGATACTTCCGTGAAGATATTTGGAAAATCACGAACCACCGATATGTTACTAAGCTCGAGAACAATCTTGCCTTTCAGGGCAAGATGATATGATCAAAAGAGCGAGGGTTTGACAAGATCCTAACTCATTGATCGGAGAGTGCACCGGAAATAAGGACTAGGTAGCACAATCATACTTAGGGTGATGCTTCAAAAATCAACATGCTAAGAGTTAGGTTATTGTCCTTTAACTACTAAGCAACAGAGTTGCTAGGAGTATAGATTTCACACATCACGAATCACTTGTCGGTATTCCGGTTGCGACAAAACGGAACCGAGGAATGAGTAATGATGGCGAGGAGTATTACTACATCAAGAATTCATAGGATGGTGTGCAATTCCCATGACATTCTTGATATAAATATGGTATTACTCCAAGGTAGAACAGAACAAAAGCTGGATTAGTATTTGATCTGCGGAGTACGACTGCTTTGACCCAATCCTGGAAATGGACAAGGTACTGGAGTTCGCTTCTCCTAGTCATTCTGGAATAGAATGGCTTGACGGACCACAAGAATAATAAGCATCGATGAGCTCGAGTGCACAACTACTCTTGTCTATCAATTGATAGACGAGGGTCAGAAGACAACTAAGAGGGACAACTCAAAAGAACATATGATTTCCTGAGTTGTGGATGCATGGATTAGAATGTCGAACGAGTTCAACATATTTCTTCTAGACAATTCATGCAGAGAGGTAGGACTGGCAGGGTCACAACATAGAATCGATAATTCATCGAGAGCACTTTTGTTGCGATCTTTTGGTTCAACGAGGAACTGCTGCCATAAGTACTTCATGGTATTTGGAAGAATGATATACCACGAACCTCGAGAACTATCGCAAAGGTTACTAATATCCTAAAGGAATGAGCAAACACTATCAACATGAAGTGAGTAGGGTGAATATCGGGTTCAAAACCCACGAGTAGAATACCTACTAACTAAATTGCATCACGGGATGCTTTCCGAGAATAATGGCCAGAATCATCACACTGGGGCACAAATCATGGCTAGATTACTAGATGATCCCCTAGGACACCTAGGGTCATAATAATAATTCCAACATATATGTCGAGGCAATAGAATACCTCAACTCAGCAATTAGTGTGATTAACCTGGCCCAAAGGAACATAAAAATACAGAGGAAAAGGATTTTGCAAGTGCATCAGATTGTTTAGAAACCCGGGATGACTCGGACATCATAACGGCTGTGAATGCTCAGAAAAGATTTGAGACATCCTACAAAAAAATGGTGGCATAGCCACTCCGAAGCATAATATCAAGGTTTCGAGATCAACAGTTATGAACATACGGAAGTAGTAAAACTGAGTGAGGGAGTCCTGGACTAGGGGGTGTCCGGACAGCCGGACTATCATCGTCCACCGGACTCCAAGACTACGAAGATACAAGATTGAAGACTCCGTCCCGTGTCCGGATGGGACTTTCCTTGGCGTGGAAGGCAAGCTTGGCAATACGGATATGTAGATCTCCTACCATTGTAACCGACTCTGTGTAACCCTAGCCTCCTCCGGTGTCTATATAAACCGGAGGGCTTTAGTCCGTAGGACAACATACATTACAACAATCATACCATAGGCTAGCTTTAGGGTTTAGACTCCTTGATCTCGTGGTAGATCCACTCTTGTACTACCCATATCATCAATATTAATCAAGCAGGACGTAGGGTTTTACCTCCATCGAGAGGGCCCGAACCTGGGTAAAACATCGTGTCCCTCGTCTCCTGTTACCATCCGCCTAGACGCACAGTTCGGGACCCCCTACCCGAGATCCGCCGGTTTTGACACCGACATTGGTGCTTTCATTGAGAGTTCCTCTGTGCCGTCACCGATAGGCCCGATGGCATCTTCAACCAACAACGCTGTCCAGGGGGAGACTTCTCTCCCCGGACAGATCTTTGTATTCGGCGGCTTCGCACTGCGGGCTAATTCGCTTGGCCATCTGGAGCAGATCGAAAGCTACGCCCCTGGCCGTCAGGTCAGATTCGGAAGTCTAAACTTCACGGCCAACGTCCGCGGAGACTTGATCTTCGACGGGCTCGAGCCACAACCAGGCGAGCCGCACTTTTACGATGGGCATGATCTAGCTCTGCCGCCGGACGGTGCCTTAGTGGCGGCACACGAATCCGCTTCGGCCATTAGTCCGGAGCCAATCGCCCAGACCAAGGATCGGTGGATGGACACCGCCTTGGGGGCTTCAACTTCCACGGTGATGGAGCCGAACGCTAATCTTGTCCCCCGCGAAACTCGTGATTCCGAGGTTCCAGACTCCTTGCCGGACTCCGAACCTCCCGCACCCCTACCAATCGACTCGGATTGGGCGCCGGTTATGGAATTCACCGCCGCGGACATCTTCCAACACTCGCCCTTTGGCGACAGCCTAAATTTGCTAAAGCATCTCTCGTTATCGGGAGAGTCCTGGCCGGACTATGGCCAGGATGGTTGGGATACGGACGACGAAGAAATTCGGAGCCCACCCACCACCCACTTTGTAGCCACTGTCGACGATCTAACCGACATGCTAGACTATGACTCCGAAGACATCGACGGTATGGACGACGATGACGGAGACGAACAAGAAACAACGCCTATAGGGCACGGGAGGACCACCTCTTCATATGACATATACATGGTGGATACCCCAAAAGAGAGCGATAACGAGGACCAATGGGCCGCGGCAGAAGATAACCCCGCTGATAAACAACCAAAACGGCGGCGCAGATGCCGCCCTAAGTCCTGCCTCGACAACAACAACGCTCCTAAGGAGCCCGTAATACAGCAGGGCTCACAAGTGGACGGGAAACATGCAGATAAGCAACCGTCCGAACACGATGAGTCAGATAATCAGTCCAGACCCGGCGAAAATGACAGTCCGGACGATCTCATGCCGGACACACCACCGGAAAGCAAAAACCTTTGGAAAAGACTCGTCAACACTGCAAGAAGCCTGAAGAAGGAAAAGTGGAAGCTCAAAACAGCGGAAGACATACTCAGAATGAGATGGAGCAAACTGCTCAAAACCGCGGATAAATACGGTAATGGTCACCAATCAAAGAGCTACCCGAAGCGCAAGCTGCTACCAGAATTCGACGAGGAGGCCATAGAGCCTCCACCGTCAAACAATAAAGAGGCTGCCTGGTTGGATAGACGGCCAGATGATAGGCCAAATTCTGAAAGCAGCGCCGCACATAAACCAACTAATGAACCTGGAAAGACAGATGGCCCAGCCAGGTCCATTTACGGGCCAAAGAAGAAGGCCCCAGGAAGCAAGGCAACACGTCAAGTGTCCGAAGATAGTGGCACACCCAAATACAGGGGCGCCGCACACCCGCTATGTGTCACCGATGAGGTGCTGGACCATGAATTCCCAGCAGGATTTAAACCCATAAACATAGAGGCCTACGATGGAACAACAGACCCTGGAGTCTGGATAGAAGATTACATACTACATATACACATGGCCAGAGGAGATGATCTCCACGCCATAAAATACCTACCCCTCAAGCTCAAAGGGCCAGCCCATCATTGGCTTAAAAGCCTCCCAGAAAATACTGTGGGAAGTTGGGAAGAGCTCGAGGAAGCGTTTAGAGCAAATTTTCAAGGGACCTATGTCCGCCCTCCGGATGCAGATGATTTAAGTCATATAACTCAACAGCCCGGAGAGTCAGCGCGCAAATTCTGGAACAGGTTCCTCACCAAAAAGAACCAAATAGTCGACTGTCCGGACGCCGAAGCCTTAACAGCTTTTAAACACAATGTCCGAGACGAATGGCTTGCCAGACACCTCGGCCAAGAGAAACCAAGGACAATGTCCGCGCTAACAAGCCTCATGACCCGCTTCTGTGCGGGAGAGGATAGCTGGCTAGCAAGATGCAGCACCAGCGACCCAAGTACATCCGAGATAAGAGATGGAAACGGAAAATCACGGCGCAGAAAAGAGCAGCGCTGGAATAAAGAGAAAAGCCCAAAGAGCACGGCAGTCAACGCCGGATTCAAAAGCTCGCGGCCAAACAACAAAACATCGCCTCTTAAGGATGACGGTGATGAGCTGTCCAACTTAAACAAGATTTTGGGTCGGATATGTCAAATCCACAGCACCCCCGGAAGGCCTGCAAACCACACCCATCGGGACTGTTGGGTTTTTAAACAGTCCGGCCGACTAAACGCCGAACACAAGGGGCTCGACGCGTCAAGCGAAGACGATAAACCCCACCAGCAGAGCACCGGAAAACAAAAGACTTTCCCACAAGAGGTCAAAGCAGTAAATTCACTTCATGTGATAATACAGAAAAATAGTGCGGCACTTTCTAAGAAGAGCTTCACGCGGTCCAACCCAGCAGACCATAGAGATTGGATATCAAAACCAATCACTTTCGACCACCTGGACCATTCCAGAAGCGTTCGAAACGCGGGACGGACTCCCCTGATATTGAATCCCATAATTGACGGACTACAATTTACTAAAGTCCTAATGGACGGAGGCAGCGACTTAAACTTGCTGTATTCAAACACAATCCATAAGATGGGGATAGACCCTACCAAAATTCGACACAGCCGCACTTCCTTCAAAGGAGTGACGCCAGGCCCTTATGCCAAGTGCACAGGCTCCCTATTACTAGAAGTCGTGTTCGGATCACCGAACAATTTTCGGCGCGAAAAACTAATTTTTCATATCGCCCCATTTAAAAGTGGATATCAAGCACTCTTGGGACAAAAGGCTTTTGTCCGTTTCAACGCCATACCGCATTACGCGTCTCTTACACTCAAGATGCCCGGTCCACGTGGCACCATTTTGGTGCGAGGGTCACTTAAAGACCCCAGACTCGGATAGACAAGTCCGGCTTCAGTAGGCCAGGGGTTCCTTAGCCGCACACCTCTTCACAGGGGGCTGCGCGCACAAACAAATGCGGGTTCATTCAAACCCCGCTTTACTTATTTATATTTTTTCTTTCTCACATAACTTTCTTCGCACGAATTGTTTTCAAGCTAAGCGTTCCTCTCTTTTTACAGATGAACAACGTGCATACCCGTCCAGGATAACGGCACAATGGAGACACAGGCGCAGACATGCAGCAGGGACCCGTTGCGAGGATTCTTTTCAGATTAAGACCCTGTGTAAACCTTTTTTACTGTATCTTGTTGCTATTCTCCCTTGGTTCCTTCCTATAACTAAAGCGGAGCCTGACGTTTTGGCATCGGCCGCGTCAGAAGACCATGCCCGTACCTGGACACTAGGGGCTTAGGGCATTGTTCTGCCCATTACTATAAAGACCGAACACCTTAGGGAGTGTTCGGCGTCTCGAGTTAGGCATTATATGCATCAGCTCCGAATCATGTCTTTGGTCAAATGTTGGGTTTGCCCGGCTCCTGTGTTTTGCTGCCTTACGTTCCGTATCATCGGCTAACGCGGCACCAGGAGAACTACTGCGATTGTGCCCCAGTTCGGCTGGGCGAGCACCTCAGTAGAGAAAGCCGAAAACTGACTGTCATGATACAGCGAGAGACTGGTCAACCACTCGATCGACTACCGGAATGTTTAGAATTCCCCGCTTTGACGAAGGACCGTTTCCCGGTCAGGCACACACGCGCCCCGAATTCAGAGAAGCGCGGTGCCCCCAGGGGCTATATCGTAGCCCCACCCTCGAACTCCACTGGCTAAGTGAAAGTGATAAAGCATTATAGTCCGGATTGCCTCATTCGCTACCCTACCACCTCCTTAACAGGACTGAGACGTCGGATTAAGTGTGAAAACGCGCTATTTTTGCGAACACCCCCGCACCTTGTGCGTGGGGGCTGAAGCCGAAGACTGCAATCTTTCAGGTTATACAAACGTATACGTAAACGGCCGCATAGGAGAAGTTTCACTACTTGGGACACACAAGTATAAAAAGCAGTTATAGCATAATCATCGTTTTACAAGCTAAAACATTCATTTGAACGTGACATTTTTTGAGCACTGCGACTCTATTACACGAGCGCCACGCATAACTTCCCCGAAATAATGCTCGGCGGGGAGACGGCTTTCATCCGAACCCTGGGCGGCAACAGCGGTGGCATCCATCTCTGTCCAATGTGCCTTCACACGGGCAAGAGCCATCCGCGCGCCTTCGATGCAGGCCGACCGCTTCATCTCCTTGATATGCGGCACCGCTCCAAGAAATTGCTGCAGTAAGCCGAAGTAGCTCGTCGCCTTGGGCCTCTCTGGCCAGACATGAGCCACGATGTCAGCCATGGCAAGTCCGGACAATCTATTTAGCTCGGTCCATTCGGCCAACCGGTCGATCAACGGAAGTGAGCGATCCGGACTATGGAATTGAGACCAAAATAGCTCTTCCGTCTTGTGATCCTTCTTGCTCCAGAAGTTCTCAACGGCATCAGCCGCACTTACCGCTAAGTCCATATACGGATCCTTCGGACTCCACAGCTGGCCAAACTGAGCATACTTCTGATCCATAAACCGGCGACGCAGCAGGTAAGGCTTGCCAGCCACGATATCTCCGGCTTGGCGCAGCTCCTCCTTCATGGCCCGCATTGCAGAACGGGCATCCTTAGCCTCGGCGGTGGCCTTCCTTAGGTCTTCCCGCTCCGATAAGCGCTCCTTTTCAAGAGCCTCATTGCGGTCGGCAGCATCTTTTAATTTCACGGCCAATTCGGCCATCTCTTCCCTGCTTAGGCAGTGTGCAGCCTTTTCGGCTTTCAACTCCTCGGCCGCCCTCGAGGCAGCCGCGTCACTTCTTCGGGCTTGCTCCTTAGCTTGAGCAAGTTCGGCCTGAAGGCTCTCCACAGCAGCAGCACCGTCTGTACAACAGCATATAATTTATCAGAGGAGGGCTTTGACCCCCTTAATAAAGCAAACTGTGGAAGAACTCATTTACCTTGCGACTCGTCAAGTCGCCGGTTGACAGGTGCGATGTCCGCATCTGCCACGTCAAGTTGCCGCATCAACTCGACAACTCTACTAGTCCGGCTAGCCCTTGGACTATCCGCCACCTACATAGGAACGGCAACATTCATCACTTGCGATGTTGATCCTCGGCACGCTGTCGTCTTCGACAACCTACCGAGTCTCAGGGGCTACTATCTATACAGGGCGCATTTTTATGTGCAAAACTGTTAATAGACAAAGGGGTGCGTCATTCTCGCGTACCTCAAACCCCGCCAACAAACTCATAGCGGCATTGCGCAATCCGCTCTCGGCGGACGAAATCCTTCCAATCACCGTACACATCAACGCACGGTGATCTTCTGAGATTGACGCCCTCTCAAGAAGATTCTTCAGTTCTCCCGACCGGATACTAGCGGGTGCCGAACTCTCTGGCCCCTCCGGACTCGGGGATACCCTCCGTGACGATACATCAGGCTCGTCTGCCTTATCTGACGGCTCAGCAGACGGAGGCGTTTCGCTCTCCATCATCTCCGGAAGAAGGTCCCCCGAAGATGAACTCATCTGAGAAGGCTGCAGATCCGAACTGCAAGATAAATATTTCGGTTACCCACGGAAGCACAAATGGAGGTATTTCCTTACCAATTAACTCCCCTTTTCATACTCACGGCTCGCTGGAGGGCTGATCCTTTGGCGATGATTGTACGTCCGGATTCTCCCCGGACGCCGGACCCCCCGGTGAAGATCTCTTCCCCCGTTTAGGGGCTTTGGCCTCCGGATCTTCGGAGGCGGTCCTTTTCTCCCCCTGGAAGGAGGGGTTTTTGATTCCCCCCCTCTTCAGACGCCCCTTTGGGCGAAATAACAGCTCCTCTATTTTCCCCATCGCTCCCTTCCATGGGCGCGACCTCCAACATTCTGACCAGCATGGGCTCCAGTGCGGTCTCTGGGAGGGGGGCCGGACACCTTATCAGCCTCGATCGCGCTACCCACTCCTGTGAAGAGTAATGGGTCAGGAGGCGAACTCTAGAAAAGCAGATAAACAGAACGTCCGGACTCTAAGCTATTTACCTGAGTATCCGGGCGATTGCAGCTTAGGCCTGCGTCCTCGGTCAATTCCGGACGCGCTACCTGCGGTCCGAAGAACAACTTGTACATCTCCACGGGTGTCGCACCCATGAAGTGTTGGAGAATCCGAGGTCCCTCCGGGTTGAACTCCCATAGACGGAGAGGACGGCGTTTGCAGGACAGAAGATGCCTGATTAGCATAACCTGCATCACCACAACCAGATTGATCTCCCTCGCCTGGAGGTCTCGAATCCGGCCCTACAATCAGGGCACGTCTTCGGACGACCCCCAATTGAGCCCTTGGTTGACCCATGAAATCAGTCGGCATGGAGGTCCCGGGCAAAATGAAGGCGGCGGCTTTTGCTTGCTGCCCTTCGGAGCGGTGATATAGAACCACTCCTGCTGCCACAGTCCGAGTTCCTCTTGAAAGGAACCCTCGGGCCACGGGGCATCGGCCCTTCTGCTTATGGCCGCCCCGCCGCACTCCGCTTGATGCCCCCCGATCATCTTCGGCTCCACATTGAAGGTCTTCAGCCACAGGCCGAAGTGGGGAGTGACACGGAGGAAGGCTTCGCAGACGATAATAAATGCGGAGATGTGGAGGATGGACTCCGGAGCCAAGTCGTGAAAATCCAGCCCGTAGTAGAACATGAGCCCTCTCACGAAGGGGTCCGTCGGGAAGCCTAAACCCCGACGGAGGTGGGATACGAAGACAACGAACTCACCGGGCTCGGGGGCGGGCACGGCCTGCCCTTGGGCGGGCAACCTGTGCGAAACCTCGTAGGACAGGTACTTGGCCTCATGCAGCTTAAGCACGTCCTCCTCCATGACGGAGGAGGGCATCCACCGACCTTGGAGGTCAGAGCCGGACATGGTTAAGAATCCGAAGCACTCGAATCTGGGGCTCTGGGTGTTGGAACTGGGAGCAAGAAGGAGATTCGATGCGAGATTGAAGAAAAAGAACGAACCTTGGTCCTCTTATAAAGGGGAAAAATACCAAGAGTCGTCTCCGTGACCGTTTGGGATTCACCTTCGATAGAGGAGGTGTGGCGACGGCCACGGTTGGGTTACCCACGCACGTATTGATGAGAATCCCGGAATAAGGGGAACACGATCTCTGCTAACCGCTTCGCTAAACGTGCTGAGGCGGTATAGTAAAAAACGATTCAAGTAAAAGCCTGGTAGCGGTGTGATGTCATGCCGCATAATGCGTCAGCAGATTGGACTAGTGTATATTTTATTCTCTCTACGGTGGAATGTGGAATTTATTTTGCAGAGCCGGACACTATCCTGGTGTTCATGATCTTCTCTGGATTATTCAAGGGAGGAACCCGCCTTGCAATGCCGAACATTATGCGCACCGGACTAATCGTCATTGAAGCCTGGTTCAGGGGCTACTGCGGGAGTCCTGGACTAGGGGGTGTCCGGACAGCCGGACTATCATCGTCCGCCGGACTCCAAGACTACGAAGATACAAGATTGAAGACTCCGTCCCGTGTCCGGATGGGACTTTCCTTGGCGTGGAAGGCAAGCTTGGCAATACGGATATGTAGATCTCCTACCATTGTAACCGACTCTGTGTAACCCTAGCCTCCTCCGGTCTCTATATAAACCGGAGGGCTTTAGTCCGTAGGACAACATACATTACAACAATCATACCATAGGCTAGCTTTAGGGTTTAGCCTCCTTGATCTCGTGGTAGATCCACTCTTGTACTACCCATATCATCAATATTAATCAAGCAGGACGTAGGGTTTTACCTCCATCGAGAGGGCCCGAACCTGGGTAAAACATCGTGTCCCTCGTCTCCTGTTACCATCCGCCTAGACGCACAGTTCGGGACCCCCTACCCGAGATCCGCCGGTTTTGACACCGACACTGAGCTAAAATTTGAACTAACAATTCTATAAGTCTATGGATTAGTAACACGTCATCCTGATAGATAGATGAGAAGGCCTAGTTCTTAATCCCCGTAGAAGAGAAGAGGTTGACTCAGATGAGAAGGCCATGAGGTATAAGGAGTAAAAAGAGCCTTACGTTCCCTTCCCAAATCAATTCCCTTACATAACTAAAGCATTTCTAGACACAACTTCGACCAGTTTGGCTTGGTAATCCTACAGGCAGTCAAGATCTGATACCAAAGCTGTCAGGACCCTGACTCAATACCACATCGATCTAGCATGTAACACCTCATATCACTTTGCGGCCTCACGCACGGTATTCCCACGGGTGTCGCCTTACCTTTGCCCGGGACCGTTTGCGCCTTTTGGCACACGTATATGATAGTGTCGCTAGCATCCATATGATAAGGAGCCCGGGCTGACATGACTAGTCGTAAACCCAAAGTGGCACAAACTTACAGGGACAGGCATCCATGACCCAGCATCGAACGTGTCGGTCATCAGCGAGTGAATCCAGGCTATAGCACTGGGCTAGCAGGACTCCGGTATTCATCGCGTGACATTTCCACGAAGGGACAGACACAGGAACGAAGAAGGACACATGCCGGCCAGCCTAAGTGTTCCGGAGCAGTAGCAAGCTACCATTGCTCGGTGGAAACACTAGGAGACATTTCCCGGTAAGAGAGGCTACTAAAGATAAACAACTAATTAGTCAGATCCCACACATACCAAGCATTTCAATAACATACACACAATATGCTCGATATGTGCAAATACAACATGGCATCACAACATGACTCTACGACTCAAGTATTTATTGATTAGGCTCTGAGGAGCGAGATATTACAAACATGGGTCTCACGACCCAACATTCAGAGCATACAAGTCAAAGCACAAGCGGAAGCTAACATGTTCGAGTACAGACATCTACAAATGAAAAAGGCTTAGAAGCCTGACTATCTACCAGATCCTGCCGAGGGCACAAGATCGTAGCTGAGGTATCAAGCTAAACGTCGAAGTCCCCGTGGAACTACTAACGAGACCGAAGTCTCTCTGCAAAACATAAAATAGGCAAACGTGAGTACAAATGTACCCAGCAAGACTTACATCAGAACTAACTACATATGCATCATTATCAACAAAGGGGATGGTGGGGTTTAACTGCAGCAAGCCAGCTTTGACTCGGTGGCTATCCTGAACTACTACTGCAAGTAACTCTTTTGAGGTGGCGCACACGAGTCCACATATTCACCATATCAATACACCACTATGGATCTGCTCCCGTCTCCCTACGAGAACGCCATCCATAGCACTCACACTTATCTTGCGTATTTTAGAGTATCCACTTTCACTTGTCTATGAACTGTACAGGCAACCCAGAAGTCCTTTTCCGCAGACACGGCTATTCGAATAGATGATGTTAACCCTGCAGGGGTGTACTTCTTCACACAAGCTCTCACCACTTACCGCCGTTTACACGACATGTACTCGGCAACCTTCAAGCGGAAGCCCAACGAGGGTGTCGGCCATGACCTACCTAAGCACTCAAGTCCCTAGTCCAGGTTTATCGCCTATTCGGGTTCCATCCATGAGGAGATCCGGCCGAAGTTTCGCTCACAGCCCCAAACGATGTGAGCAGGGTTCCCGAGACACCAAATGGGCGCCCGGTATACCGTGCCACGTGCCTACCGCATCACAGCCCACCCCTCCGGTCAGCGCTTCCCACAGCCTCCAGCATACTACAAACACCAGAAACTACTTGCAACTCCTGGACAGAGGACAAGGGTGATTAAGAAGCCGAGAGGGTCCATTGGTTTCGGGCCCAATGCGTGGTAGTAGCTGAATCATGGATCACAAACACAGAACTCAGTTCCTGAGGACGGCTGCAATGAGACAACCCACCATGTACTCCTACATGGCCTCTCACCGCTACCTTTACCAAATCGTGTTCACACTCTTTGCTCACACACACAGTAGGACATGTTCACACACCTCTGATTCATCCTCGATGAATCAGACCCGACTCAACTCTAAGAAGTAGCAGGCATGACAAACAAGCATGAATGAGTAGGCACAACAGGGCTCAAACAACTCCTACTCATGCTAGTGGGTTTCATCTATTTACTGTGGAATGACAGGTCATGCAAAGGATAAAGGGGTTCAGCTACCGCAGCAAGTAACAGATGAATCGTTGTTATCCTAATGCAGTAAAAGAGAGCAGGAGCGAGAGAGTGGGATTGTATCAGAATGAACAAGGGGGTTTTGCTTGCCTGGCACTTCTGAAGATAATATAGTTCTTCATTGGTGTCATAGATCTCGTCATCGAAACCACGTCTATCGAGAGGGGACAAATACCGGCAAACAAAGAGGGACACAATCAATGCAATGCAACAAATATGATGCATGATAATGTCATGGCAATATGCCGTTGATTGAGCTAATGCAACTAGCAACCATATTAAATGAAGTTGGTTTGAATCCAAGATTCAAATTCAAACTCCATATGTGAATATTTAAATGCCATTTATATGATTTGTGCTAAACAGCAGCTATAAGTTGTTCTAACATGCATGAAAATGGTACAGATGGACAGATTGGATTTTTTTGATCATTTTTCATATATAATTTATTTCATTTGGAGTTACGGTTGATTTACTATGAATTTTTGAAGTTTGCAACATTTTTTGGAATTTCCTATATAAGAATAAATCCAGAAAAGGATATACTGCGTCAGCCTGGCGTCAGTGTGACATCAGCGGTCAACTGAGACGGTCCAGGTCAAACCTGACCAGTGGGTCCCGCGTGTCAATGTCATTAGTCTAACTAATTAAATTAGTACTAACCCTAGATTAATTAGCAGTGCTAGGACCCACCTGTCATTGACCCAGGGGGGGTCAAACTGGGCCCCACCCGTGGTCAAACGGGGTCAAACTCGCCAGCGACTCGACGCCGGCGAGGCCCGAGACGACGGCGCGACTCGGAAAACGCCCACAGGGCACGGACGAGGCCGTTCTTGGGCTCGTTGGAGAGCTCTCGCTGGCGCGCGTCGAGTGGTGGTGGCGGCCGGACCTATGGTGGCCGGAGCTGACGGCGGCGAGGTCGGCAGCGGCGGCCGGAGTTCGGACGGGGTTGGGTTCGGCGCTATGGTGCACGGGAGGATGAACGGGTGTGTGCTACATGCTCCTGGTGAGGTGTGGGGCACGGTTCCGTGCTCGGAGGTGAGATGCGGTGGCCCTGGCCACGACGACGAGGAACCACGGCGGCGGTGAGTTCACGGCTCTGGCGACTCGGGCGGCTAGAGGTGCGTACGGGCATGGGGAGCAGGGGAGAAGAAGGTGGAGCTCACAGCGGGGTCGGAGATGGTCTCAGCAAGCTCGGGGAGGCGGAGACGGCGGCAAATCGACGGCGGCGGTCCTCGGTGGCCGAGGAGGGGAACGGCGGAGCTAGCGGCATCCAGGGGCTTCCGACGCCTTTCGTCTGGGTGAGGATGAAGAGGGAGGTGAGGCGGAGCTTCCTGGGGCGTCGGCGAGGTGGGGCAGTGGCTGTAGCCGCGGCGAACGGCGTCGGTGGCGATCGCGGCGCTCGGGCACGAGTTGCAGAGCGAGAGGGAGAGCAACAGTGAAGGAAATGAGCACGGGAGGGAGTCGAGAGGGGCTTGAGGGGGTGCGTGGCGCTGCGGGAGACGTCCAGGGGGGAGGAGGCAGGCAGGCTGGGTGGAGGTGGCCGGGGCGCGTGCCGGCGTGCTGCGGCCACACGTTCTGCCTACTGGCGCGAGGAGGAAGGCGACAGGGAGCCAGGCGGTGGTGGGCTGGGCCAGTTGGCTGGGCTGCCAGCTGGGCCGGCCAGGTGGACAGGTAAGCGCCAGGTAGGTCTCTGCTCTGTTTTATTTTAGTTTTTCTATTTCTGTTATTTTGTTTTGGTTTAGTAATAAAGCTAAACCATTTCATAAAATCCTGGAAATAATTACGGGTGCTTTCTGAATTATTCCAGTGACCCTCAACAATTTCCAACATTTTTGGAGCATCTAAAATATTTATAGCATTTAAATAGCCCTAATTCAAATATGTTTGAATTAATTCAAAGTCCAAATATGTCCTGCAAAAATGTGAACCATTTTTGGTAGATGCTTCCACCTTGATCCAGAAATGATGAACATTTTTAAAGGGCATTTTGAAATCATTGAAAAATATTTTGGTTGAACCTATTTGAATTCCTTTTGATGCTAGGGTTTGAACAATCCCCATTTCAGGTTTAAATGAAATTTAAACATGATGCAACACTCTAATGCATGCACTAGGCATTGTCAGAACTAGGGATGTGACACAATAATAAACTTATTATTTATTTCCTTATTTCATGATAAATGTTTATTATTCATGCTAGAATTGTATTAACCGAAAACATAATACATGTGTGAATACATAGACAAACATAGTGTCACTAGTATGCCTCTACTTGACTAGCTCGTTAATCAAAGATGGTTAAGTTTCCTAACCATAGACATGATTTTCATTTGATTAACGGGATCACATCATTAGGAGAATGATGAGATTGACTTGACCCATTCCGTTAGCTTAGCACTTGATCGTTTAGTATGTTGCTATTGCTTTCTTCATGACTTATACATGTTCCTATAACTATGAGATTATGCAACTCCCGTTTATCGAAGGAACACAATGTGTGCTATGAAACGTCACAACATAACTGGGTGATTATAAATGTGCTCTACAGGTGTCTCCGAAGGTACTTGTTGGGTTGGCGTATTTCGAGATTAGGATTTATCACTCCGATTGTCGGAGAGGTATCTCTGGGCCCACTCGGTAATGCACATCACTATAAGCCTTCCAGGCATTGTAACTAATGAGTTAGTTGCAGGATGATGTATTACGGAACGAGTAAAGAGACTTGCCGGTAACGAGATTGAACTAGGTATTGAGATACCGACGATCGAATCTCGGGCAAGTAACATACTGATGACAAAGGGAACAACATATGTTGTTACGAGGTTTGACCAATAAAGATTTTCGTAGAATATGTGGGAGCCAATATGAGCATCCAGGTTCCGCTATTGGTTATTGACCAAAGACGTGTCTCGGTCATGTCTACATAGTTCTCGAACCCGTAGGGCTCGCACGCTTAAAGTTCGGTGACGGTTATATTATGAGTTTAAGTGTTTTGATGTACCGAAGGTAGTTCGGAGTCCCGGATGAGATCGGGGACATGACGAGGAGTCTCGAAATGGTCGAGACGTAAAGATCGATATATTGGACGACTATATTCAGACTTCGGAAAGGTTCCGAGTGATTCGGTTATTTTTCGGAGTACCGGAGAGTTACGGGAATTCGCCGGGGAGTATATGGGCCTTATTGGGCCATAAAGGAATAGAGGAGAGAGGCCAAAAGGAAGGAGGCGCGCGCCCCCCCTCTGGTCTGAATTGGACAAGGGGTGTGGCCGGGAGCTCTTAGTCAGCGCCTTAAGCGCCGGCTAGGAGATCCGGCGCCCACGCGCCCTACATGTTGGGCCGGCCCACGAAAGCGCGTCGGCCAGCGAACTCGCACGGAAAAATCCCAAAAGAATTGTCAGCTACAGGAATCGAACTCACGACCTTCATTCCACCTCCGAGCTCGCTAACCACTGGAGCTAATGGCATTGAGCGATTTGTAACAGTCTGAAATACCTAATAAAACTGCCGCAGCGCTATTTGTTGCAGATAACCATGTACTGTATCCTTAAAATTTTTGGAAAACAAATTGTGATAAGAAAAGGTTCATGGATTTGGAAAAGGTATCATTTTTGAAGAAAAGTTCATCAATTTGAAAAAAGTTCATCAATTTTGAAAAAAAGTTCATTCAAATTAATAAAAAGTTTGTTGAATTTGAAAAAAAATTCATCGAATATGAAAAAAGTTCATCAAATTTGAAAAAAAATCATTAAATCTGAAAAAGTTCATCGAATTTGGAAAAAAGTTCAGTGAATTTGAAAAAAGTTCATCGAATATGAAAAAGGTTCATTGAATTTGAAAAATAAGTTCATTAAATACGAAAAAAGTTCATCGAATCTGAAAAAAGTTTAGCGCATTTGAAAAAAAGTTCATCGATATGAAGAAAAAGTTCACGAATTATAAAAAAATCATTGAGCCAGGAAGAAAAAAGAAAAAAACCAAAAACATAAACGGAAAAAGGAAAAGGAAAAAAAGGAAAGTTAAATGAAAAAACGTTTAAGAGGATGCTAGTCACCACGTTAGGCATGGTGGGCGTGGTGGTTTGTCTCCGTTAGCTCGAAGTAGAGGTGCCTAGTTCGATCCTCTGCGGGGACGCTCTTTTTTGCTGTCTAGAATACAGAAAGAGAACAGGGTGAGATGGGCCGGCCCAGCTTGGTTGGCTGCAGGCGCCCGTTTGCAAAATACGCATAAACGGGCGCCTGCAGCGCCAAATAGGATTTCCCGGTGCGGCCCCCTTTTCCTTCTCCCTCCCCCCTTCTTTCCTTCTCTCCTACTCCGGAAAGGAAAGGGGAATCCTACTAGGACTTGGGAGTCCTAGTAGGACTCCCCACACTTGGTGTGCCCCCTCTAGGGCCGGCCTCTCCCTCCCTCCTTTATATACGGGGGCAGGGGGCACCTCTAGACACAACAATTGAACATTGATCTCTTAGACGTGTGTGGTGCCCCCCTCCACCATAGTCCTCCTCGATAATATCGTAGAGGTGCTTAGGCGAAGCCCTGCGTTGGTAGAACATCATCATCGTCACCACGCCGTCGTGCTGACGGAACTCTCCCTCGAAGCTCGGCTGGATCGGAGTTCGAGGGATGTCATCGAGCTGAACGTGTGCAAGAACTCGGAGGTGCCGTGCTTTCAGTGCTTGATCGGTCGAACCGTGAAGACGTACGACTAAATCAACCGCGTTGTGCTAAAACTTCCGCTTTTGGTCTACGAGGGTACGTGGACACACTCTCCCCTCTCATTGCTATGCATCACCATGATCTTGCTTGTGCGTAGGAATTTTTTTGAAATTACTACGTTCCCCAACAGATAAATGGCGCATCATGGAAGTGTTTTCGTCAAGGGTAACCGACACGTGGCATCCACCGTAATGGGTCGTTGTTATGCTACCAGGTTCTAGTTTGGATCCGATAACCCATTAACATCCCCGACCAATGGGGATTTTCCACGTGTAAAATTCTCATTCGCCGGATGATCCACATCTATGCTCATCGTTGGGACAGATGTCATCCCTACAATGGACGGAAGACGCCTATGATATGTCGACACGTGGCACAGCCCAACAATGGCCCATTTAAGGTAAAAAGGCCGGCCCAGCTAAATGCCCACCATATTTTTTTCAGACACTAGTGGGCTGGTCCGTTAACAGTCTGCCATGTTTTGGGTCAAATTAAGGCCCATATCAGACCAAGCCCGTTCATAGCCTATCGTGTTTTGTGCTAAACTACGGCCCATATCAAATCAGGCCCGTTAACAAGCCACTGTTCTTTTGGGCCCATTCTAAGCCCGGTTTGTATGTCAGCGTGTTAAATGCCCGTTTACCAGTTCGGCACGATAATAGTTTCGGCCTGTTAGCGGCCCGTGGTGCATCTGGGTCGTTGCCGGCCCGGTTTCACTTTAGGCCATTTAACGGCCCATGCTGAAACTAGGCTATTTCTTGTGCAAAGTAACTTTAGGCCTCTTAACGGCCTGTAGTATTCGTGGATAAATTTCAGCCCAACTGGCCTATCGGCTTGTTAATGGCCAGTGTAACAATTGGGCCTAATTACAGCCCGCATCGAATCCGGCCTGCTTACAACCCATCTGTTAA
The DNA here is from genome assembly GCF_002162155.2 of Triticum dicoccoides. Lineage (NCBI taxonomy): Eukaryota > Viridiplantae > Streptophyta > Magnoliopsida > Poales > Poaceae > Triticum > Triticum dicoccoides. Next base: position 580,028,728 of record NC_041385.1, read on the forward strand.
TGGCCTGTGACACAGTTGGGCCTACGACCCACATTGATACCGGCCTGCTTAAAGCCCATAATTTTGTTGGGACAAACAGGTCCCTAGATATATTTTGGCATGTTAACGACTCGTTCTATTTGGGCCAAATATGTGCCTAAGGCAGTTTCGGCCTGTGTTGGCCCGTGAATTTTTTGGCTCAACGCTAGACCAATCTAGTTTTTAGCTTGTTAAAAGCCCATGGTGTTCTCTGGCACCTGGCCAGAACTTTACTCGGCCTATTAAAGGCAGAAAATTACTATACGTTTAGACCTGCTAATGGCCCAAGATGATTATAGGCCCACGTTTTGGCCCATATATAGCGAGTTATGGGCCGGCCTGAAGACCGACAACATTGAGATCCGTTGAAGCTTTTGGCCTAAATTACAACATACCAACCAAGAATAAACCTAAACTATACAACAAAGAAATTATGGCATATTCCATCCACTGGGCATCAAAGTTCGCCACCGGTGATAATAAAGCGCAACGAGACCGCAAATTACATACACTGGGCATCAAAGGTCGCTACTAGTGCATATAAACGCGCCGACAAAAGAATATACAAAATTGAGAGCACTTCAGAAGGCATTAGGCCTGCCTTGGCCGTGCACCAAAAGCAGCAGAACAAGCTGATGAGACCTCAGTTGTGTCAATGATAGATGCTCTAACCGTAGCTGCGTAGCAAGAAAACACACATGGGTGTCCTTTGAGGCCTTCTTTACATCATTGACATCAAGTTGGAACTGAACTGAAGCAAGCCCACTTTAAGTTGAGAATGAAGTTGACCTGATTGAGGTAGCAACTGCACAGATGTTGTCTCACAGCTGCTGGTGAGTAGCTTCAACTCACTGTCTTCATCAAGACATGACCTTGGGGTCATCTCGCTCTCTTCAAGATGGTTTGGCTCACTATCTTCCCGAAAGTTCTGCCTGGCATAAGAGATACGACTCTGAAAGAGAAACAAGGAGACACATAACAGGTTTCACAATTATATAAGATAAATGGATCTGTTCTGCATAAGGATCATGTTTTTAGAACTACAATTTAAAACTGGTAGTTGTTGCAAACATCCAATCAGATGTAAACACCAAAGTAAACAACAGTGGAGGAAATGACGCATATCCAAATCTGTACTAGAACAAAGTTTGAAGGCTTGAGAAGGATGAAGTTACATTACATGTTAACACGGGCTGGCCGAAGCCCTTCTCCATGTTGATGGAAGGATAATTCAATAAATTCCCCAAAGAAACTTCTTTATAAGTGTTGCCTTTATTCTACATTTTGTAAAGAGTAAATATAGATCAAATAATATTGGAGAAATAGAGGATAATGAAGCTCAGGTGCAGAGTGATGATACATAATCAAATAGCAGTTAATTAAGTACAACGTTACAAAGTAAAAGGTACTGACAAGAGGAATGCAGACATCAACGTGTGCTGTGGCATTGGCTTTATTCAACATTTTGGTAAGAGTAAATGTAGATCTGATAATTTGGAGAAAGTGGAGGCTAGGGCAGATAAGATGCAAAAGTAATGTTAGACAATCAACTATCTCGCAATGCAACTATAGTAATACTACCATCGTCCGTTATTACTTGTCGCTCAAATGGATGTATCTAGCACTATTAAGTTCTAAATACATCCAATTGAACAACACTTAATTCGATACAGAGGGAGTACATGACAACATGTACTTACATGAGCAATCCAAAACTTCATAACCATTGTGTTAATTCTACATTTATCTAAGAGTAAATGTAGATCTTATAATTTCGAGCAAAGGAAGGATAAGGAAGCGAACATTTACAGTGATGCTACATAATCAAACAACAATGAGTGTAAATATGCTGACAAAGGGCAAGAGGTACTGACAAGAGCAATGCAGTGCCCAGTATTGTTGTGAGATCCTATGATCCTTTGAGAAAGGAGATTCATCTGAAATTAATTTTCATACAAGAGAGAAGGTAAGGCACATGCAGAAATTTAAGAGTTCAAATTTTGAATTGATATCATAGACAATACCTAACGATGGGCTCTCTGCAGTTTTAATAGGGGTTTGGCCAGTGGAGTAGGGGTAAAGTGTGGTACAATTGGACCTGTGTTTTTTGTGGCTGCTGGTCTATCTGATTTAACATGTATCACTACATTTCCCAAATACCTAGTTTGTACTCCTTGAGGATCTTCAGTCACCTTCTTTGTTTTGGACATCTATTACGAAAGAACAACATTTGACTGAAAAAACATAGTATGATGACACATGGAATAGGTACAGAAAATGGATAGGTATATCATGTACTCATATATGATGCTTAAACTAAGCAGATGGTGGTGTAACAAAGTAGAAGTAATGCAAGAGGTCATATGCAAAATATGTCGGCCAATACAACCTTGCCAAGTTAGAGCAAGCACCTTGATGGGTGAATAAGATAGGCCATCGTCCACCATGCCAAGTTTGTTAGCCAGTGGATTGTTCCGCAATATTCCTCTCGTGCGCCCATTCTCATATTTATTTTGATCATGTTCAATACATGACATGCATGAAAACATAAAAATAAGTGAGATTATATATCTTTGTAATGCAAAAGTGATTCTAATCCAACACTGCCTCCCTATAAATCCCTTTGTGCTATCTCCGCAATTCTTCTGTGAGATGCAATGCATGCTGTAATTTGGTGTGTGCATTAATATAGTGTGGCCTACTACTCAAAATATGAGAGCTCCAGAAGTGATGATACTTCGCAGATGACAGCTTCAACATATAGTAAACAAGAAAAACTCAACCTGACCTAACAGATTCAAAATATACTAAGGGAGAACAACTCACTACTGCCGGTTGGTCCAAACGCGACAGTCGAATCAGAGACCCTTCAATGAAACTGTGTGCGATGCATCAATCACAAATGGTGATGTAATAAAACCGTCAAAAAAGATGCAAAACGGTTGTGATGGCGGTGACATCAAACACGGTTCATATTAGATTTGCGTGTGCGACGAGTGGCAAACAGTTAATCCAGAAGAACTGTTTGCAATGATGCAGAACAACAGAAACGGGCAGCCAGATGAGGGTGTGTGCGATATACAACATACAGTTCACTAGGATGAACTGTGTGTGATTAGGCAACACAATAGAAATGGTTCAACTGAACAAGATGTGTGTGATATGCGGCAAACATGCCCGTAATCAGAAATGTGTGCGAAGACCAATAATAACACCGACGATTGCTGCTAATAAGCCATGTGATTTGCTCTATCTACAGAAGAATAACATGTATATATATAACTGAAATAGACATCCAATTACATAAGTGACTATGTAGATCATTCGCACACACCTCAATAAACAATTGCATGCGTTCTAAAGTAGGATAAATGATCGTCTAGTCATCTACTTCTTGTGACGCTCCCACCAGTGCTCTGTGGCTCGATCCCTCATTTAGGGCAGGAAGAAGACACTTCCTCATGTCAACGATCCACCTGTACATCTCGTAGCTTGTGTATGCGTCCTTGGCCGCGTACTTGATGTGTTGTTCATCTAGTCTCTCATGCCAAACACTGTGCCAGGTGTTCTTATCCTTCTTGCTCTCATCCTTCATGTTCATGTAGTAGGGGTCGATGATGGCCGAGGCGAGGTCAACCAAGGAGTTTAGTTTGTTGTTTCGCTGCCCTAGACCTTGTAGTGGTGCTGGATGTTGACAAGATTCAGGCATTTCAAGCCTGAAACCTTGAGCGCTTTTAGATCGTTGGTGGTGTCGACCATAGAGATTGTAGTCAGAGCTATTGATAAACCTGGAGAAACACTCGCAAGGCCTTGTGGCCAGGTGGTAGTCGTAGACGAGGACGTCACGTCGCACACACAATTGGGCGACGACAACCTTCTGATCATGCCTGACACGACCGATGGTGTACTCGAGGTCAAAGCCGACCACTTGGTACTTGTCTTCGGCAAGGAACTGCTCCATAGTTTGGATGGAGCTCTCTACCCAGACCGGATCACTCGTGTACACCACCAAGAGGGCCTTCCCCCTCACGTGGGTGTCCACTACGTGATGCATGGTGAACTGCCCGCCGTTGTCATTGTCGGCCGCTGGGAGCGCCATTGGAGCCACAGGGAGCGCCATTTCAACCGCTGGATGTCCTCTGTGTATGTGTCGTTGTGGGTGTGATTATTGTGTCATGTGACATGAGAGATCAAGGTAAATGGCCGCAGGAATAAATGGGGGTCGGGCGGCCTGGATTGTCGGCGCGTCCGCATGATAGTTTTTGCAGCGGGTAACTGCATCTCGCGCCGCGCCCGGTGCAACCGCTTGCACACGAACGTGCGTGATCATGTGCCAGCCCCAAACACTGGCAGCACGCATGGAGGGACGAGGGCAGAGCACCAGGAGGGACGCGAGAGTAGAGCGCGCGTGGCAGGACGCAAGCAGAGCGCGCCACGGCCGCCTCAACTGCAAGCAACCACACGCACAGAGCAGTTGAACATGCAGGAAATGGTCGCCTACAAGCTGGCCGACAGATGCGTCGTTGCATAGAGAGCGGCCGTGTGCTACTACCTCCGTCTTGGTCTATAGTCCTCTTTATATTCTGTGCCATACTTTGCCCTTAAATTTAACCAACAAAATGTTAATGCATGTTATAAAAATTCGTATAATTGGAAACTATGTTCAAATATGAATCCAACTATATAATCTTTGGCGACATGCATTCGTATTTTATTAGTTAAATCCTACTTATAAACCAGGACGGGGGTATAGTAGGTAATTAAATCGCAAACGTTTTTTTATTAACCGTATGTGTACGTGGCCTTTCGTCCTCCACTCCCACGTCTTGTCACCTTGCTGCCACAGACGGCTACAACGCAAGCTTGCGCAATGCGCGGGGGCGTTCTTTTGGCCAAACGGTGGCTCGAAGTGGCGCCAATGAATTGTCAGTGAGCCCGTTCCCGCGCAGCCTCGCAGGTTCCTGCGCAAGCTTCCCGCCCGACTCGGTGAAATCCCCCAAAATCCCAATGCTTACCGGCCTGCTATATAAACCCTCACTGCCGGCGAGTCCCGCGTCGCATTTTCCCCTCCCTCCTGTAGCTTATCTCGTCTGCTTCTCCCACAATCACCAATGGCACCGGTCTGTCATCATCGCTCAGCCACTCCGCCGTCATCAGAGGATAGCTCCAGCTGGGAGGCTACACCATGGCGGCGGCGCAGTCCCCGATGTAGTGTAGTGCGCGTGGTGTCCCTGTTGGGTGTGCGCGGACACCCACCACAAGGTCCACCGCCACTGCCCGTCGGCAGCTATTGCCGGCCGCCGTAGCTGCCACACCACCATTGAAAGCTAGGGCTATCGCCCGCTCTGCCGCCGTGGCCCGAAGGCGGGAGGTGGCCGTCGTGGCCGCCACCCCACTGTTGGCCATTGTGGCCATCACGTTCCCCGCCACCGCGGCTCGATGACATGAGGTGGTGGTCATGGCCGCCACCCCATCATCGGCCGCCATGGCCGCCAGCCCACCGTCAACCGCCGGGGTCATCACCCACTCTGCCACCTCGCCCGAAGAAGGAAGGCGAAGGTGGAGGCCCGCACGTGCGTCAACAACCTTGCGTGCTATACCGAGTTCCTGCGGGGGGAGGAGGAGCGCCTCATCGAGCATGCAAAGAGCCTTACCGCCGCCGTGGCCGAGGCACATGCCGCTTCAGAGGCGAGGAATCATGAGATCTACGAGGAGAACCACAACTTCGAGAGGGGTCATCTAGAGCGATAGAGGGTGTTCGAGGTGAGCGTCGCTGAAGGTGCAGCAGCGACATGCATCATATTGCAGTTGTCCAGCTTCTCGGTAGGCTCCTCTTCCTCTACCTCTTACTGAGCGCGCTCGGCAGAGGAGAGGCTGCCGGAAGTACTACAAAGCCCCTCCGTAGTTGTAGTAGTATTTAGGGGCTATTTTGTTCAGTTCGTCTTACTATAGATGTGGTGGAACTGTACAACGTACTTAAAATTAGCTAGTATATATAGTTTAACTAGCTATTTCAGTACGTGATTGGCAACAATTGGGGAAAAGTTTGGTCGGTTCAGCTGTCGAGTTGAACTATTTGTATGAAGAACGACTGCTTAATCTATGAATGAAACCTATGCTTAATTACTGAATTTTAGTTGCAAAAATTAGATAGTGCTAGTGATTTTTAGCTGCATATTTTGAAAAATCGCAGTGTTACAAGGTTGACAAATGGAAATGTTACTAGATCAACGAATGTCGATCTTTCCAGTTTGACAAATGACAACATACCCAATATGACAGATGCAAATCTTACCAAATTGTTTGTACGTGGTTGCACACAGGTCATCCAAAACAATCATTTGTGTTGAAGGGATGCAGAAATCCTGTGCTGTGAATTTTCCCTTGAGTTAAGGGGGAAGACCATAGCTCTCACTTTGCATACGAGTGTTCTATCTAAAATGTTTGTGATCAAGAGCTGCACAAATCCTGCTCCGCACATTTTCCTTGGCTTCCTGGGGAAGGTGTCGGTTTGCATACGGGTGTTCTAACTAAAGCGTTTGCGATGAGTATTTTATATTTAAAAACCATTGACATTTTCTCAAAAGAAAATCATTTGATAAGTCTGTACATTAAGAGAGAAAAACGCAAGTTTGTTTAAACCATATCTTTCATTCAGTCACACTTCGAATTTATATTCATATGATCGAGATATAGTATTAAACCGAAAAAAACTATTTCTGGCGGCGGCGGAGGCGGCGTGCCGCACCGTCGTTGTCGTCCTTTGGGATGCCGCGTTGAAGTCTTCAAGGCAGCACAAATGTTCTTCACTTGTAAATTAAACATCATGTCGTCATACGATCCATGGGCGGGGTGCGGGAGGACGACAACTGACGGCTCTGAGAGGTAGCGGTCGATGGCAGCGTCCCATGCCGCTGAGAGGGGGGCGCTCGCACATGCACGGGCGTGGCGGGTGCAGCCAAACGCCCGGGGACCGGCGCCATGGTAGGTGGAGGGGTGCGCACGGGCACGAGCATGGGCGCTGGCGCTGGCATGAACACAAGCTCGCGCGGGTTCGCGGAGACCTCGCTGACGCCCGCGGCTTCCAACTCCGCGATAGTGCTCGACGACCAGCTCGTCAATGCTACGGGGATGGTCGCTGGTGCGAGCGCGGGGATGGGAGCTGGGACGGGAGCGGGGGTAGCAACCGCCACGGCCAGCTCGTTCAGGGCCATGTCCATGAGGCCCCATTCCTCCTTATTTTCTATCTCCTCTGGTGATGCGGCTTGAAGCTACGTCTATATTTCCCCAAAGAGGAAGGGATGATGCAGCACAACGGTGGTAGGTATTTCCCCCAGTTATGAGACCAAGGTTATCGAACCAGTAGGAGAACTGAGCAACACAATGTAAACAACCCCTGCACACAAATAGCAAATACTCGCAACCCGACGTGTAAAAGGGGTTGTCAATCCCTTTCGGGTAGCGGCGCCCCAGGATAGGAAAACAAACGTGAATAAAATTGTAGTAGATTGATAGATCAAACGCCAAATAAAATAAATAATAATAAAACACAGCAAGGTATTTTTGTATTTTTGCTTTAGTAGATCTGAAAATAAAAGCAAAGGAAAAGTAGATCGCAAAGGCAAATAATATGAGAAAGAGACCCGGGGGCCTTAGGTTTCACTAGTGGCTTCTCTCGAGAAAAATAGCAAACGATGTGTAAAAAAATTACTGTTGGGCAATTTATAGAACTACAAATAATCATGATGATATCCAGGCAATGATCACTATATAGGCATCGCGTCGAAGATTAGTAGAACGACTGAAAGATCATGGATGTCGCCTAGAGGGGGGGGGGGGGTGAATAGGCGCTTTAAAATAATTACGGTTTAGGCTTGAACAAATGCGGAATAAACCTAATGGTTAATTTGACAAGCACAAAACCTAAAACAACTAGGCTCACCTATGTGCACCAATAACTTATGCTAAGCAAGATAAACAACTATGTGATAGCAAGATATATAACATGAAACAATATGGCTATCACAAAGTAAAGTGCATAAGTAAAAGGGCTCGGGTAAGAGATAACCATGGCACGCGGAGATGATGATGTATCCTGAAGTTCACACCCTTGCGGATGCTAATCTCCATTTGGAGCGATGTGGAGGCACAATGCTCCCCAAGAAGCCACTAGGGCCACCGTAATCTCCTCACGCCCTCGCACAATGCAAGATGCCGTGATTCCACTAAGGGACCCTTGAGGGCGGTCACCGAACCCGTACAAATGGCAACCCTTGGGGGCGGCCAACGAACCCGTACACTTTGGCAACCCTTGGGGGCGGTCACCGGTACCCGTCAAATTCCTCAGGGCGATCTCCACAACCTAATTGGAGACCCCGATGCTTGCCCGGAGCTTTACACCACAATTATTGAGCTCCGAACACCACCAACCGTCTAGGGCGCCCAAGCACCCAAGATGAACAAGCTCAAGGGTACCAAGCACCCAAGAGTAATAATCTTCTCAACTTGTAACTTCCACGTATCACTGTGGAGAACTCAAAGCGATGCACCAAATGTAATGGCAAAGGCACACGGAGTGCCCAAGTCCTTCTCTCCCAAATCCCACCAAAGCAACTAATGCTAGGGAGGAAAATGGGAGGATGAACAAGAAAGAGAACACCAAGAACTCCAAGATCTAGATCCAAGGGGTTCCCCTCACATAGAGGAGAAAGTGATTGGTGGAAATGTGGATCTAGATCTCCTCTCTCCTTTCCCCCCAAAACTAGCAAGAATCCATGGAGGGGTTGAGAGATAGCAAGCTCGAAGAAGGTCAACAATGGGGGAAGAACACGAGCTCAAAGGATTATGCTCACAGCCCGCACATAACGGTACTACCGCTCCTACGAGCGGTACTACTGCTAGGGCAGCAGAAGCCCAATGAAACAACACTATAAAGGGGAAACAGGGCGGTATTAATGAAGGCGAGGTACTACTGCCTGCCCTTGCGGAACTACCGCGGGACCACATATGTATAAAATAACTGCCGCACCTACAACCGCTGGATCTAGCTATGAGAAAAAGTCGGCACGGTACTACCGCACACAGGGAGCGGTACTACCGCGTAAGGGCTGATGTAAAAAATTACATCCATGCCTACTACCGCACGATACAACGCCAGGACACTAGGCAACAGTACTACCGCTCACCAGGAGCGGTACTACCGTGTAGGGCGCGGAAGTAAAAAATTACTTCCGCGCCTACTTCCGTGTGCGCCAGCGTTCTGGGCTAGAGGCAGTGGTACTACCGCTCACCAGGTGCGGTACTATCATTGGCCCCTACGGTACTACCGCTACCTTGAGCAGTACTACCGCACGCCACAGAGGCTTTAGCACTTGGATGCCTTCAAAATGCAGCTAAAGACAACAGACGGAAGCAATAAAACCAGAACTGCCATAACTTCTGCAAATGAGCTATGAATTGAGCAAACTCAAGCTTGTTTGATACAAGACAACGAGTAGCATCAAAACAACGACAGGGGAGGTATGCCTAACAAATAGAGGAGTGAAAACTCCAACAGAGAAGAACCGACATAACCTCCAACATCGAAAACATCATAGAAGAAGCATGTGAACTCCGTTTTCGATGAACTTGAGCTTGTCACAAAGATGACCATAAGCTCCAAATCTCATGAGGAGAAAACCAATCAAGAACCAAGAAAGATGATGCAAGGATGCAATGGTTTGAGCTCTCTACAAACAGTATGATCAAGCTACTCATCGAGAGCCCCCCTTGATAGTACGGCAATCGATCCTATAACCCGGTCTCCCAACTACCACCATGAGACCGGTAAAATAGAAAACCTATCAAGGGCAAACCTTTGCCTTGCACATGGTCCACTTGAGCTAGATGATGACGATCTTGACTCCCTCAAGTTGGACCACCTTTCTTGATTGCGTTGGCTCGATGAAGACTAGTTGATTGCTCCCCCATACTCCACTATGGGTGAACCACCCTTCGGCACATCTTCACAAGTCCATTGTCACCACAATGGATGTTAAGCTTCAAGCATTTGATCTCTTCGTGATGCTTCATTTGAACTTGCCCGCTTCACTTGAGCTTGCACACCGCAACCTAACCGCACAAAGAACTCTCACGAAGACCATGGGTTAGTACACAAAGCGTAATTGACAATCCTTACCATACCATGGGATCGCTTCACTAGTAGAAAAAGGGTTAGATGTTCTGCTCATTAGTCCCGGTTTGTATCTGAGACGGCACTAATGTGACCATTAGTGCCGGTTCCAACGGCTAGGCGGGCCGCTCTCATTAGTACCGGTTCGTGCCACGAGCAGGTACTAAAGAGAGTGGTGGCAGGATGTTGTCAGTCTGGGGCCCCTCCAGCACCTTTAGTACCGCTTCGTGCCTCGAACCAGTACTAAAGGTCATCCTATATAAACCCTTCGTCCACCGGCGCTCATCACACATTTTGCCCAAATTTTGTCAAGATTTGAAGGCCCCCATCCATTCAAATGATCACAAAGGTTAGCAACTTTGTCCTTTCATCTCTCATTGCTAGATTAGCTCTTGCAATGGTTTATATAGTGATTAATTTGTGGGTTTTAGTAATTTGGGAGGAATTATATATATGTGGTAGTATTTGATTTATATGCAATTTGAGGTCAAAATAACACTTAGTTTGCGTATATATAGTTACTCGTATAATTATCTTACCCGTACGTTGTTTGTTATACATAGTGCCATGGTTTTGATATCCGTCCCCGCCGGCCCTCGTCCTTGTTATGATTCGGATGTGGTATATTCTCTTTTAGAACTATTTGTTGCATTTCATGTTTATGACAAATTATGCCCATCAAGTTGACATAGATATTTTTATCTAGGAGGTATGTGAACCGAAAATTCCAACCGACCCTATTGTCGAGAGGTTAAATTTAGTTGAAAGAGAAAACAAGTATTTGGAAGAAAAATTGAAAATAATTGAGGGGGAGAAGATGGAATTGGAGTTGCATGTTGCCGATGTCGTCGATGATCACAAGATCAAGATGGAGAAAATGTGCTTGAATATTAGGAAGATTAGAAAATATGCCATTGATAGTGAGGCTTTGTATCATTATGCTGTTGGATCAATTGTTACCTTAGTTGCGATCTTGATCGCATTTGTTGTTGCATTTAAATGCTTTAGCTAGAGAGTTATTTGTTTGTTGCATTTAAGTGTTGTATGAACTTTATGTATGAACTTGTATTAATTTGGTCTTTTTGGTGTTGTGTAATGAAGATGAGCCGTCAATGGATGTACGATGACCGATGCTCTCCCGAGTTCATTAATGGCGTGCATACTTTTCTGCTTGTGGCTGAGGCAAACAAGCGGGTGGATGGTTTTATGCCTTGTCCATGTGCTGGCTGTAAGAGTGGTCACAATTACTCTAAGTCAAGAACCATTCACATCCACCTGTTTGAGTCCGATTTCATGCCCCACTATAATGTTTGGACCAAGCACGGAGAAAGAGGGGTTATGATGGAAGACAATGAAGAAGAAGAGGACGACGACAGCTATCCTAGCCATGGGTTCCCTGAATACGATGATACAACAATGGGGGAAGAAGCCGAGCCGGCAATGGCGGAAGAAGCTGAGCTGGCAATGCAGGAAGAAGCTGAAGAAGAGGCATCAGATGAGCCCGCTGATGATCTAGGTCGGGCCATTGCCGATGCATAGAGAAACTGCGCAAGTGAAAAGGAGAAGAAGAATTTGCAGCGCATGTTAGAGGATCACAAGAAATTTTTGTACCCGAATTGCGAAGCTGACAAGAAAAAGTTGGGCACCACACTGGAAGTTCTGCAATGGAAGGCAGAGAATGGTGTATCTGACAAGGGATTTGGAAAGTTGCTGGTAATGATAAAGAATATGCTTCCAAAGGACAACTAATTGCCCGAGAGTACGTACGAAGCAAAGAAGGCTGTCTGCCCTCTAGATTTAGAGGTGCAGAAGATACATGCATGCCCTAATGACTGCATCCTGTACCGTGGTGAGTACGAGGATTTGAACGCGTGCCCGGTATGCGGTGCATTGCGCTATAAGATCAGCCGCAATGACCCTGGTGATGTCGAGGGAGAGCACCCCAGGAAAAAGATTCCTGCCAAGGTGATGTGGTATGCTCCTATAATACCACGGTTGAAATGTTTGTTCGAAAACAAAGAGCATGGCAAGGTGATGCGATGGCACAGAGAAGACCGTAAGAAAGACGGAAAGTTATGAGTACCCGCTGATGGGTCGCAGTGGAGAAAAATCGAGAGAAAGTACAGGGAGGAGTTTGCAGGTGACGCAAGGAACGTATGGTTTGGTCTAAGCACGGATGGCATTAATCCTTTTGGGGAGCAGAGCAGCAACCATAGCACCTTGCCTGTGACTCTATGTATGTATAACCTTCCTCCTTGGTTGTGCATGAAGCGGAAGTTCATTATGATGTCAGTGCTCATCCAAGGCCCTAAGCAACCCGGCAACGACATTAATGTGTACCTAAGGCCATTAGTTGAAGAACTCTTACAACTGTGGAATGGAACAGGTGTACGTGCATGGGATGAGCACGAACAGGAAGAATTTGACCTAAAGGCGTTGCTGTTCGTGACCATCAATGATTTGCCTGCTCTCAGTAACCTGTCAGGACAGACAAACAAGGGATACCGCGCATGCACGCACTGTTTGGATGATACCAACAGTATATATTTGGATAATTGTAGGAAGAATGTGTACCTGGGACATCGTCAATTTCTTACGAGCAGGCATCCCGTAAGAAAGAAAGGCAAGCATTTCAAAGGTGAGGCGGATCACCGGACGAAGCCTCGCCACTGTACTGGTGCTGATGTACATGATATGGTCAAGGATTTGAAGGTAGTCTTTGGAAAGGGTCCTGGCGGACAACCTGTTCCGAATGACGCTGACGGACGCGCACCCACGTGGAAGAAGAAATCTATATTTTGGGACCTTCCCTATTGGAAAGATCTAGAGGTCCGCTCCGCAATCGACGTGATACACATGACGAAGAATCTTTGCATGACCCTGCTTGGCTTCTTGGGCGTGTATGGGAAGACAAAAGATACACCGGAGGCACGGGAGGACCAGCAACGTATGCATGGAAAAGACGGCACACATCAGGGTCATGCCAGCTACACTCTTACCAAAGAAGAGAAGGATATCTTCTTTGAATGCCTACTCAGTATGAAGGTACCGTCTGGCTTCTCATCGAATATAAAGGGAATAATAAATATGGCAGAGAAAAAGTTCCAGAACCTAAAGTCTCATGACTGGCACGTGATTATGACGCAACTGCTTCCGGTTGTATTGAGAGGGCTTCTACCGGAAAACGTTCGATTAGCCATTGTGAAGCTATGTGCATTCCTCAATGCAATCTCTCAGAAGGTAATCGATCCAGAAATCATACCAAGCTTAGAGAATGATTTGGTTCAATGTCTTGTCAGTTTCGAGTTGGTGTTCCCACCATCCTTCTTCAACATCATGACGCACGTACTAGTTCACCTATGCAAAGAGATTAACGTTTTGGGTCCTGTATTTCTACACAATATGTTCCCCTTTGAGAGGTTCATGGGAGTCTTAAAGAAATATGTTCATAACCGTGCTAGGCCAGAAGGAAGCATCTCGAAGGGCCATGAAAATGAGGAGGTCATTGAGTTTTGTATTGACTTTATTCCTGACCTTAAGCCGATTGGTGTTCCTGAATCGCGGCATAAGGGCAGACTGGATGGAAAAGGCACGCTAGGAGGGGATCAAATAATATGTATGGACGGGCATTCTCTCACTCAAGAACACTACACGGTTCTACAGAATTCCGCCTTGGTGGCTCCGTATATGGAGGAACACAAGAATTTTCTACGCTCCAAACACCCGGAGCAGTCTGGCGACTGGATTACACGTGAACAAACAGGGACTTTCGCCGGCTGGTTGCAGACATGTGCCATGCATGACGCCGCTATTGAAGATGACATGTACTTGCTGTCCTAGTTACCATCTTTGAATATAATGAATTTCAAAGGGTACAAGATAAATGGGAATACATTTTACATGATCGCCCAAGATAAGAAGAGCACCAACCAAAACAGCGGTGTCCGCTTTGATGCACCAACCAAGATGGGAAAGGAAACATGTTATGGTTACATAGAGGACATATGGGAACTTGACTATGGACGTGGTTTGAAGGTCCCTTTGTTTCAGTGCAAATGGGTCAATATGACACGAGGCGGGGTAACCAAAGACCCGCAGTACGGAATGACAACAGTGGATCTCAACAATCTTGCGTATGCAGAAGAACCATTCGTCCTAGCCAATGATGTGGCATAGGTTTTCTATGTGAAGGACATGTCTACCAAGCCGAGAAAAAGAAGAGATACGGAAGCGAATGCATCATACGATGAGCCAAAGCGCCACATAGTTCTTTCTGGGAAAAGAAACATCGTGGGAGTGGATGACAAGACAGACATGTCAGAAGATTACGAAAAGTTTGATGAAATTGCTCCATTCACAGTGAATATTGACCCGAGCATCCGGTTAAATGATGAAGATTGTCCATGGTTACGGCCCAAAGGGACACACGCGTAGAAAAAGTTTCACACCCAAAGATCTGGGATGTGATCGGCTTCACTATCATCACTTTCTTCCGTGTTTCACACCCAGGAGGGAATCTTTGTAATAGTTAGGGTACTTATGTGTTTTGGCATTTGAAACGCGAAGAAATTTTATGTGCAAACAAATTCTTTCATGCATTTACTGATTTTTTTTAGCTAAATGGCCCTGAAATTGAAAAACACTTCAAATGAACTCCAAAAAGGTTGAAAGTTGGCATGATATCATAATTTCACCCACATAGCATGTGCAAAAAAGTAGAGAGGGTTACGGCAAAAACTGGATGCACTTTGTGTACAAAATGGACAATCTCTTTCGAAGTATCAGGGTTCCGGACGAAAACTCATCTGTTACAAAGACATTTCATTTTTTAAATAACCTAAGCATTACCAAATTGAATATAATGATAAAATACACTAATATTAAACATAAGAAAAAAGAATCACTGAAAAATCTATTTTTAAAGTTAAGTTATTCACAAACTAGTGATTCACACAAATTTCAAATAATTCAAAATTTAAACTATTCAAATTTGAAAACTACCGGCACTAACAGAAAGTTTGTAATTTTTGTACCTAAAGAAAAATATTCACAAAGAAACTCTAAATACAACAAAAAACAACTCAGAAATAAATAAAAGAAAATAAATAAAGCAAAAAAGAAAATAAAAAAGCCCGCCTACTGGGCCACAACGGCCTGCATACGCCTAGAAACTCAACCTGTTGTTGGGCCAGGATGCAGGCCCGCAAGGCCTAGTAGGCCCACGGGGCAGCACATCACAGGTAGGCCAAGAAGGCCTGCTTTGGAGAGGAGCTCGAAGGAGCAGTCACGGCTGGGTTTATAAACCAGTGCGGCTGCCCTTCGCTAGGCGAGGTGGGACTAAACTTTGGGCCCCTCGTCTGGCAACGCACACCCTTTAGTGCCGGGTCGTGGCTCCAACCGGTACTAAAGGGTGTCCTTTAGTACCGGTTGTAGCCACCATCCGGTACTAAAGGGGGTCGCTTCACGCCGCCTGGCCTGGCCAAATTTGACCTTTAGTACCGGTCGGTGGCTCCAACCGGTACTAAAGGCCCATCCTATATAAGTAGCACTTACAAATTTCGTCAGTTTTCATCTGCTTCTTCTCCTCTGCCCCGTCGCCCACCGCCCCCTGTTGCCGCCCCCGTCGCTTCCCCCGTCGCCCCCGTCGCCACCCCTCGTCGATGCCACCGTCGACGCCCTGTCCCTGCCCCCGTCCCCGTCGTCGCCGCCCCGCGGCCGTCCCCGCCCCGTCCCC
>NC_041385.1:580044982-580088185 GCF_002162155.2 Triticum dicoccoides
CGTCCCCGTCGTCGCCGCCCCATCCCCTTCCCCGTCCCCGTCGTCGCCATCCGTGTTGTTGCCGCCCGTCGCCGTCCCCGTCGCCGCCCCCCGTCGCCTCGCCTCGCCGGTGAGCTCCTGCCCCGGCCGCCATGTCCACACACACACACACATTGTTAATTAGTTGTAAAATTGTTAGGATTTTTTTGTTTTTTAGTTATAGAAATATTAATAGAAATGTTAGAAATTTTTCTGTTTTTTAGTTATAGAAATATTTATAGAAATGTTTGAAATTTTTCTGTTTTTTAGTTATAGAAATATTTATAGAAATGTTAGAATTTTTTTTGTTTTTTAGTTATAGAAATATTAGAAATGTTATAGAAAGTTAGTTATATAGAAATGCTAGAAATTTTAGAAATGTTAGTTTTAGCTAGATGAATTAGATTAATGTCAAATTGTTAGACGACGGTCGATGTTTTTTTAGTTTCTTATAATTTTAGTTATAGAAAAATTTAGAATTTGCATATAGAATTTTAGTTATCACAATTCAATCATTTAGAAAATGTTACTTTTTGCAGGCATATAGTATTTGTTTTCGATGATGCCTGACCCGCATCCTCGGCGGCGACCCATTCGCGACGACGTCCTGCTTCAGAGGACCCATGTCCGGGACTGGGCTCCGCCGGGCTGGCATTGGGATGTGCTACCTTCATGGGAGCGCCGCTTGCTGAGGAACCCGGCCCCAGGTCCCGTCGTCGGCCCTGAGTGGCGTTCGCATGGGCCACATTCGGTGCAGAGGGAGCCGGCCCAGGCGGAGGTGGTGCGTCGCCGTCTCAAGGAGGAGGATGAGCACGTCCGTCGCTACATGGCTGCTATGGATGTCAGGTTCTCCAATACCTGGCAGGTTCTTTGGGAAGATGACCGGAGATATGATCCTGTGATGGTTCCTTCTCTTTGGGTGTCCACTGCCCGCGCCTCAGGAACCGCGAGTGGCCTAGATTCTTCTGTAGTATTCGATCTTTATTAGCTAGCTAGCTAGTGATGTATTCAATATATAATATTTGAGACGATGTATTCGAGATTATATATTATTCGAGATGATGTATTCGAGATTATATATTATTCGAGACGATGCATATTATGTACTATGATTCAGTTTTTCCTTATTGATTGCATCCATGCATTGTAATTTGAATACTAAATTGTTTTATATTTCTTCTGGATTAGTTAAATAAAAGCTATGGCGGACAATACCGGCAGAGAGGGAGAAGAGACCCTGTTTGAGATCATATGCAGCCCTCGCGGGCCAGATGATCAGAATGAAGACTATGACGGCTCCGAATTTTTGAACACTACTGGGGAGGGTGATGATATGATATTCGATCGCGATGACCGAATTGATGAAGTCATGAACTATGATTATGATTATGACGCCGACAATGTTGATCTTGAAATAATAGATACCGGCGAGGTATATTTATATAAGCAGGCATCTGGTGATCATCATATGTTTTTTTGATTTGAAGATATATTAACGAATCAATCTTTCTTCTTTCAGTCCTCCGGATCGAGCAAATCGGCTTCTACAGGCAGTAGGACAAAGCGAGGCCCGGGAAAAAAGATGAAGGAGGGTGTAAAGTAGAACATCGATGCCATCAAAGCTAATGGCGAACCAAGCACGCCTAAGAACATTGCGAACAAGTTCATTCGTCAGTGCAGAGTTCTTGTGAGGGACCAACTCCCGATCTCCATTCAAGAATGGAAAGAGCTAACAAAGAAACGTCCAGATCTTACTTGGGTCAACGACAAAGCAAAAAAAAGCTTTGGGAATCTTTCATGGAACATTTCACCCTACCAGATCATTTCACTATTGCAGATGTGCAAAAGTCAAGGACGCTGCTCTTAGGAAGATGGCAATTGCATTCAACAACCACAAGAAAACTGTATGGGCCAACTACGTCGAAGGAGGAAAGAAGACTCCAGAATACAAGGGAACACTGGAGAAGCAAAGAGAACACTGACCCGCTTTTGTGAAATTCAAGGAATCGGAATTATCTAAGGAATGGTCGAGAAAAAACATGGCCAATGCCGCAAAAAAGAATCAGTTCCATAGGCTGGGGCCAGGTGGCTACGCAATGGCAATGCCTAAGTGGGATAAGTCTGAGCAAGAGATGCTGGATGCAAAGGTCACTCCAGTTACTAGGAGCTGGCCCCCCAGGTGCAGAACTTGGTTCTATGCGCATGGGGGGCATTGGACCCGAAGACAGGCCTGGTTTCGAAGAAGGAAAGTCTAAAAGGAGCCAAAGATAAGTTACTTGAAGCAATAGAAGATGCTCGAAAGGCGGTGTTCATGCCCAACAGAGAGAAGGACGAGCTTACGCGCGCCCTGGGAAATCCTGAACACCCAGGAAGAACACGAGGCAAGGGCGTTGTTCTGTGGTATGAGGGCTTTTCGGAATGGAACGCCGACTACAGAAGCCGTGCAAGAAGGAAGATTGAGGAGGAGAAGAAGAGGAAGCTGGAGGAGGAGCAGAGGAAGCAGGAAGCAGAATGCCTTCAAGGCCTAGAATCAGCGCACACGGACTTTGCACTCAAATTCCAGCGGCAGTAGCAGCAGATCGACTCACTTTGCCAGGAAAGGGGGTCTCAGCAGCGGCAACAACTAGCGGATGATCCAGCATTGGATAGCACCGTCCCATCCATGCCGAGAAGCAGCATCGGTTCCGCCCCGGGCGACGCACTGCTGGATAGATACCCTGTGGATGACATCATGGAGAACACTAACTGTGAGCGACACTTCAAAATGAAGAACATATCCATGAAGGTGGCGGACGCCATTGCTTATACAAATCGCCCTGATGCAACCTTTCATTGCAACCCCATTCCAGCCGACTATGCTCGTGTCATGTTTGATGAGGTGGTGGACCAATATTCGGGGATAGAGCTTGACATTCCTGTAGGTGACGAGGAGCACACATTGGGAGAGGCCATACATCGTATCATCCTATGGATAAAGGACTCCATCATCTTTCGAAGGCCACCGACACCGCGTCAGCCGACTCCTCCTCGAAGTCCGCCACTGTGTCAGCAGATCCCGCTCCTCCAAGTCCACCAACGCGTCAGGCCACTCTTCCTCCTCCAAGTCCGGCACAACGTCATGCCACTCCTCCTGCTCCAAATCTGGCACAACGTCAGTAGACTCCTCCTACTTCAAGTTCGGCATAGCGTCAGACCACTCCTCCTGCTTCAAGTCCGACACAGCGTCAGGCCACTCCTCCCGCTTCAAGTCTGGCACAGCGTCAGGCCACTCCTCCTTCTCCAACTCAGCCATGTCAGCCGTCTCCGCTACCTCAGCAATCGGGGAAGAGAGCCGTCGCAGCTATGGTGCGTAGCGGTACGAGTTGAGGTAGTACAGGAGGTACAAGCAGAGGCAAGCGATATAAATATGGTCCAAGCCTCACTCCTCTTCCTCAGAGGCCTTAGGACATGACCGATGAGCAAAACGAAGCCATAGTGAAGGCCCAAGTGGACGCCTATTTTGGACCGGAACTGCCACCGCCACCATAGGGGAAAGTGCCTGAGAAAATCGTTGACCACTTTATTCGTATGGCAAGAAAACCAGCTCCCAAGCCTGTTGACTCAGACTATGAGTGCCAAATCAGGAAGGCACATCGAGCACGAGTACAGAAGGAGTCGAGCTCGAGCTCGAGCCAAGCAGCTGGCAAAAAATGCGGGAAAACCATTCCCCAGCTGGCAGAACAGGCGGCACAATCGACCCCCCCGCTTGTTGTGCCAACAACACATGAGAGTACCGGCGCCCTATATACATGTGGGCAAACCATTCCCCAGCCGGGCAATCTGGTAATTACCGAGAAGCATATAATGCGGGATGAAATGCTCGGTATCACTGTTGGACAACTCCTCGAGATCAAGCCCATGTCTCCTCTTAGAGAGGAGGACATAAAACGGAAATATGTCCGTGGCGAACCTATGGTCGAGCCCGAGAAGGTCAAGAACCTCCCAGCGAGAATGTATGAATTGCATCAATGGTACATGAAAATTTGCAAGACCAACAATCGAGAGTCCCTCATGGTGCAAGTCAAGGAAGAGGATTACTTCCATGAGAAAGCTTTGTCTATTGAGTATACAGAACTGTTTCAGTTATTCAATGAAGACACACTCGACAAATCTATCGTCAGTTGCTATTGTCTGTAAGTGATTTCTTTCTGTAATTTAAGTCCCAAGCTAGCTGTAGTGCTCTCGTTGATCATTACCTGTAATTATCGTCACTATATTCTTTTCTGTGGTACTATGTAGGATGAAGATGTACGAAATGAGAAAAGGTGGACGCTATGGCATTGGGTTCATTGACCCAAATACCATTAATGATCACACATGGAAATTGGAATGGTGTACACGAGAAGTAGAGGATAGCATGATAGAGTTCTTGAAGAGCCTCAATACCAATCCAGATATACTACTTCCTTACAACTTCGAGTGAGTCACATTGTCTTGTACTACAAATTCTGTTCTTGTTTACTAGCTATATGTTAATAAGTCTATAGGGTTAATTAGGGTTAGTTGATGAGTGTTATGCACATGCCCGCTTAATTTATACATGCAAACGTATGAGCATGCAGGTACCACTGGATCTTGTTAATCATTAAAGTTGATGAAGGAACAGTTGAAGTACTGGACTCACTGCTTAAAGAACCTAAAGACTACTCAATCGTGAAGGGGATAGTCAAAGGTAATTAATTCCAATTATTATTTAACTATATATCGGCCTCTTTAGTTTGTCATTTGCTGATATCAACTAATTAATAACTCATTTATTCATTTTCTTTGCCGGCGGGCAGGTCTTGTCGAAAGTTCATCAAAGATGTTCCAGGCCAGTTCAAAGAAAATCTGTATTGGTTTCGACCCAGGGAAAGTAATTAAGTAGTACTATAGCTAGCTACCATCTCTTTAATTCTAGTTTCAATACCATTAATTATCATGCTTGATTAATTATCATCTGATTGAATTCTATTCTGGTAAAGGCCATGAAGCAGGCGCCGGGGACTGATTTAGGTGCATACTACGTTTGCGAGAACATTCGCATGATGGCGTCCGAAAGGTGCAAATCTGATAGACAGCTATGGGTACATTTGCCAGAACACTATTCACAATTTTTACATCATAATCGATATCTAATCAGACAAAACGACTAATACATGCATATTGATCTCCTTCTTAAAAGTTTGATGAGGTGCGGGTCAAGCTCCTACCACAGTATCACGTATGAGCAATTGCAGAGGAAATAGTGGGATTTTTGCTCGACCATGTCATAGATCCCAAAGGAGAATTCCATTACCCGCTACCGCAGTAATGCCTCCATGTAGGAGAAATTGTATATACCAAATTGTATATATATACATGTGTATGTGTGAATGGTGGTGCGAGACATTGGATGATATATATATATGATTGGTTCTATGAGAAATTCTATTTATATATATGCATGACGTGTACAATATGCAGTATCGTAAAATACCACCAAATGAAAAGGAATTAAATGGAAAACACAAAATTAAAGGAAAAATAAATCCTGAACCCAAAACCCCCCAAAGCTTGTAGTACCGGTTGGTGTTACCAATCGGTACTAATGGTCTCCCCGCACCCGGGCCTGGCTCGTGCCACGTGGTGGCACTTTAGTGCCGGTTCGTGCCGAACCGGTACTAAAGGGGGGAGGGACCTTTAGTCCCCACCCTTTAGTGTCGGTTGCAGAACCGACACTAAAGGCCCTTATGAACCGGTGCTAAATCCCGGTTCTGCACTAGTGCTTGATCCCTCTCGGTACATCTTCTATGCTTTGTGTGTTGATCAACTTGATTCACTCTTTGACTTAGTCTTGATCAACCTCTCACAAGACCAATCTTTAGGTAATTCCTTGAATAGCACCTTGGTCGACACAAACTCTCCTTGAAACCAACACATGTATTTCAAGAAAAGCCTATGTACAAAACCTTCAAATAACTCAAGGCAACCATTAGTCCGTAGAGATTGTCATCAATTACCAAAACCAAACATGGGGGCACCGCATGTTCTTTCACCGACTCCTGCCTGCATCTGCTACTATTACTCGACACATCGACCGCTATCCAGCATGCATCTAGTGTATTAAGTTCATGGGGAAACGGAGTAATGCAATAAGAACGATGACATGATGTAGACAAGATCTATCTATGTAGAGATAGACCCCATTGTTTTTATCCTTAGTAGCAACGATACATACGTGTCAGTTCCCCTTCTGTCATTGGGATTAAGCACCGAAAGATCGAACCCACTACAAAGCACCTCTTCCCATTGCAAGATAAATAGATCAAGTTGGCCAAACAAAACCCAAATATCGGAGAAGAAATACGAGGCTATAAGCAATCATGCATATAAGAGATCAAAGAAGACTCAAATAACTTTCATGGATAAAAGGATAGATCTAATCATAAACTCAAAGTTCATCCAATCCCAACAAACACACCGCAAAAAGAGTTACATCATATGGATCTCCAAGAGACCATTGTATTGAGAATCAAACAAGCGAGAGGAAGCCATCTAGCTACTAACTACGGACCCGAAGGTCTACAAAGAACTACTCACGCATCACCGGAGAGGCACCAATGGAAGTGGTGAACCCCTCCATGATGGTTTCTAGATTGGATCTAGTGGTTCTGGACTCTGCGCGGCTGGTATTGATTTTCGTCGACTCCCCTAGGGTTTCCGGAATATTGGGGTATTTTTAGAGCAAAGAGGCGGTCCGGGGGGCACCGAGGTGGGCACAACCCACCAGGGCGCGCCTGGGCCTCCTGGCGCGCCCTGGTGGGTTGTGGTCCCCTCAGAGCACCCCGAGGTGTTGCCTTGGCCCATTGGGTGTCTTCTGGTCCATAAAAATTCTCTGTAAAGTTTCATTGCATTTGGACTCTGTTTGGTATTGATTTCCTCCGATGTAAAAAACATGCAGAAAACAACAACTAGCACTTGGCACTATGTCAATAGGTTAGTATCAAAAATGATATAAAATGACTATAAAATGATTATAAAACATCCAATATTGATAATATAACATCATGGAATAATCAAAAATTATAGATACATTGGAGACGTATCAGCATCCCCAAGCTTAACTCCTGCTCGTCCTCGAGTAGGTAAGTGATAAAAACATAATTTTGATGTGGAATGCTGCCTAACATGTCATCTCATATTTCTTTTCTTTATAGCATGGACATTTGGACTTTTATATTGTTTAAAGAAATAGTCTAGTTTTGACATGACAACTTAAATACTCAAGCATATCAACAAGCAATTGTGTCTTTCAAAATATCAACGCTAAAATAAGCTACCCTAGCCCATCATACTTAATCATTGCTCCATTCATGAAACACACTCGCATATTAACTACACCTAATACCCAAGTACGATCATAGTGCCTCCAAGTTGGTGCTTTATAACAGAAGATGGAGACTCAAATTCAATTTTTTTTTGCATAAAGTAAAAGATAGGCCCTTCGCGGAGGGAAGTAGGGATTTGTAGAGGTGCCAGAGCTCAAAGAAAAAATTGAGAGATAGAAACATTTTGAGAGGCATACTTTTCCCACCAACAAAAATGACTTAGAGTTCCCTACACTTTCCGTGCTAGATATATCATAGGCGGTTCCCAAACATAAATTAAAGTTTATTCCCTTTTCAACCATACCTTCACTTTCCATGGCTAACCGTATCCATGGGTGCCTTCCATACCAACACTTTCCAAGGAATTTGTTATTTGACAACATAAAGTAAATTCATTTTTCATTTCGGGACTGGGCATCCCTAATACCTTTGCGTTACTCTCGTGCAATGACAAGTGAATAAACACTCATCGTGAGAATAACACATCTAGCATGGAAAATATAAGCCACCCCTCACCGCCTCGTGAGCGGTACGAGCACACAAAAGAGAAATTTATTTTGAAAGTTAGAGATTGCACATACAAATTTGCTTAGAACGGCAAAATAATACCACATATAGGTAGGTATAGTGGACTCATGTGGCAAAACTGGTTTAAGGGTTTTTGGATGCACAAGTAGTGATCATACTTAGTGCAAAATGAAGTCTAGCAAAAGATTGTGAAGCGACCAACCAAGAAACGAATAATCTCATAAGCGAGCATTAAGCATAATTAACACCGAATAATGCACCACATGTAGGATATAACTTCATTGCATAATTATTGACTTTGATGCTTGCATAGGGAATCACGAACCTTAACACCAATATTCTTACTAAAGCATAATTACTCATCAAGATGACTCACATATCACAACGTCATATCTCAAAACTATTACTAAGAATCAAGTTTATTTTGTCCAATGATCTTCATGAAAGTTTTTATTACATCCTTCTTGGATGTCTATCACTTTGGGACTAATTCCCATAAGTTGCTTTTGATAAGCTCAAACAAATATAATTGCAGATCATGAGCATAATTTTTCTTTCTCTCAAATTAATTTAAGTGAAGCAAGAGAGAATTTCTTGAAAATTTTACTAACTCTCAAAATAAATCTAAGTGAAGCAAGAGAGCATTTCTTCAAAACTACTAAAGCACACCATGCTCAAAAAGATATAAGTGAAGCACTAGAGCAAGTCCATTGCTCATAAAAAATTTAAGTGAATCATGGAGAGCAATTCTAACTAGTCATGACATAATTTTGACTTTCTGAAATAGGTGGGTCTAGCAAGGAATCAATACTTAAAACACAAAATAAAACAAGCAAAGACTCATATCATACAAGACGCTCCAAGGAAAATACATATTATGTGACGAATAAAAATATAGCTTTGAGTAAAATACCGATGGTCATTAGAAGAAAGAGAAGATGCCTCTCGGGGCATCCCCAAGCTTGGGCTCTTCTTACTCCTTATTCCTTCATCCATCGTATGATAACCCAAAACTTGAAAACTTCAATCACACAAAACTCAACAAAACCTTCGTGAGATCCGTTAGTATAGGAAAACAAATCACTACTATAAGTACTGTAACAAACCATTTCATATTTTGCTCTTGCATTATATCTACTGTATTCTAACTTTTCTATGGCAAAAACTCATCAAAGAAAACCATAGAGCCATCAAAAGAAGCACACAATGCAAAGAAAACAGAATCTGTCAAAAACAGAACAGTCTGTAGCAATCTGGATATTTCGGATACTTCTGTGACACCAAAAAATCTGAAAAATTAGGAAGGCCTAAGAAATCTGTGTATTAATCTTCTGCAGAAACAATTAACATTTTACCACACTCTGGTTAGAAATGAGAATTGTTTTTGTGAGTGCAAAAGTTCCTATTTTTCAGCAAGATCAAACAACTATCACCCAAGAAGATCCTAAAGGCTTTACTTGGCACAAAAACTAACTAAAACACAAAAAACACAATCATAACAGTAGAATAATTGTGAAAACAATCAAGAATAGAAAGCATAAAGAAAAAAATAAATTTTATTCATTGGGTTGCCTCCCAACTAGCGCTATTGTTTTACGCCCCTAGCTCGACATCGATAATTTTAATGGTGCTCACGTGAAAGATAGCAATTGAAACATGATGAGAGCATCATGTAACATGTGAAAAACAAGTTTAAGCCTAACATACTTCCTATGCATTGGCATTTTATAAGCAAACAAATTATCAAAACAAGCAAAGACTAGCATATGCAAGCAAGAAGAATAAAACATAGACAATCTCAACATGAAGAGAGGTAATTTAGTAGCATGAAAATTTCTACAACCATATTTCCCTCTCTCATAATAATTATATGTGGGATCATATTCAAATTCAACAATATATCTATCACATAACATATTTTCTATATGATCCACATGCATGCAATGTTGACACTCTTCCAAAATAGTGGGATTATCATCAAATAAAGTCATGACCTCTCCAAGCCCACTTTCAACAAAAATTTCATAAGATTGAACACTCTCCAAATATGTGGGATTATTTTTACCTAAAGTTGATGCTCTTCCAAACCCACTTTCAATATTATCTCAAACATATTCATCATGAGGCTTAAATAAATTTTCAAGATCATCAGAATCATCACCCCAATCATGATCATTGCAACAAATGGTGTACATAGCAAAATAAGCATCCCCAAGCTTGGGGTTTTGCATATTATTAACACAATTGACATTAATATAATTTATAATAACATCATTTTAACCATGCTTTTCATTAAAGGAACTATCATGAATCACTTCATGAATTTCTTCTTTCAACACCTCATCATAATTTTCAAATTCAAGATTATCAAGCAAAACTTCATAGAGATAATCTAGTGCACTCAAATCACTAGGAATTGGTTCATCATAACTGTATCTTTTAAAAAGATTAGCAAGACGACAAGGATCCATAACAATAGATTTTCAGCAAGCAAAGATGCAAGCAAAATAGATGGCACATGGCAACACAAGCAAACAAGAGATCTGGCGAGAAAAAGGCGAACGAAAAAGAGGGCGAATAAACGACAAATTTTTGTGAAGTGGGGGAGAGGAAGACGAGAGGCAAATGACAAATAATGTAAATTGCGAGGAGATGAGATTTGTGATTAGGAACCTGGTATATGTTGAAGATCCACCCCGGCAACGGCGCCAGAAATTGGCACGTGGCCGGGAGACTATCTTGACTTGATCCTCCTCGGTAACGGCGCTAGAAATTCCTTTTGATGCAGCTTGAAGCTACGTCGGTATTTACCCAAAGAGGAAGGGATGATAGCGGTAGCTATTTCCCTCAGTTATGAGATTAAGGTTATCGAACCAGTAGGAGAACCAAGCAACACAACGTAAACAGCCCTTGCACACAAATAACAAATACTAGCAACCCGACGTGTAAAAGGGGTTGTCAATCCCTTTCGGGTAGCGGCGCCCCAAGATAGGAAAACATACGTGAATAAAATTGTAGTATATTGATAGATCGAACGCCAAATAAAATAAATAAGAATAAAACGCAGTAATGTATTTTTGTATTTTTGGCTTAGTATATATGAAAATAAAGACAAAGGAAAAGTAGATCACAAAGGCAAATAATATGAGAAAGAGACCTGAGGCCGTAGGTTTCACTAGTGGCTTCTCTCGAGAAAAAATAGCAAATGGTGGGTAAACAAATTACTGTTGGGAAATTGATAGAACTTCAAATAATCATGACGATATCCAAGCAATGATCATTATACAGGCATCATATCCAACATTAGTAGACCAACTCCTGCCTGCATCTACTACTATTACTCCACACATCGACCGCTATCCAGCATGCATCTAGTGTATTAAGTTCATGGGGAAACGGAGTAATGCAATAAGAACAATGACATGATGTAGACAAGATCTATCTATGTAGAGATAGACCCCATCATTTTATCCTTAGTAGCAACGATACATACATGTCGGTTCCCCTTCTGTCACTTGGATCAAGCACCGTAAGATCGAACCCACTACAAAGCACCTCTTCCCATAGCAAGATAAATAGATCAAGTTGGCCAAACAAAACCTCTTGGGGATATAATTATTGGTATGACCCGCCCAGGAGGGGCCAGGTTATACCTACAAGTATTCTTGAAGCCCAAGACCAAGGTGAAGATGGCGGTTCAGTTAAGGGCCCAAAGCCCAGAGGCGACTTAAGGCCCGTAGTGATAAACCACCATATGTGTGTAACTTGTATTGTAAGGGAAGAATAGTTAAGAGACCGAGGCGGACACTATTTATGAACCGGCCGGGACTCTGTGAGCCGCTGGGCATCAACCTCTGTATATAAAGGGACGACCCGGTGGCGGTTCAGGACAGGTAACACAAATCGAGAGCTTGGTCAAGCGATTCGCTCCCTGGTTATCGAGACATAAGCAATCCCACTCAAAACTGGATCGTAGGCTTTTACCTTCACCGCAAGGGGCCGAACCAACATAAACCTCATGTGTTTTGTCCCGATTAACCCCTTTAGGCTTCCTAGTTGCGATGGCTCCACGACTAAGTCCTTTCTCTAGGACATCTACCATGACAAATCAACGATAGTTGGCGCCCACCGTGGGGCTAGCGCACGGTGGATTTGAGTTCTTGAAGGGAAGCTTCGAAGGGCTCATGGGATACGCTATGGGCCGGATGAACAAGAGTCGTTGCGGCAAGCTCTACATCGATGATGCAAGCTGGGGCCCCGAGGCCGGCCTAATAGAGTACGGGTACCGGGTACCCTTCGGCGGAATCCACGTCTTCATTGGCAAGATCGGCGAGCCGGGCCCTGAGCCGGACATCTGCATCAACCTCATCGAGACAGCTCAGCGTGCGAGACCCGCCTAGGCTCTGCCTGCTGCGAAGCGTGCCTTCGTGGGATGCATCCATGGAGGGCTCTCTGAAGGATCTACATCTGGCAGTGAGACGGCCATCTATTCTGATGGTGACTCGTCCATAGGCGAGACGGATTCGTTGTATCAACTGCAAGACGGTGGGCTTGGGGACTGTTCTGATGGCAACAGTATTCCGGATCTCCTTGAGCCACCGAGTAAGGGCGGAATCTTCATGGCCGGCATGCAACCTATTCAAGACTCCACAACTGCGGCAGCAATAATCTCCGGGTCAGCAGCAGCCGGGGCAGGAGGCCCTGTGTGCTCGCCGGCTCAGGTGCTGATGGATCTCACGAACAAGATGACCGCTCTGTTTACCGTCGTGCATAACCTGGCAGATCAAGCTCAACATGATGTGGAACTAGCGCAACTGAAGCTAGATATAGTGCAGGCTAAGGAAGATCTGGCAGCGAAAGATGTCAGGATGACCACAGAGCAGGCGGCTTTGGACGCTCAGGGTCAGCGGATTCAGGTGCAGACTTTCCGGATCACGTAGGATCAGAACGCGTCCAATGAGGTCATCGGGAGAAGGTACCGGAAGACTCAGTCTCGGCTCCCTTCGATTTATGATCCTCGAAACCTCTTTGATACACCCGGTGCAGGGCCCAGTAACCCGCCGGAGGTAGACCGGGTTGCGACACCCAGGGTTGGGACGCCGGTTCAACCACAGGTGATGGGGCCTCCCCGTATGAATACTGCTCCACCTCAGTATGTACCAACACCACCGGGTCATTATTCTAACCCGTTGGAGAACATGATCGCGGCAGCGGCACGACTGGCGGCTCTCCCGATGGAGGGCGACTCTCCGGTGGCAGTTGAAACCCGCTGGGTCAGAGAACTTCTTCAAACGGCCTTAGCACAGCAGGAGGCGTACTCGTATAGCCGGGACAGGATTCATTCGACCCCTCGTCCAAGCCGAAGCCCGAGTTATAGCAGGCACATGGACTCAGCGGCCGTTTCAAGCAACGCCCGGCGCCGTAACCAGCCAGGCGGGCATAACCCGGCGTGCAATGGAGCCTTTAACTTGGTGGATCAGGACAGAATACATCAGGAGGCTGAGCGGGCGGCTCAGCAGGTGGCTAAACAGGCGGCTCAGCTGACGGCTTACGAGCCTCACCCGGTTTATCTGACGACTTCTATTGAGGCAGGCGTGGCTACTAGGACCGGAGGCGTCCCCTGTCTGGTGCCAGCTCTGCATAACGAGCGTTTGCCCAAGGATTTCAAAGGACCTAGGAAGTTGCCTAATTATACGGCCAATTTACAGCCTGGGGCATGGATTGAAAGCTATGAGATGGCTATGGAGTTACTAGAGCTCAGTGATACTGCGATTGCCAAGTACTTCACCATGATGTTGGATGGAACGACCCGCACTTGGTTGAAGGGGCTACCACCTAATTCCATTGGGTCATGGGCAGAGTTAAAAGCCCGGTTCATTTAGAACTTCAAGGATACATGCAAGCAGCCCATGTCGATTGTGGATTTAACTAGTTGTAAGCAGAAGGAAGGTGAGTCCACGACCCATTGGGTGCGCCGGGTTAAAGCCATAACACATTCATCCGATAAGATGGACGCCGGCTCTGCAGTCTTAATGTTGGAGAAAAATTGTCGTTTTTTGCCTCTCAAGATGAAGCTAGGGCGGCTGAAATGCGATTGTAATGATATGGGTATGCTAATGGCGGCTCTGGTCAAGTACGCCGATTCTGATAGTACCAAGGATCCCGAGTCTGATGATGAAAAGATAGGGAAGGGAAAGAAGAATGGCAATGGCAAGGGCCCTCAGCACAACCCAACAAATTAGGGAGGTAATAAACGTAAGGCTGATGGTAGCTTGGAGTTTGTGGCTAACGCCAATGCGCAGGGCAACAATCAACGACGTAAGGGGAGACCACCTCCCCGGTCCGGTGGGCCAGGCCCCACGCTTGAGCAATTACTGAATGAGCCTTGTCCAAGGCATGGCACTCAGCAGAAGCCGGCCACTCATCTATGGAAGGACTGTATGATCATGAAGGCTTTCAAGAATTCCAACATGTTCGACGGTAATAATGGGCAGGGCGGCGGCTCAGGTGGTGGCGGTTTTCATGGCCCGGGCAGCGGTTCAAATTCCAATTTTCAGAATTCTCAAGGTAATCAAGGTGGTTATAACCAGCAACCTGACCAGGGTGGTCAACAGCAAGGTGGATACCAGAGCCATCCAAAGCAACTGAATAGCAGACAATATCATGTGTTTACCACCAGTTTGTGCAAACGAGACCAGGAGCTTCATAAGAGGGCTGTGAACGCTGTTGAGCTGGTAGTTCCTCGTTATTTAAGATGGTCTGAGCAGCCTATTCTATGGAGTAGGGAAGATCACGCTCCCCGGGTTGACAATCCGGGTCACTTGGCCCTGGTGGTGGCCCCTCAGGTTGGTGGATATAAATTCACTAAAGTGCTCATGGATGGAGGCAGCAGCATCAACATCCTCTATTATGAGACCTTCCGTCGCATGGGGTTAACTGATAAAAACCTTAAGCAGTCCAACACTGTTTTCCATGGCATGGTGCCTTAAGTCAGCGTATCTAGTTGGCAAGATCGAGCTGGAGGTAGCCTTTGGAGATGAGTATGACTCCAGGGCTGAGAAATTGACTTTTGAGGTGGTCAAGATCAGAAGCCCGTATCATGCTCTGTTTGGGCGGCCGGCTTACGCCAAGTTCATGGCATGACCGTGTTATGTGTATTTACAGCTCAAGATGCCGGGTCACAAGGGTACCATCACAATGCATGGGAGCTGGAAGATAGCCTTGGAATGTGAGGAAGGCGATGCGCCTTATGCTGAGTCGGTCTGTGCAGCAGAGGAGTTGAAGTTTTATAAGGACAATGTTGACCTGGCAGATTTGATGTCTTTGAAAAATCCAACCACAAAGCATGAGCCGTCCATGAAGTTTAAGTCAGCCGATGATACTAAGCTTGTTGACTTTGTTCCAGGCGACTCATCGAAACGGTTCAGTATCAGTGCCAATCTGGATCCCAAATAGGAAAGCGCGCTCATTTAGTTCATCCGTGAGAACCGGGACATTTTTTGCATGGAAGCCTTCTGACATGCCGGGTGTACCGAGAGAACTCGCTGAGAATACTCTTAATATTGATCCAAAGTTTGAACCAGTCAAGTAGTTTCTTCAGCAATTCAATGAGGAGAGGCGTAAGTCCATTGGGGAGGAAGTAGCCCGGTTCTTAGCGGCCGGGTTCATTGTTGAAGTTTTTCATCCAGAGTGGCTGGCTAACCCAGTGGTTGTGCCTAAGAAAAATGGCACTTGGCGTATGTCTGTGGATTACACAGATTTAAACAAGGCTTGTCCGGCTGATCCTTTTGCTCTCCCTCGTATTGATCAAATCATTGATGCTACGACGGGTTGTGAGCATTTGAGCTTTTTGGATGCTTACTCTGGTTATCATCAGATCAAGATGGCAGTTAAGGACCAAGAGAAAACGGCGTTTATTACTCCGTTTGGATCCTTCTGCTATGTGTGTATGCCTTTTAGGCTCAAGAGTGCCCAGGCAACTTACCATCGGTGTGTGCAGAATTGTCTTCATAATCAAATTGGGCGCAATGTTCACGCTTATGTGGATGACATTGTGGTAAAATCCAGAGAGAAGGAGACCTTGATAGAGGATATGAAATAGACCTTTGATAATCTCCGGGTCTACAAAATGATGCTTAACCCGGCCAAGTGTGTTTTTGGCGTATCTGCAGGCAAGCTTTTGGGTTTTTGGTTTCTAACAGGGGCATCAAGGCTAACCCGGAGAAGATCAAGGCAATTACCTCCCTGGCTAAGCCGGCGTGCATCAATGATGTTCAGCGTCTAGCGGGTCGTATTGCTGCTTTAAGCCGGTTCATAAGCCGGTTAGGTGAGAAGGCCATACCACTGTATCAAATGATGAAGAAGACAGACGACTTCGTCTGGAGTGACACTGCTAATGCTGCCTTTCAAGATTTGAAGAGACAGCTAGCTGAGCCGCCGGTCCTTGCTGCTCCCATTGATAAGGAGCCATTATTATTATATGTGGCTGCTAACACACGGGCTGTTAGTGTGGCCATTGTGGTGGAGCGCAAGGAGGCTGGCAAAGATCATTCGGTTCAGCGGCCGGTTTATTATATCAGTGAGGTGCTTATTGAGTCCAAGCAGAGGTATCCACATTGGCGGAAACTCATTTATGGGGTATTCATGGCAAGCCGGAAGCTTAAGCAATATTTCCAGGGTCATCCCATCACTTTGGTCAGTTCTGCTCCTTTAGGAGATATCATTCAAAACAGAGAAGCCACAGGACGAGTCGCCAAGTGGGCCATCAAACTGGGGCCTCATGGTTTTAAGTATGTACCACGTACTGCTATCAAGTCTCAAGCACTGGTGGACTTCATCAACGATTGGATAGAACTGCAGATGCCTGAAGAGAATCCAGACAATACGTATTGGACTATTCACTTTGATGGGTCCAGGCAATTGGAGGGCTCGGGGGCTGGAGTTGTTTTAGTTTCCCCTCGAGGTGAAATTTTTTGTTATGTGCTACGGTTGATGTTTCCCTGTACTAACAATGCAGCTGAGTATGAGGCCTTACTCCATGGTCTTCAGATGGCTAAGGAGATGAGCTTAAGCCGGGTAAGGTGTTTTGGCGACTCAGATTTGGTGGGTGAACAAGTATCCGGCAAGTGGGATTCCAAGGATCCTCTCATGGCGGCTTATCGCCGTGAAGTTGATGCCATTGTTGGACATTTCAAGGGTTACCAAGTGGAGCACATTGACCGCAGAAAGAATGAGGCGACTGATGCCTTAAGCCGGCTGGGCTCTCAGCGTAACCCGGTGCCGCCTAATACTTTCTTGGATATTCTGCATAACCCTTCTGTCAAGTTACCTACAGAGGAAGACTTGGCTGTTCCTGACCCGGAGGCACAATTGGTGGCGGCTCTTCATGTCATCCCAGATTGGACAGTGCCATATTTGGCTTACATGACCCGGGGCGAGTTGCCTGAGGATGAAACCTTGGTCAGGCAGATAACCCGGCGGTCTAAGTCAATGACAATCGCCAATGGCGAGTTGTATCATCGCAGTGTTACAGGGGCGCTTCAGCGTTGCGTTTCCCCTGAAGAAGGCCAAGCAATTCTACATGAGATTCATGAAGGAGATTGTGGCCATCATGCCAGGTCAAAATCTCTTGTGGCCAAGGCTTTCCGTCATGGATTTTATTGGCTAATGGCTCATGCTGATGCAGAGAACCTGGTCAGTAAATGTGACGGCTGTCAGAAATTCTCAAGACATGCTCACGTACCGACTCAAGAGTTGAGGATGATTCCAATTACTTGGCCGTTTGCACTCTGGGGGCTTGACATGGTTGGTCCTTTCAAAAGGTCCAAAGATAAAAAGACCCACCTTTTGGTGGCGGTTGACAAATTTACAAAGTGGGGTGAGGCAGAGCCAGTCAGTAAGTGTGATGCAGCTACGGCAGTTCAATTCATGAAAAAGGTGATATTTTGCTTCGGCTTTCCACATAGCATTATAACTGACTATGGCACTAATCTGTCTAAAGGCGCCATGGAAGAATTTTGTCAATGTGAGCATATTTGGCTTGATGTTTCATTAGTGGCTCACCCCCAATTCAATGGTCAAGCTGAGAGAGCCAATCAGGAGATCTTGAAAGGCATCAAGCCCCGGCTTTTGGTCCCCTTGCAACGGATGCCGGGTTGTTGGGTTGAGGAGTTACCATATGTGATATGGAGCATCAACACTACTCCCAACAGGTCTACGGGTTATACGCCTTTCTTCATGGTTTATGGAGCTGAGGCGGTTCTCCCTAGTGACATCCGTCATGACTCGCCCCGTGTGGCGGCTTATATTGAGGCGAACAATGAACAGGCACGTCAGGATGCCCTTGACCTATTAGATGAAAAGCGGGACTTGGCAGCAGCTCGCTCGGCGATTTACCAACAGGACCTGCGCCGCTATCATAGCCGCTGGGTTAGGTCTAGAACCTTTCAGGAAGGTGATTTCGTGCTCCGGCTCATCCAGGATCAAATGTATGCACATAAGCTATCCCCACCTTGGGAAGGGCCCGTTGTGGTCAACAAGAACTTGAAAAACGGGTCATACTACCTTATCGATGTTCGATAGCACAAAGACTCACGTTAGTCGGAGGAGGAGACCCGCCGACCGTGGAATATCGCTCATCTTCGGCCTTACTACACTTGAGCCACCGGCTCTCGTGATGGACATATTTTGACGATGTATATATTATGGTAAATAATAAAGTAGGACCTCTGTCCTTCTTTCCTCCTCAAAGGTAAATGTGTCATTGTTATTATTATTGTCATCTCACATGATCATTTGGGGGCTGATTGTCTTTGATCTAGCTTAACCCTCTTGATCCGGCTTGTGATTGTATTCGAATCTTGCCGTTAAATATTATGATCACTAGGGGGCTTCCTGTTCAAACATAGGTCGTATTCGAACCAAAGAGAACATAGCTGTGGGTACCCTTTTGATTGGCACACTGCCGAGCTCACTAGGGGGCTTCTTGATCGTATTCGAATCATAGCTCAACCCCTTTTGGGAACCGACTTTGATCGTATTCGAATCAGAGTCGTTAAAAAACTCTCAAGGTCATTAGGGGGCTTCTTGTTCAAACATAGGTCATATTCGAACCAAAGAGAACATAGTTGTCGGTACCCTCTTGATCGGCGCTACGCCAAAGCCACTAGGGGCTATATGATCGTATTCGAATCCTAGCTTAACCCCTTTGGAATGCTTTACTGATCGTATTCGAATCAGAAGCCTTGAAATTTTTCATATTCTATTTGGTTTATGTTTTCTTTGGAAGCACCCTTTATTTGACTTGAGACCTTTTGAGGTTTAAAAGTACAAGTATGTTTAATGTTAACCCAGCTCGATACTTGCTGATAAGTCGCCAATATATGAGAATCATTATACCTTTGGAAATTATTGATGTCCGAAGATTGGGTTACCACATATACTGACCAGGTTATATAAGCCGGCAGTGCCAATTCAAAAAGGTCACATGTGTAATATTATAGTTGTGTTTCAAACATCATATGTTACAACAAGCTTATCTGTGATTCTTTTTCCATTTAATATATCAAGTTATATGACCCACCTTGCGGTAAGCCGCCAAGGGATCTTGTGGTCTGTTTTTATGTGCAGGACAGTTAAAAGATTCGGTCAAGCATATGAAAAGCAGATGAAAAGTAAACACGGGTGAATATAACACGACAACTTAATGGTATTAAGCACCAAAAACGTGCACAATGGCATGGCCAAGTCAAAGTCATTCCTATTCTATTACATGACCCCCCGAGTCCAAATGATTCATATTGTTTTTTAGCACATCATAGGCATGAGCTGCCACGCCGGATTCTCATGTTCACCTGAAGCGTCCGGGTCAGCCCTCTCCACTTCTTCGCCTGTCCCTTTTCCTGGAAGGTTGATGATGACCAGTCAATGTTGTTCAACACTTCAAATTCAGCTTCATCATCAATTAGTCCGGCCGGGTCAACTTCAGGGGTGAAGGTATGCTTACGGAGTGGAGGGATCAGGGTGGTGACTTTATACCGAGGCATTGGAATTCTCCGGTTCTCTGTGTCATAACCCGCCTGGTACTTGGTAAGATCTACTTCGTCAGCTATCAGGGTGGCCACAGGGCGTACCTCCTTCACACAAGCGGTAAAGTCTTCCTGTTCAAAAGAAGTACCATCCTCCTTTAAGCTTGGATAGCCAATGGCGATGTCGGTCAGGTCTAACTCCGGCAGCCAAGCTTTGGCCCGGCTTAAAGCATTTACCGCTCTGGCTCTTGTAGTTGACCGCCTTAGTTCATTGAACCATTGGGGTAGCACGGAAAGCTTCTTTAATACCTCAGCCAGGAGGGTAGGCACTTCATTTGACAAAGCCACCGTGGCTAATGCACGCTGAGACCCACTGTACAGTTGCTCCACCAGTGTATGAACTGCCTTCAGCTTGATCAACATATCTTGGTTCAAATTTGAACTCCTGGGGCCTGCATAAATACGATCAGGTGAGTCAATTCCAATTATATGATCAATTGAAAGGTTCAAATATTTAACACTTGCAGGGCGACTTACCAAAGATCGCTGAGACCATTTGAGAGACATGGCGTTTTAAGTCGGTTAATTCAACGGTTGCTTCTTCAAGAGCCGCCTCTGCCTTTTCGGCTCGATTAATTAATCCAATTTTTTCGTCAACCCAGGCCTTTTTCTCCATTTCAAATTCTTTCTTCAGCTTTTCTTGCTCAGAAATACTGATGGAGTCGGCTCTTTGGGTTTCCGTCTCTTGGGCCTTAAGGCGGCTCTTCAGATCAGTCACTTCCGATTCAAGTTGACTCGTGGCGGTCTATATAAACACCGGGTCAAGAATTAGGATCAAGCATGATGCAATATCAAGTCCCAAGCATTTTTACAAGCAATAACACTTGGCACTTGGGGGCTAATGTCTACCGAAGAATTTTCTTAACGTGTCGGTTCATGACAGTAAGTCCCAAGCACGTTGCAAGCAATAGTACTTGGCACTTGGGGACTAATGCATATTGCTGTTCAAAGCTTTATAAGTGTTTTATTACAACCATATGAAGGACCGGGTCAATGATGCTGGTTAAACCGCTCCTTGGGGACTACCGAGTAAGCCGGACTTCTTGCATATTTTATCCATCTATGTTACTACTATTACTAAGTTTGTTTCTAAGTCTACAACATATTCATCATAAGCAATAGACTTGGG
Source organism: Triticum dicoccoides (assembly GCF_002162155.2). Taxonomy (NCBI): domain Eukaryota; kingdom Viridiplantae; phylum Streptophyta; class Magnoliopsida; order Poales; family Poaceae; genus Triticum; species Triticum dicoccoides. The sequence goes on from NC_041385.1 coordinate 580,066,132, forward strand.
GGCTGGCATAGTAAAGATAAATGAATACAAAGAAAGGGTTGTACCTGAAATTTTTGGTGCATCTGCTTCACCATGTCAATCTCAAGGTTACGACTGCTGTGCACTTGGCTCATGTAGCCAGAAAAGACTTCTCCAATACTCATGTGAGTATAGTCCGTGACGTCAAGCTTGACCCGCCGGTGTTCTAGAAGCTCCTCCTTGGTGGAACACTTGGCCAGCACGGTTGGCCTTCCCGGCTCAGCAAAGCCAGTTCCGGTGATCTCAACGTCAGCATCTTGAGGATCATCTGTCCTGACCGGGCTAGGAGCTTCCGGGTTTTTTGAGCTGTCAACGGCTCGCTCAGCAGGTAGGTCACCAGTTGAAGTTGGTATATCTTGAGCTGGTTCAGCTGGCGGCTCATGAGTTGATGATTCAGGCGCGGCTGTTCCAAGTATTGGCTCGGTCACGACCGTGTCTTCAGCCGGCTTGCTCTTCTTGACCCTTTTGCTGGGCTTGGCTTGTCCACTGTATAAAATCAAAAGGTTAGTACAAATGCAGTGAATTGAAATGAATACAGGATAAGGAGGTTATCATTACCCTGGTGCGGTCTTGAAAGCCGGCAGATTGGACTGCATTGAGTCGCCAGAGGAAGGGGAAGTTTGCTGATAATCCGAGTCAGAAGAATGAGCGGTTGACGAGTAAGGCCCGCCAAAGGATAAAAGAAATTTAAATCAGAAGTGACCTCATTCCGGCGCTTCTTCGGGGTGTTTGGCAAGCCAGACGTGAGCTCCGCATCCTTGTTAGTCCGGGTCTGCCTTCGGTTCTCATGAATCTGTCGCTTCAAAAGAAATTGAGGATCTTGATAAGCTAAGGGATGTGAAAATCTTACTTTCCGGTTACTCTGCGGATTTTCTGTCTTGGCAAAGGCTCGGAGTCGGAGGAAATAATAGTTACCTCTTCAACCTTGTTACGGCTGGCTCCTGTGTCCTCCTGCTGATAATCAGTGTCAATAAGATGATTAAAAAAGGAGCCAAGAGAGTCAAGGACTACCTCTGACTCAGAAGAATCTTCTAGCCGAAGCAAGTCGGAGGCGGTGGATTTCTTGCCCTTCTTTTTGGCAGCCTCTTTCCTGGCGGCTTTCTTCTCCTTCTTGGCTCTCTTGGCAGCCTCATGGTCATATTTGACCTTCTAGAATTTATCACCCACCTGTGGGAACTAGCAGATGTATAAATATGAGTGAAACATTGAAGACTCAAAGTGATTTATTCATATGGGCGGCTTACCTTTGGAGCCGGGTTAGCTTTGCAGAAGGGGGCTAAGCCCACCTTACCACAATCTGGCAGGCTCTTGTTCAAAAGGGACTTTGTCATATCGTTGATGACGTCTTCAGGCAAGTCATCAGGGCTGTGCCGCAGAGGGTCATTCTTTTCGCCTGAATAATTGCACATCAAGCCGGGGCGGCAACTCAATGGTATAACTCGCCAGGCGAGCCAAACCCGGACTAAATCAATGCCAGTTAATCCATTCCCCAGAAGAGCTTTGATCTTGGCTAAGGTGGGGGCGAGTGTTTTGCGTTCGGCTGATGTGATCTTGTCAGGAAGCGGATGGTTGTTCCCAAGACGTAGAGCACGAAAGCCGGGCAGAGGGTTCTCACCATCCGGAGAGGTGTCCTGGCAATAGAACCATGTTTGATTCCAGTCTTTGGGATGACTCGGCGGGTTGGCATAAGGAAAGATTACGTCCCTACGATGTTGGATTCAAACACCACCAAGTTCTAAGCTCTGGCCACTCGCACACTCATTCTGGCGGTTCAAGTAGAATAGCTCTCTGAAGAGTAAAATATTGGGTTCTTCTCCAAGATATACTTCATTGAATACTTGGAAGTTGCAGATGTTAGGCACGGAATTGGGTCCGATGTCTTGTGGGCGAAGGTCAAAAAAGTGCAACACATCTCTGAAGAATTTCGAGCCGGGTGGAGAGAAACCCCGATTCATGTGGTCCATGAAAACAATAACCTCCCCTGCTTTAGGCTGAGGAATCTCCTCCTCCGTGTTAGGATCACAATACGACATGATTTCCTTCTTCGGCAGATAGCCGGTCTTCGCAAAATCGTCAAGAGTGCTATCTGTGACAATGGATTTGACCCAGTTGCAGGAAGTGGGTGCTTTTGGTGCCATTGTGATGAAAGCCTAAAACAGAGTAAAGTACCGGTTCAAATTTAAGCCGGAGAGGAAAAACATTACGGTGCATAAATTCAAGATGGCGGCTTATGAAGGGGCCTAATGGTATAAGGATAATTATGTCAAGGTTACTTTAAGCCGCCATAGGCTCTATAAGCCGTTGAAACTGTTTAAACCGCCATGGGTGGTCAAAGTTATCAATTGAGCATTGTCTCTTTAAAGCCGGTGATAAGAGTCGCTGTGGCTAGATGGATCTAACAAGGTCAGATTTTTGCCTGAGTGTTGCATAAACAAGTTTCACAAACTACAGCTAATATTTTGGATCAAATGGTTGTTCAGGAAAAGAAAAATTTCTAGACCTAAAAACATGGTTCAGAGGAGTTCATGTGTTCTAATAAGGATTCTTTACAAAGAAAGAGATCCGCTGGTGCCTAAAAATGGATGCAGAACAGCTACCGCATGAGATCTATGCTACTGTTGGATCAAAAGAAGCCGCGACAGAAGAAACACGAAGAACTGAGATGAACTACGAACTGTACAAGAAACTCGCTAACCCTAGCATGGATCCAAGATACAGAAAGGGGAAAACTTACAGCGATAGATCTATTGCGAAGGGGCGCCGGCGTTCTCTGGACGGATTCAGGTTGATGCAGCGGCCAAAGTTGACGGAGACGAAGGTGCGTTGCGGCGGCGGCGGAGCTCGAAGCGACAGTAGGGGCGAGAGGAAGAAGACGAAGAAAGGGAAGAATGAAGAAAGACCTGGTCGGGCCTATTTATAAGGAAATACCACTAAAGAGCGCGAAAAACGAGGAGGTCGAAAACATAAGTTATCCAACTACAAGGACACCTCGATTTTCGGGATGGTCTTTAAGATAAGGATCCGTTGGGATACATTGAACAAACGTGCATTTATGGAAGGCGACATCATGGCGGGTTATCACAAATCCAGAGGATGCCATCATGGCGGGTTACGAAGAATTTAATAAGTAAAGAGCAGAAGATTTTTCTTAAGTGTTGTAGATTGACATGAAATAGTCCAAATCAATCTGGGCCTAATGTTGGGAATATAATTATTGGTATGACCCACCCAGGAGGGGCCGGGTTATACCTACAAGTATTCTTGAAGCCCAAGAGCAGGGTTGAAGATGGCGGTTCAGTTAAGGGCCCAAAGCCCAGAGGCGACTTAAGGCCCGTAGTGATAAACCGCCATATGTGTGTAACTTGTATTGTAAGGCAAGAATAGTTAAGAGACCGAGCCGGACACTGTTTATGAACCGGCCGGGACTCTGTGAGCCGCTGGGCATCGACCTCTATATATAAAGGGACGACTCGGCGGCGGTTCAGGACAAGTAACACAAAGCGAGAGCTAGGTCAAGTGATTCGGTCCCTGGTTATCGAGACATAAGCAATCCCACTCAAAACTGGATCATAGGCTTTTACCTTCACCGCAAGGGCCCGAACCAGTATAAAACTCGTGTCCTTTGTCCCGATTAAACCCTGTAAGCTTCCTAGTTGCGATGGCTCCACGACTAAGTCCTTTCTCTAGGACATCTGTTGTGACAAATCCATGACAAAACCCAAATATCAAAGAAGAAACACGAGGCTATAAGCAATCATGCATATAAGAGATCAAAGAAGACTCAAATAACTTTCATGGATAAATAGATAGATCTGATCATAAACTCAAAGTTCATCCAATCCCAACAAACGCACCACAAAAAGAGTTACATCATATGGATCTCCAAGAGACCATTGTATTGAGAATCAAACGAGAGAGAGGCAGCCATCTAGCTACTAACTACGGACCCGAAAGTCTACAAATAACTACTCACACATCATCAGAGAGGCACCAATGGAAGTGGTGAACCCCTTCGTGATGGTGTCTAGATTGGATCTGGTGGTTCTAGACTCTGCGGCAGCTGGAATTGATTTTCGTCGACTCCTCTAGGGTTTCTATAATATTGGGGTATTTATAGAGCAAAGAGGCGGTCCGAGAGGGCACCCGAGGTGGGCACAACCCACCAGGGCGCGCCTGGGCCTCTTGGTGCGCCCTGGTGGGTTGTGCTCCCCTCGGAGCACCCCCAGGCGCTGCCTTGGCCCATTGGGTGTCTTCTAGTCCATAAAAAATCTCTGTAAAGTTTCGTTGCATTACTCCGACTGGTATTGATTTCCTGCGATGTAAAAAATATGCAAAAAAAACAACTGGCACTTGGCACTATGTCAATAGGTTAGTACCAAAAAATGATATAAAATGACTATAAAATGATTATAAAACATGCAAGATTGATAATATAACTGCATGGGATAATAAAAAAATTATAGATACATTGGAGACGTATCATCCGGCTCGGAGTCCACGTCACCAAACTTGAAGACTAGTGGTAGATGATCCTTCTATGCCATGGCGTTGGTGGAGGTCTATGGGAGGGAGGGGAATGGGAGGCGAACAGTAAGCCTGTTGTATTAAACAGCGGCTCGGGCCCATTAATTGAGAGGAAGGCGGGCGGCCATGGAAGTAGAAGGGCTTGCTTCCCAATGAGCCTGCGCAGTGTACAGCTCGCACGCTTCCCGGTGAGCCTGCGCATTGGAGGAAAACTTGCACGCCTCTCGGTCAGCCTGCACACTGGACTGTGCTCGCATGCCTCCCGTTCAGTCAAGCAGCTGTCCGCACTGCACCTCCTATAGCCATTAAAACCAAGACACATGGCATCACATGAATGGTTACAGAACGCACACGATTTGAATTATACAAACGTTTGAGATATTATAGTGACAACTATTTTTTCAAAATGCCTTTATTGGCTGTTACTCGAGTGCGCCTTCTCTCAAAATGGACACGAAAAATACCACATCATGTCGGGTGCCATTCCATGATAGCATGCCAAGTTTCATGAATTTTAGACGAGTTTTGGGTTTATTAGAATTTTAAAACAAAGTATCTCAACGTTTTGCCGGCAATCAACAGTGCCCTAGTGTTTGAAATTCATTCCCATTTCTTGCATGGGACCTAAGCATGCACCCAAGGACACAGATTTGATTTTTCAACCAATTTATATGCACTGGAGCATGTGCATGTAGTTCGCATTTGAATTATGGACATAAAATGCCTAGAAAACCCAGTTAATGTATACAAATGTCCAAACAAAGCCCGAAAAATTCTAAAATTTAATACAACACTCATGTTGTTCTATGTTGACACTAGTATTTTTTTGAAAGCAATAAGAGGCAACGAATATCGTTTCGTCCCCAAAGGTGGGACGTTCCCTACCGAAACCATCAGGCTTGTTGTGAGAAGCTCTAATTTGTGAGAAGCTTATACCCAAACCTACCCGGGACAAAAATTTTACCACGACATGTTGATGCTGCTCCATGATAGCATGCCGAGTTTCATGAATTTCAGGCGAGTTTTGGATTTAGTAGAATTGAAAAACAAGTATCTCAATGTTTGCGGCCGAGTGACGGTGGCAGGGTATTTGACATTTATTCCCATTTCTTGCTGGGACCTAAGCATGCAACCAAGGACACATATTTGAATTTTCAACCAATTTATATGCATTAGAGCATGTGCATGTAGTTCAAATTTTAATTATGCACATAAATGCATAGAAAACTCAGTTAATGTATAAAAATGTCCAAACAAGCCCCAAAAAATTCCTAAAATTAACACAACACTCATGTTGTTCTATGTTGACACGACAAAAAAATTGAAGTCAAGAAGAGGCAACGAATATCGTTTCGTCCAGAAAGGTGAAACGCTCCCTACCATAACCATGAGGCTTGTTGTGAGAACTCTGGTTTGTGAGAAGCTTATATACCCCAACCTGCCCCAAATGGGACAATATTTTTACCACTGCATGTTGATGCCGCTCCATGCTAGCATGCCAAGTTTCATAAATTTCAGACGCGTCTTCGATTTACTAGAATTTAATAACCATGTATCTCCATGTTAGAGGCCGAGCGATGGTGGCAAGGTGTTTGACATTCATTCTCATTTCTTGCATGGGACTTAAGCATGTAACCAAGGACACACATCCCAATTTTGAACCAATTTATATGCATTGGAACATGTGTATGCAGTTCAAATTTGAATTATGCACATGAATGCATCGAAAGCTTAGTTAATGTATAAAAATGTCCAAGCGAACCCCAAAAAATCCAAAAAATTGACACAACACTCGTGTTGTCCTATATTGACACGAGAAAAAAAACTGAAAGTAAGAAGAGGCAACAGATATCGTTTCGTCTCCCAAGGTGGCACATTCCCTACCGAAACCATCAGGATTGTTCTGAGAGAATCTCTGGTTTGCGAGAAGCTTTTACCCAAACCTGCCCCAAATGGGACAATATTTTTACCACGACATGTCGATGCCGTTCCATGATATCATGTCAAGTTTCATAAATTTCAGATGAGTTTTCGATTTACTAGAATTTTAAAACCATGTATCTCAATGTTAGTGGTTGAGCGACAGTGTCAAGGTGTTTGACATTCATTGTCATTTCTTGCATGTGACCTAAGCTTGCAACCAAGGATAAACATTTGATTTTGCAACCCGTTTTTATGGACTGGAGCATGTGCATGTAGTTCAATTTTGAATTATGCACATAAATGCCTAGAAAACTCAGTTAACGTATAAAAATGTCCAAACGATACTCGAAAAAATCCAAAATTTAACACGACACTCCTATTGTTCTATGTTGACACCAGGAAAAAATTTGAAAGGAAGAAGAGGCGACGAATATCATTTTGTCCACAAAGGTGACACGTTTCCATAACGGAACCATGAGGCTTCTTTTGAGAAGCTCTGGTTTGTGGGAAGCTTATACAATAACCTGCCCCAAATGGGACAATATTTTTTACCGCAGCATGTTGATGCCATTCCATGATAGCATGCCAAGGTTCATGAATTTCAGACGGGTTTTGGATTTACTAGAATTACAAAAGCAAGTACCTCAACATTTGCCAGAGAGCCACGGTGCCATGGTGTTCAAAATTCATCCACATTTCTTGCATGGGACATAAGCATAAACCCATGGACACATATATGATTTTACAACCCATGTTGGTGCACTGAAGCATATGCATGTAGTTTAATTTTGAATTGTGCACCTGAAATGGCTATAAATCCAATTTAATGTATAGAACGTCCAAATGAACCCTGAATAATTCCAATTATTTTACGACACACATATAGTTGCATGTTCACTGCAGATAAAAGTTCTAGCTATTCAAACACCGTCCATTACCGTTGTGACCCCATTATGTAATTCAAATCAAGATGAAAAATCAAGTAGATCCCACAAATTTTATTATCACCAACCATGTGAGATGCAGTACAAAATATCCTAGAGCACTGTCGGTGTATAGTAGCCTATGGCTTACGCGAGAAGGTGCGCCGGTTATAGTCCACAGCCGGCGTGTCAAGCACACTACCTTTCTCCCCAAATATTATTTCATTGTTCAATCATCACTGGTGAAAGATGGGGACGTGGACCCGTGTCGCGAGGGCAACTTCGGCGGCCCACTCCAGTGAGAGCGCAGCCGCAGCTGCTATGCGCGTTCTAACAAGGTGCATGAGCGCGGCCGCAATCTGCGACCGGGCGGCCAAGGCAGCCCAAACGGCCGCTGTTGCTTCTCAGGTGGCGGCAGCAACATCTGCCTCGGGGATAGCAACTAGCGAGAGCGGCACAACAGATGTCCTTCCGCAGCGGCGGCCTTAGCCCTGATGGAGGCCGCCCATGACCATGTCGAGGCCGCCCATGCCTAGCTCGTGGCGGTCACCGCACAAATCGAACGAAGCTTCTCCGATAACGGTCGGCAACCCACGACCGAAGAGTTGGCAATCACCGAGAGTGTTCGAGCAGCCGTCCGTTCCTCCACCGCATACCTTGCCACGATGGAGCCCATCCAAGACCAGATCACTACCGCCCATGCCTAGCTCGTGGTGGCCTCTTCCGAAGAGATGGCAAACGCGGATGGCGAGATGCTTGCCGAGTATGGTGCGATGGATGCCATGGAGCCCCTTCCCCAGGAGACCGTCGGGCGCGAGCTGGACATAGAGGCGGCGGAGGAGATCGACGAGAACCAGCCGTAGTAGTACTCTTTGTTTTGTTTAATTAAGAGCGTCGGTCTTTAATTTGTTAGAGTAATGTTTAGGTCAGCTAGCTCTACTTAATTGCGGAACTTGCTCGATTAAGAATTGTGGGTGTGCTGTAGTCTCCTTTGTGTACCCAAATTATGCAATGATGTGGATCACCACCGTAACCAGGGAAATTCAAACCAATTTTTTTAACGTTCAAACTCATCAAACATGGATTAAGCTATCTGAATCGTTTCTGATGTTCACATATCGTACAAAGTTCTAAATAAGGGACTGTGTCTGATGACACTTTGCGCGCCAGTTTTTTTGCTGAACCGATTCAAAATTTTCGGCTTCTGTGGGAATATCTACCTCCCCGCCCTCTTCCCCTTACCAAAAGCCACGTTTCCCCTGTTTCTGCCTTCCTTTCCAAGTTGAAACCTTCACTCCTTGCTTGCAGTGCCGCCTCCTCGCCGGCGACCCTCCTTCACGCTGCTTAGCCTCGTCTATCAAGGCAGGTAATCCACACCCGACCCCCGTCCTCCTCCTCCGTCTGAAGGAAGTATGCCGTAGAGGAAATAATAAGTTGTTATTTATATTTCCTTGTATCGTGATAAATGTTTATTATTCATGCTAGAATTGTATTAACCGGAAACTTAGTACATGTGTGAATACATAGACAAACAGAGTGTCACTAGTATGACTCTACTTGACTAGCTCGTTAATCAAAGATGGTTAAGTTTCCTAGCCATAGACATGAGTTGTCATTTGATGAATGGGATCACATCATTAGAGAATGATGTGATTGACTTGACCCATTCCGTTAGCTTAGCACTTGATCGTTTAGTATGTTGCTATTGCTTTCTTCACGACTTATACATGTTCCTATGACTATGAGATTATGTAACTCCCGAATACCGGAGGAACACTTTGTGTGCTATCAAACATCACAATGTAACTAGGTGATTGTAAAGATGCTCTACAGGTGTCTCCGATGGTGTTTGTTGAGTTGGCATAGATCGAGATTAGGATTTGTCACTCCAATTGCCGGAGAGGTATCTCTGGGCCCTCTCGGTAATGCACATCACTATAAGCCTTGCAAGCAATGTGACTAATGATTTAGTTACGGGATGATGCATTACGGAACGAGTAAAGAGACTTGCCGGTAACGAGATTGAACTAGGTATTGGGATACCGACGATCGAATCTCGGGCAAGTAACATGCCGATGACAAAGGGAACAACGTATGTTGTTATGCGGTTTGACCGATAAAGATCTTCATGGAATATGTGTGAGCCAATATGAGCATCCAGGTTCCACTATTGGTTATTGACCAAAGACGTGTCTCGGTCATGTCTACATAGTTCTCGTACCCGTAGGGTCCGCAGGCTTAACGTTCGATGATGATTGGTATTATGAGTTTATGTGTTTTGATATACCGAAGATAATTTGGAGTCCCGGATATGATCACGAACATGACGAGGAGTATCGGAATGGTTGATACATAAATATCGATATATTGGAAGGCTATGTTTGGACATCGGAATTGTTCCGAATGAGTTCGGGCATTTACCGGAGTACCGGGGGTTACCGGAACCCCTCCGGGGAGCATATGGGCCTCAGTGGGAGAGGAGAGAAGGCAGCCTAGGGGGGGCGCCCCCCCAAGCCCAATCCGAATTGGGTGAGGGGGCCGTCCCCCCTTTCCATTCTCCTCCCCCCTCTTCCTTCTATTCCTAGTGGGACTAGGAAAGGGGGAGTCATACTCCTACTAGGGAGAGGACTCCTCCCCCCTTGGCGTGCCTCGAGAGGCCGGCCGGCCTCCCCCTCCCTCCTTTATATACGTGGGGAGGGGGCACCCTAGGACACACAAGTTGATATTGTTTAGCCATGTGCGGTGCCCCCTCCACAGATTTCCACCTCGGTCATATCGTTCTAGTGCCTAGGCGAAGCCCTGCGTCGGTAACTTCATCAACACCATCACCATGCCGTCGTGCTGACGGAACTCTCCCTCGATCTTAGCTGGATCAAGAGTTCGAGGGACGGCACCGAGCTGAAGTGTGAAGATCACGGAGGTGCCATACTTTCGGTACTAGGATCGGTTGGATCATGAAGACGTTCGACTACATCAACCGCGTCACTTGACGCTTCCGCTTACGGTCTACGAGGGTACATGGAAAACACTCTCCCGCTCATTGCTATGCATCACATAGATCTTGCATGTGCGTAGGAATTTTTTTGAAATTACTGTGTTCCCCAACAGTGGTATCAGAGCCAGGTTTATGCGTAGATGTTATATGCACGAGTAGAACACAAATGAGTTGTGGGCGATAATAGTCATACTGCTTACCAGGATGTCATACTTTGATTCGGCGGTATTGTTGGATGAAGCAGCCCGGACCGACATTACGCGTACGGTTACGCGAGACTGGTTCTACTTACGTGATTTGCACACAGGTGGCTGGCAGGTGTCAATTTCTCGAACTTTAGTTGAATCGAGTGTGGCGGTCCTTGTTGAAGGTTAAAACAACACACTTGACAAAAAATCATTGTGGTTTTGATGCGTAGGTAAGAACAGTTCTTGCTCAACCCGTAGCAGCCACGTAAAACTTGCAACAACAAAGTAGAGGACGTCTAACTTGTTTTTGCAGGGCATGTTGTGATGTGATATGGTCAAGACCTGATACTAAATTTTATTGTATGAGATGATCATGTTTTGTAACAGAGTTATCGGCAACTGGCAGGAGCCATATGGTTGTCGCTTTATTGTATGCAATGCAATCTCCCTGTAATTGTTTTTACTTCATCACTAAGCGGTAGCGATAGTCATAGAAACAATAGTTGGCGAGACAAAAATGATGCTACGATGGATATCAAGGTGTTGCGCCGGTGACGATGGTGATCATGACGGTGCTTTGGAGATGGAGATCAAAGGCACAAGATGATGATGGCCATATCATATCACTTATATTGATTGCACATGATGTTTATCCTTTACGCATCTTATTTTGCTTTGATTGACGGTAGCATTATAGGATGATCTCTCACTAAATTTCAAGGTACAAGTGTTCTCCCTGAGTATGCACTGTTGCTAAAGTTCATCGTGCCAAGACACCACGTGATGGTCGATGGTGATAAGCTCTACATTCACGTACAACGGGTGCAAGCCAGTTTTGCACACGCAAAATACTCGGGTTAAACTTGACGAGCCTAGCATATGCAGGTATGGCCTCGGAACACTGAGACCGAAAGGTCGAGCGTGAATCATATAGTAGATATGATCAACATAGTAATGTTCACCATTGAAAACTTCTCCATCTCACGTGATGATCGGACATGATGTAGTTGATTTGGATCACGTGATCACTTAGATGATTAGAAGGATGTCTATCTAAGTGGGAGTTTGTAAGTAATATGATTAATTGAACTTTAATTTATCATGAACTTAGTCCTGGTAGTATTAGCATATCTATGTTGTAGATCAATAGCTCGCGATGTAGGTCCCTATTTTATTTTTGATATGTTCCTAGAGGAAACTATGTTGAAAGATAATAGTAGCAATGATGCGGACTTGGTCCGTAATCTAAGGATTTTCCTCATTGCTGCACAGAAGAATTATGTCCTTGATGCACCGCTAGGTGACAGACCTATTGCAGGAGCAGATGCAGACATTATGAACGCTTTGACAAAAGCTCGGTATGATGACTACTTGATAGTTTAGTGGACCATGCTTTACGGCTTAGAACCGGGACTTCAAAAATGTTTTGTACGCGTCGGAACATATAAGATGTTCCAAGAGTTGAAATTGGTATTTCATACTCATGCCCATATCAATAGGTATGAGACCTCTAACAATACTTTGCCTACAAGATGGAGAATAATAGCTTAATCAGTGAGCATGTGCTCAGATTGTCTGGGTACTACAATTGCTTGAATCAAGTGGGAGTTAATCTTCCAGATAAGATAGTAATTTACAAAGTTCTCTAGTCACTATCTCCAAGTTACTAGAACTTCGTGATGAACTATAATATGCAAGGGATGACGAAAGTAATTCCTGAGCTCTTCGCGATGCTGAAATTGATGAAGGTAGAAATCAAGAAAAGAGCATCAAGTGTTGATGGTTTACAAGATCAATAGTTTCAAGAAAAGGGCAAAGGGATAGAAGGGTAACTTCAAGAAGAATGGCAAGCAAGTTGCTACTCAAGTGAAGAAGCCCAAGTCTAGGCCGCACATAAATGCATTGAAAACTCACTTAATGCATAAAAATGACCAAACGAACCCCCAAAAATCACAAAAAGTAACACAACACTCCTATTGTTCTATGTTGACACGAGAAAAATTTTGAAAGCAATTAGAGGCAATGGATATCGTTTCGTCCCCAAAGTTGGGGCATTCCCTACCAAAACCATCATGCTTGTTGTTAGAAGCTCTGGTTTGTGAGAAGCATATACCCAAACCTGCCCCAAATGGGACAAAAAATTTACCACAGTATGCTGAGGCCGCTCCATGATAGCATGCCAAGTTTCATGAATTTCAGATGAGTTTTGGATTTACTAGAATTTAAAAACTAGGTATCTCAATGTTTGCAGCCGAGTGACGGTGACAGAGTGTTTGACATTCATTCCCATTTCTTGCATGGGACCTAAGCATGCACCCAAGGACAAAGATTTGTTTTTTCAACCAATTTATATGCACCGGAGCATGTGCATGTAGTTCAAATTTGAATTATGCACATAAATGCATTGAAAACTCACTTAATGCATACAAATGTCCAAACGAACCCCGAAAAATCACACAAAATAACACAACACTGCTGTTGTTCTATGTTGACACGAGAAATTTAATTAGAGGCAATGGATATCGTTTCGTCCCCAAAGTTGGGGCGTCCCCTACGGAAACCATCATGCTTGTTGTGAGAAGCTCTGGTTTGTGAGAAGCATATACCCAAACCTGCCCCAAATGGGACAAAAAATTTACCACGGCATGTTGATGCCGCTCCATGATAGCATACCAAGTTTCATGAATTTCAGACGAGTTTTGGATTCACTAGAATTTAAAAACCAGGTATCTCAATGTTTGCGGCCGAGTGACTGTGGCAAGGTGTTTGACATTCATTCCCATTTCTTGCATGGGACCTAAGCATGCACCCAAGGACAAAGATTTGATTTTTCAACCAATTTATATGCACTGGAGCATGTGCATGTAGTTCAAATTTGAATTATGCACATAAATGCATTGAAAACTCACTTAATGCATAAAAATGTCTAAAAGAACCCCGAAAAATCACAAAAAATAACACAACACTCCTGTTGTTCTATGTTGACACGAGAAAAAAATGGAAATCAATAAGAGGCAATGGATATTGTTTCGTCCCCAAAGTTGGGGCGTTCCCTACCGAAACCATCATGCTTGTTGTGAGAAGCTCTGGTTTGTGAGAAGCATATAACCAAACCTGCCCCAAATGGGACAAAAAAATTTACCACGACATGTTGATGCCGCTCCATGATAGCATGTCAAGTTTCATGAATTTCAGACGAGATTTGGATTTACTAGAAGTTAAAAACCAGATATCTCAATGTCTGCGGCCGAGTGATGGTGGCAGGGTGTTTGACATTCATTCCCATTTCTTGCATGGGACCTAAGCATGTACCCAAGTACAAAAGATTTGATTTCTCAACAAATTTATATGCACTAGAGCATGTGCATGTAGTTCAAATTTTAATTATGCACATAAATGCATTGAAAACTCACTTAATGCATAAAAATGTCCAAACGAACCATGAATAACTCCAATTATTTATGATCACTGTAGATAAAAGGTATAGCAATTCAAACACCGTCCATGGCCGCTGTGACCCCATTATGTAATTCAAATCAAGACAGAAAATCAAGTAGATCCCACACATATTATTATAACCAACCGTGTGAGATGCACCACAAAATATCTTGGAGTACCATCGGAGCATAGTACGCATACGGATTACATGAGAAGGTGCGACGGCTACAGTCCACAACCTGCTCTGAATAAGGGACCGTGTCTGATGACACTTTGCGCGCCAGTTTTTTGGCTAAAGCAATTCCAAATTTTCGGGTTCCGTGGAAATATCTACCTCCCCGCCCCCTCCCCCTTACCAAAAGCCACATTTCCCCTCCTTCCACCTTCCTTTCCAAGTTGAAACCTTCACTCCTTGCTTGCAGTGCTGCCGCCTCCTCGCCGGCGACCCTCCTTCATGCTGCTCGGCCTCGCCTATCCAGGCAGGTAATCCACACCTGACCCCCATCCTCCTCCTCCTTCCACATCCCACATGCCCCGACCGCCTGCCCGAGCGCGACACCTTCCACCCAAATCACCGACCCCCCACCAAATAAGCACCGGCCTAAGCCATGGTGCACGCAGTATAGCCAGGATCTCAAGGAGCGGCAACGGAGAAGCAAATCGCGGCCGCACGCGCGGATGAGGTCGCGATGGCTGCCATTCGTGCCGCCCCCAGATATTGGAGGAGCACCTCGCCATTGAGGCCACCATTGACGCCTCGCGCACCGACGCCGCGACGCGGTTGGCTTCTTTAAACGACAGTTCGTGGCGTTTTCTCGAGGCCACCGTCGGTGCCTTTGACAAAGACTACAAGGTGTTTTCTCAGCATGCACATGCTTACCTCATCTCGAGAGCCAGCAGGTTGGTACCCAGAGCGGCTCAGGCAACTCACCACTACAACGAGGGCACCCACGATGCGGAGTCCTCACCCTCTTCCATGTCCAAGGAGCCAATCATCATCGATATCTCCGACAATGAGGAGTAGCTTGTCTTATTAGCTCACTATAAAGACCCATGTTCAGTTTACTAGTTACTACCTTTCCTTAACAAATTCTAGTGAATTGTGCTATCTACTTTTACCATGAAATCTTCTGCTATAGTGTGTATGTTCTATATGTCGTGCAATGTGGTGTTCAACTAACTGCTTGGTTCAATTCTGCAAACGTGATGTTCAATTCTTCAGGGTGCAATATTTCCAAGTTGTTAAGCATGCTTGGTTTGGTTAACTGTCTGATCTTCTATTAGGACTATGTTATATTATTCAGTTGGTGTTTAGTTAACTGCTTGGTTCATTTGTTGTGGCTCGGTTCACTTGTTGTGGTGTTTAGTTAACTGCTTGGTTCAATTCTGCAATGCGATGTTCAATTGTTCTGGCTACATTCTGTTATTGTATACCATGTGAGGAATAAATCGAATTTGGCTGTACTAAATACATGAGAAACAAATACAATTGCTATATTTCCAAGTTGTTAAGCATGCTTGGTTTGGTTAACTGTCTGATCTTCTATTAGGAGTATGTTATATTGTGCAATGTGGTGGTCAAATAATGTTTGGTTCCTTTGTTGTGGTGTTTAGTTAACTGCTTGGTTCAATTCTGCAATGCGATGTTCAATTGTTGTGGCTGCATTCTGTTATTGTATACCATGTGAGGAATAAACCGAATTTGGCTGTACTAAATACATGAGAAACAAATACAATTGTTATATTTCCAAGTTGTTAAGCATGCTTTGTTTGGTTAACTGTTTGATCTTCTATTAGGAGTATGTTATATTGTGCAATGTGGAGCTCAGTTAACATTTGGTTCATTTATTGTGGTGTTTAGTTAACTGCTTGGTTCAATTCTGCAATGCGATGTTCAGTTGCTGTGGCTGCATTATCTTATTGTATACCATGTGAGGAATAAATCGAATTTGGCTGTACTTAATACACGAGAAACATATACAAGTGCTATATTTCCTAGTTCTTAATCATGCTTGGTTTGGATAAATGGGTTTTCCATGTGGCTCGAATTAATCTGATGAATCTGCAATGTGCTTATTTTTCATCAACATATTTTACTGATAGCATGCGAACCCTTACCTAACCTGATGACTAACTACCTTATATGTGTTGTAGGGAAACAGTGGGAAGCACTGAGGTTTACAAGATCTTATATTTACTAATTGGAGGCACCAAACGAGCTCCCACGTTAATCCTGATAATTAAGCAAAATTATCCGTTAGATCTCCTCATTATTAATTTTCAACCGTCAGATGAAGTATATCAAAGAGTCCTTGCCGAATATCCCACAAAAGAATCTATTCCTTAGCAAACTCCTTCATGTTCAAAAAAAATATAGCTTGCACGCCGGCTCTCTCCTCCTATCTTCCCCATCCTCCTCGCATGCCAGGAGATTCCCTAATAGTTGACTTTCCATTGGTGCTGCATGGGAGCCAGCGGAGTAGGATGCTGCATGAGTGCTAACTAAGGAAAGATCTAAGAATTGCACGTGCGTATGTATATAGCCCAGGAATTTGGAGATTGATCTGCGGTTACTGGTAGATGATATTGTATCATTGGTGCTCCTCCACGGCGGAGGCGACAAATTGTACACCGAAGGCATCGGCGTGTATCGTGTGCCGGCGGATGCATGCGGCAACGACAGCGGATGCATGCGGCAAGAAGAAAATATCTCTCTTGAAGATTGGTTCCTTCAAGGCATAGAAGGGTCCTCGAAAAATCCTAGAGCCGTTCTTCTCCTTGCCATCGTCAACTTTGAAGTTCCACGGGGTCGATGTGCAGGCCGGACTAGATGGCCTTTCACGTGGGACTGCACACTGTCCTCTCCCAACGTGAGCGAGCGAGTTTCATGATGCGGCGTCGGATCGTACAACCTCCAATCAGGACTGAATCCGTGGCAGCGTCCGCACAACACGGATGCAGGAACATGAATTGGCTTGATTCATTGGCGCATGGACACGACTTGGCTAGATTCCAATTAGAGATAAAAGTGCACGATCTAGATTTGGGCCAAGCTGCTGGATTGATCGGGTGCAAAGCTAGCTAGCTTTCGATCGGCCAGAAACACATGTACATGCTACAACAAGCTATCTAGCTTTCAATCAGCCCAAAACACACGTACATACTACAACCAATTGGCATCATCAATGGCTTTTGTTCTGCAGCAAAACACACCCGTGTGAAGCATTACACGTGGGAGCCCTCGCAAAAAAAAGCATTACATGTGGGATGACGACATGCTCGGTAGCATGCCGGCTCCGGCCGGGCCGCCCGGACAGACTAGCCGTCGGCCACGGCCTAGGATGTGCTTGCGGTGCACTGGAAGCAGCCTTGCAAATTCAAAGTATGGTCTTTACTTTCTCATATTGGATTCCTTTATGTTCCCTCCATTGTTATATGTGTATGGTTAATTGTATGCATATGAAAAAGATATATATCTACAATATCAAGCAAAAGAAATACTTGCAGATAGGGTGCCACATGTGTAAGAACATGAATGATGAGTAGTAGTGTTGATCATTACATATTACTCCCTCCGTTCCTTGATATAAGGTGTATAGATTTTTGAGAAAACATCCAAAATATAAGGTGCCTTGCATTGCACCACTCATTTGGATTAATTTTTTTAGAGATTTGATTACATTTACTTATATTAGGCAAGCTCCTCTATTTTCTCATGTCAATTAGTCAGGTGAAATCTCTCCCAAAACTTGTGAAATTTTCAGTCCACATGCATTCTTTAATTTCCGTGCCAAAAACTATACACCCTATATTTAGGAATGAAGGGAGTATAACACAATTCTGTTATTTTTGTGGCATCTTTATTTTCGTATCATAAAAATAAGTGAAAGCAAACAAATGCTGTAGTCGGGTATGTTCATTGGTGGGTGTATTATATATCAATAAAAAAATTATAATTTTTGTCGAAAGGTTGATTATATTATTTTGATAAAAGTAAACATCCGATCTAATAGTAATCCAAACATGATTATGTACCATAGCCACTTTTGTCTATTCAGTGTTTGTTCGGCCCACTCTTTTCATCCTTTTATCGTTAGTTTTTCATGGTCAATTATAAAATAACCACATCACAACACAGTTTCTCAAATGTAAACCGAGCGTAACTTAGCACAACATTTCTTCAAATACTTTGTATGCATTTTATAGCATAATTATAAAAGGTTGAATACATATTGTTTATGTTTGCTATATTTTGAAACCTATTGCATGACCCTCGCAAAAAAAACCTATTGCATGATATTAAGAATTTTGAGTACATCCCATTTTTCTATCAATATTTCACTTTCCGATAAATGCAGGTGCAAACAGTATTTTTGATGATGTCCTAAGTATAACTATGTATCATGCTAGACCGTGCTGATGCACGGGTTGATGACTAGTGGTACTAACTATTATACCTTGCCTTTTTTATTCCTTTACCCCATTTCCAATATAGAGAAGATATTTATGCACATCCTTGTTTTCAGGCTTCATTGATGATTACCTCTCAAACCACCTCTGTGGTCAGGAGGCAAGGAAAGTTTTCATACAACACCCACAGTTCAATATTGAAGTGTTCCTGAAGAGGTCGAAGGATGGACGGTCAATCATCCATAGGCACTGGCCTAAAGTTGAAAAGACCTTCAGTAGTTTTCCAGATGAGATGCATCTCTCTATGTATCGTCTATGATGCTAATTTTGAAAGGTTCTAGATGTTGTATGTGAAACTTGCTGCTGGTGCAGTTGTGTAATGGGGTGGCTGAGTGCTGAAGCTATATCATGTTGTACTATGATGTATTTCAATTATGAAATCCTGCTTCCTTAATATGGAAACGGAATATATTATGTGCTTAATATGAATGTCAACTATATTAGTAAATGGATTATTAATAATAGGGAAATTAGCCCGCTAATTGGTCAATTAGCTTGCTAATTGGGTTTTCCTATTGTAAAAGGTTAATGAGAAAACACCGTGGGCGATGACCTCAGGCAACACACACAGTTTCTAGGAATAAACCGTGTTGGATCAATGAACAATCACACACGACATTCTCTTGAAATTTGTCTGCGTAACGCCACCTTGCGCAAATGTTTTCCTTGGAGTGACTGTGTGGGATGTATATACGAACATAAATGTTTAGCGGTGACTGACTGTGTGGGATGTACTTACGACTGAAAATGATTTTGCTTGTATAATTGTATTTTTTTGAGCACTACTGTACGTATTTCTGTATTTGAGTGCTCGCCGGTCACACACGACCTCATTTTGCCGAGCGTGTGTGACAGGAGGGAATATCCCCGACGGTTTCTGGGTCGTGTGGGAAGGACCCCCCTATCGCCCACACTCACTTGGCGACGATTCCAGATGCCGTCGCGGAAAGGGGTTAAAGACCTTTTGTTTAGCACCAACACGTACCAATGAGATCGGAGAGAAATGCAAGGATATAAAATCACACATAATATATCTCAAAAAGACTCAATTACTTTTAGTGAATAATCTGATCATAGACCCATAATTCACCGGATCAAACAAACGCACCGCAAAGATGACATCGAATGGATCTATGAAGAGATCATTGTATTGAAAATCCTAGAGAGAGAGAGAGAGAGCCATCTAGCTACTGCTATGGACTCGGAGGTCCTGCGGGAACTACTCACACATCATCATGGAGGCAGCAAGGTTGATGAAGATGGCCTTCGTGATTGATTCCCCCTCCTGTGGAGTACCGATGGGGCCTCCAGACGGGGTCGTAGAAGAACATAGGCTTGCAACATCGATAAATTTTTTTCGGGTCTCGGCTTGAGGGCTTCTGGATGTTAGGGAATTTATTGTGCTAGAATTAGGTCAGGGGGGCTCCGAGGGGCCCACAAGCTCACGTGGCGTGCCCCTGGGGGCGCCGTGTGAGCTTGTGGCTCTCATAGATCTTTTGCCCCTCCTGAAGCTTCTAGGGTCTCTCCTGGTCCAGTAAAAATCACTGTAAAGTTTCATCATGTTTGGACTTTGTTTGGTATGAATTTTCTGCGAAACAAAGAAACAAGCAAAAAACAACTATCACTAGGCACTGAGTTAATAGGTTAGTTCCTGTCGGATTTCGGGTTCCGGCAGACCCTTAAGGTTCGAACACTTGGGTGCATGCGGAGATCACACCTCCTGCCTACCCGTGTCTCACCGCCTCGCCAGGATCTAAAACTACACGAAGAACAACACAAGGGACACAAGATTTATACTGGTTCAGGCCACCATTGTGGTGTAATACCCTACTCCAGTTTGTGGTGTGGTGGATTGCCTCTGGGGCTGATGAGGAATAGTACAAGGGGAGAACAGCCTCACGAGGGTCTGTTCTTGGCTGATGCGATGAACTGCTAGGGGGAGTTCAGTCACTTCTCTCTCTCTCTGTCTTTCTATCCTTGTTCCCTTGATGCCTCTACCCTGTGGGTGGCTAGTCCTATTTATAGGCGGAGGCCCCGGGCCTCTTCCCAAATATTGAGCGGGAAGGGCGCCAACAATAGGCCATTTTCAAGGGGAACATCTAGTACACTTATCCTGAATAAAGTTGGTCCTCGCCTGCCAAAGACCCTGACGATGATGCTGGCTTGGGCTCCACGATGACCTCCGTTCTGCCGTCCTACTGGTCTTGGTCTTGTTGCACCGAAATGGTTGCCTTTGCTTGATACCCTTGCCTGCCCCCCTTTGCACCAAAGAGGAAACAAGGACTCTGCGCAGGCCGGCGCCCGCCTGGCGCCCGCCTGGCCTTGGTCGTCATGGCTTGTGTCACGGGCACCTCGTGAGGTACCCCGCCTTGATCTCTCCGCCTCCTCGCGAGCCAGCCTGACGAGGCCGTGCTTGAGGAAGCCTCCTATCATCCGCCCAGCGAGGCTTGGCCCCTCGCGAGGGTCTTGAGCATGTGCTGATGAAGATGGGCCGTACTGGGCCACTCCTTGAGCCACGCCGCAGGCCGCAGGCAGGCAAGTCTGCGTACCCCCATTCCTAGAACGCCGACAGTAGCCACCGGGCCTAAGGCGCACATGGACTTGGCTTAGCTAAGAAGCGAAGGGGCAAGTGTGAAGCGCCGCGGGCCCCAATAGCCTGCGGCCTTGGGCGCTGCATGACAGTTGATTGGATGTGGGCGTCTTGGCTCCCCACGGCACCTCGGCAACTGCACAAATTGATAAGGGAGTGGTACCCGTCTAGGCTTACCTTCCTTGCCTTCTCCTTCACTTCCCAGATCTCCTTTCTCGCTCTTGTCCTTCTTGCTTCCGAGATCCCCAGATCTACTCCAACCCTGCATCCTAGCAAGGCATGGTGCCTCGCCAGACCCCAGCCGGAGCATGGTACTCGCCCGCTCTGGATCCTCCGAATGTGTCGGAGAAGAACCTTGCTCGGATGCGCCAGATGATGGCGGCGCAAGGCAATGATGGGGCGGCCGCGCTCAAGGTTGGCTCCGCCCTTCCTTAGGGCAGGGGAAGCACCTTCTACCCGCCCTTCGTGAGCGCCATCGCCGTCGGTCTGGTGCCCCTTTTTCCGAGTTCTTCCTTTCTGTTCTCCACCATTACAACCTGCAAGCTCTGCACCTCCATCCGAACTCTGTCCTTCTCCTGGCCTACTACTGCGAGGCTCATATTGGGGTGAGGCCTTCGGTGGCTTTGCTGCGCCATTACTTCTACCTCCGGGTCTCCCGCGGCCCCATCACCGCGTGCGTGAGCTTTGTCGCGCATGGCAGCTCTAATGCCATCTCGAAGCCCGGGAAGAGAATTGAGGGCTTCAGGAGCAAGTGGGTCATGGTGGATGCTGGGCGCATCCACTCCCGGCTGATTCTGCCCATGGGGCAGCCCAAGTCTGTTGACGCTTGGTCCCGCGCGGAGCTCGTTGATCCCCGCGTGAAGCCGGTGCTGGAGAGGATGGATGCGGACCTGTGGCCGGACAACATGGCGACGGTGAAACTGACCGGGACATCGCTTCTGAGGGAGTTCCTGGAGCACTGGGTGGCTCTTCTCCGGGAACACTC